>NC_079912.1:15584473-15933021 GCF_024868665.1 Triplophysa rosa | reverse complement strand
TATGGTAAACTAATTGCTTTGGAAAAAGATCCATGGATGAGTAGAAAATAACAGCATTAATTAGGACAAAAAGTCCTCGTCCTTTCATATCATGTCCATTAGGAATCGTCTTCGGTTTTGATGACGTGAAAAAGCGTGACGTTAAATATGACCTGGTGTCCATTGTTCCAAGCGTACACCGCTCTCTCTCGTGCGTTGTAATCGAGCATGGAGATGTGGAAGTACTGGTTGTGAAACGGGATGTCTATGTACTCGTACGTGGACGTCTTTGTGTTGTACGAATAATACACCTTCGCTCCGGTCAGGTGGGAGTTGGTGATGTAGAGGGTTCCACAGATCATAAAAGACTCGCCCGCGTTCCGCTTGGAGTACTCCGTGTTCCAAGTCTGGAGAACCTCGAGCGTCTGAGGCTCCAGCTGAGAAATGACAATATTCCCTGCGTTCTGATTGGTGGCGTACACGGCCCACAAACCCAGCTCGTCGGCCATCAGGTCGATGTCCGAGAAGCCGCCCCAGGTGTACGGATAGACGTTGTGGAATCCGGCATATTCCAGGGCGCGTTGTGCGAGAACCCTTCCGGTCTCGAAGCTGTATTTCACGATGATGTTGCTTTGTTCCTTGTTGTAATACAAAGAGCCGTTGTACACCACATGGTTGGTTCCAGCCCACTTGAACGGGAGGTAATAGGTTCTCGACTCCAATCCAGAGACAAAGTCATCGATGTTCTTGTACTCCCTGACCACCTTGCTGTTAGTGTAGGTGTCCATGTACCAAATCTGTGTGAAACGACAAATGGAGATTAAACTAAATTGTTTTACATCGGGTGCAAACGGGGTGTTTGCGATCCTTGGAGTGAAGAAAATGAATCGGGTGACTGTGGAGATGAACTCCGCCCCCTGCACAACTCACCCTGTTGTTTCGTGATGAAGCGAGTGGGTCGGTCATCCATGCGCCGAACCGCGTGCCAGATGTCTTTATAGTTACAGGGCCAGTGATTTTCATTAATTTTCCACATGCTGGAAATGAAAAGGCAATGAATTTTATTCTTCATTGTCATCGTTATATTCGTTTCAATTTGCAAAGTCATAATAAGCAATTTTATGGAGTTAAAAGGTTGCCTTAAGAGTCGCTCTTGGATATATAAAAAAACACAAACTCTTAATAATGCACTAGCTGAGTGCATCTAATTCCTCCTACGCTAGTTTGTAAATATCAGAGATATTATTAACATAACATAATAACATTGGAACATCTGCCAAATTTGCCTAACCAGCTTATTAATATTGTGTTTTTTCAACACACCGTCATTAGAATAACAGGTGTTGTGATCTGCATAAGGTGAAATTGAATTACACCTAATCAGCACATAGATATGAAAAGTCTGTTGCCTGAAGCAAAATATGTTGCTTTAAAACTGTTATGGATAAACAAGCCTGTTACTATTTTCAAGGCTTTACTGGAATGTATCCTCTGAATTAGGTCCCTGAATCTGACTAAAAATCAGCTTTAAACTAGATGTATCAAGAAACGGATCAATATCATAAAACATGATGTCCCCTTTTTATTTCAACAAATCATGTACTGTACATGCATAGCATATTCTAAGGTTTATAGCTGAAAATGTAAAAATGTGGTAAATCTCCGTAGCTTATACATGTTTTATATATAGTTGAGATTGCAATAATGTCTGGTCAGGTAAATAGTGTACAGCAGATATATTACCAAGATTTATAAATAGTGCTGTCAAATCCATTAAGGATGATTAATCGTTTCAAAAATAAATGTTTGTGTTTATATAATTTATGCATGTATAACATATAACAAATATTTACATACAGTATATACATTATATATATGCATTAATGTACAAATATATACATTTTAGGGCTGTCAAACGATTAATCGCGATTAATCGCATCCAGAATAAAAGTTTTTGTTTACATAATATATGTCTATGTACTGTGCATATTAACGTTGTGTTTATACACACATACATGCATATATTTAAGAAAAATATAAACATTTATAAACATTTATATGTAATTTCAGTTATTGGTAAATATAAATAATACATCTCAAAATTGTATTAAATATATATACATTTATGTGTATGTTTTTGTATTTATAAATACAAAATTAATATGCACAATACACGGACACATTAAGTAAGCACAAACTTTTATTCTGTATGCGATTAATCGCGATTAATACATTATACATTATCAATACATTATCGCCCTAATACATTTATATAATGTTTAAATAGAAATATATATTGCACATATTTCTTTAAAATATTCATGTGCATTTATATGTATACATATACACAGCACATGCCACAGAAAAAATTAGGAAACCATTTCAAATTTTAATTTAATCAGCATTTCTAGATGTATAGTGACCATTCTAGTTGAGCGTCCGTTGAATTTCAACTAAATCAAACCTCAGGAGCGACAAATTGTCATCCAACAGCAATCTGAAAGACTGACAGCAAGCCCGGATTGGCTAATCGGGAGGTCCTGGAAGATTCCCGGTGGGCCGGTGTTGTTATGCCACTGAAGGGGCGGCCTGGCCATCTGGCATACCGGGACGAAACGCAAACACATGGGCAGAAACGCAAATGCAAATGCGGACAGACGGACGGATTAGAAATGCGAATCGGAATGACAGCACCCAACGCCATCCATACCCACACCCCTCCAACCCCCAACCCGGCGACGGAATGGATGGAGGGCCGCTCTTGGTCAAGAATGCCAGGGTCGATTTTAAGTCTGAGAATCCGCCCCTGACTGACAGCATGACAAGACACATGAACACTGTGATAAAACTTGAGGTTATCACATAAAAATAATATATATATATAATATATAAATAATTTTATAACTTCTAAATACATGTACAAATATTACTGTTGTTTTGCCTTAAAGTGAATATGAACTTGTTTTCTTTGCAGTATTTGACAAACTTTTTGACAAAATATAGAGCATATTTTCTGTTAGTTTTCATTTTCTTCAAATAAATGCAAATAGAAACAATAATTTTATTTGAAATGATAATGATGAACAAAAAATGATAATTTTACCCAAACACATCTATAAATAGTACATTTTAAAATCAGAAGAACGGATTTTGAAATTGTGTCTTATTTTTTCCGTGGCTGTATATTATGTAAACACATTTTTTTTTTAATGATTAATCACAATTAATCGTTTTGACGGTCCTATTTATAATATATATTTTAATGTAATTTAAATTAATTACAATTTATGAACATAATTGCAATATCAGTGGAAATCAGTTGTGATTTTGTCACATTTAAATGTTTCAATTTTTGACATTCTAAACTTACTGAGTTTGCTCATGCAGTTTCGCAGACGGCTGTCCAGACTGATGACTCTCTGATAGAGCTGCTCATAGTCGTAAGCACCCAGCTCCTCCTGGATGCCTGTGAGCACCACAGACAGATTCCTGATTTCCTCTTTGAACTGAGAGATTATTTTAGCATCTGTTTTGTACTGCTCGAGCACTGGAATCAATGGTTGGAGTTCATCCATGCGGTCCTTAAGCTCCTATAGACAGACACATTCATGATTTTCCATTATGAAATTCTAACAGTTCTAAGAGTTTGGTTCCAAAATGAGATAACTCAATTTTTTTCAAAAATCTTGTTTTTTATTATGTTATCATGTTTTTATTGTGTTTTATTGTGTTAGTTAGCTTTGTTCTTTTAGTTATTATGGCTTAAATCAAAACAAACCAACTGCAGTTTGATTGATATTAATTGGAATGCACAATAAAAAACATGATTTTTGATTACTGTGTTATCTCATTTTGGAACCAAACGCTTCATTTAACCTTTAACATATACAACTCCACAAATCGGTTGCTCACATTTGCATTTCTAAGAGCAGAAGCAATCTTTATTATTATAAAACACCTACCTTAAAGTTTCTAGCCATTGCGGTTTTCCTGTCCTCTTCGATTTGCCGGAACTTGGTCCGCAACCCTTTCATTTGATTTTCCATTTTCATGACGTACTGGAAATCTCGCTGTGTCCGCAGGTTCAGAACTTCAATGGACTGCGACATGTTCTGCACCTAAGCACAACCACAAAGTTACATATGTATCAACAACTTAAAACTTTGGTCTGTTTCTCACAACAACAAAGAAATATGTCTTTAGATGACTTGAAATATAGCGCACAAATTGTATTGACTACATTAATGGACTTTTTCTGGAGTGAACTATTCATTCAAGAAAGAAATCACATCACTGACACTGACCCTTAAAGATAAACTGACTCCAATGAATGCATCTTTAAAAAGGGGCTGATCAAAAAAAATGGAGGCTCCAGTCTCATGGTGTTTATCGCTGTCAAACGGTCCGATTAGCTACCTTGACAGGGGCAAGAAAGCATCTATGAATCATAAATGAGATTGGTTCTCTGTGGGCCCAGGCTTTCTTCAAGGCGATAGGGCAAATGAAGGCGTTAATAAATGTACATATCAATATTAACAGTGTTCGTGCTTCCGCCGAATTGAGGCACGTATCATTTATCATAGTTAATAATAATCAGGTATTAATGATCCCGCATAAAATCAACCTCTCGCTAATGCAGTGAAAGCACCATCAGCACTTTGTGTATATTTACTGCAGTGTGTGTGTGTTTGAAAGTCCTAAATGGGAATGAGATTGATAAAAGAGGATGGGGGGATTGGGGTGGGGGCACTGTGTAATGGAGAGAGAGAGAAAGAGAGAGCGTTAGTGTTAGCGCATTAGTGGCGAGCCACAGTTGCCCGCAGGCTAAACAGTACATTAGATGTCCACACAATATATACTAACCAAATGGTGCGTCTGTGACACAGAATAGAAAGCGAGAGAGAGTTGTAAGACCAAATCTGTCTACACCATGTACAAAAGGAAATTATGCTATATTTATATATTCGCCATGCTTTTCATAGCAAAAAATATTAAGCAACATTGTGAACGCTGCAGTGAACGTACATTGATTTGACCATTACGTTTTCTAAAGACCATTTCGGTTGCTCTGCTTATTACTATAAGAAGAGTATAACAACATCAAGACAGAGATGGTTAATAGCATCGCGCTAAAATTCAGTTGAAAAAATCTATCTCTTGAAATGTTTTAGTAAAAGAAATTGGGTAATATTGCTGTTTGTTATGTATTGCTAGATATAAAAAAAATTCATTTTACTACATTTCTACTGTGTTTTACAAGTTTGAATCTGCTTGACAACAAGTAAAACATTTAGTACTCATCACCATCCCATCATTTGTGTTTTTATCTGTGTTTTCAATCTGCCTACAATGTATTTGGAGAAGCACAGTTATGTTTAACTCTGATAAAGACTAAAAAACAGAAGAAAAATGTGTGTGTTTATGTATGAGACCTTCTCCAGCAGCTGTCGAAGCTGTCTGCTCTTGGCGTCCCTGGAGCACAGGTTTTGTTCCGGTGCGACCACAGTGCAGATACAGCGTCCGTCAGCATCCTGTGCCGAACTGTACACCTGCCATCCCTCCTTTGGACCAATCGTCTGCAGACACATCAACATACGCTTGAACATATCTGCAGGTGCGCAGAAATGTGTACATGCATATACAGGGGTTCTCTAAAGCCCACCAACTGCAAAAGTAATAATAAACACTAAATCTGTCTAATTTGCCTTTGAAATTATTTCTTAAATAAATTCATATGCATGTATCTTGACCAAGCGGCAGCCTTGTGGTCTCTCTCGTAAAACCAACATGGAAGTGACTTAAACTGCAATTCATCGACTGGCTGCTAGAGACTGGCTCCAAAAGAGAGCAGAATCTCATTGAGCCCTATGTTAAAATGCCTAACCTTACAGCAGAAAAAAACATGTTTACAGCATGGTACAAAAAATATTTTGGTATGGCTAACTTTGCCATTCATGACAACTGTGAGGGGGTGAATTTTTTTATAACTCATCCGTTTAAATTATATTAAGCCTTAAAATTCTGCATAATTAATTAATTAAGTTTCAGCAACCAGGCACCTCAGCTCCAACTGTGTCCTGCCCATTTTTGATTTTCCGGGTGTGACGCACGGTGACACGCTGCTAAGACGGCTCCGCCCGGCTCCTCCCACTTTAGGCTTCAAAAAAGCTCCTCAGAAATCTACGAATCACGTCATCAGTCATTTTTCATTGAATATAATAAATGTGATTAATGTGAACATATACAACTTAGTTGATAGTTTGTAGTTATATACTGAGATATAGAAATTTTTAGGAAAAAGTTTATTCTTAGGTCAGGTTACTTCATTTGTAGCCGTAGGTAGATTTGGTTCACTTCATACATCTTACATCACCCAAAAATAAAAATTCTGTCATCATTTACTCATACAGAGTTGATGTCTGTATAGATTTCCAAATCTGAATAGATTTCTTTTTCTCAATAAACACAGAGAAAGATATTTGGAATAATTCTTGTAACCAAACAGTTCTTGGCCACCATTAACTACCATAGAAAGAAAGATTACAATGGTGGTCAAAAGTGCCCCAGAACTGTTTGCTTTCCTACATTCTTCAAAATTGTGATCAACAAATTATTACAAATTTATAAAACAATTTTCCTTACTATGGTGGTCAATGGTGGTCAAGAACTGTTTGGAACAGATATACTGTAGAACAACTTGTGGGTGAGTAAATGAAGACCGAAGTTTCATTTTTGGGTGAACTGTTCCTTTAAGTATTCCGGAGTAAAAATATTCTTGCATAACTTATACATTCACCTTTGCTTTGCTGACTACATGTACAGTAATAAAGAGGAATATAATGTTTTATCCACCGAGGTTATAATATAAATCCTTACTCTCGTGCAGCCTTGAGATCAACACTAACAAAAAAGGTTAAAACAAGAACGCTGAAATTCAATATTATCTTTTATTGAAGGATGTGCTGAGGCTTACTATCAGTTTAAGGCATGCTTTTACAGGCCATAACAGTCAAGCCAGCATGCTATTGCCCCCCAGACAGCTGTTTCTCTGAAGATGAATGAAGTAAATCGCTTAGGTTGACTGAAAGTCAAAAGGGCCACACTGTACAACCGCTTTTATCTATTGGAAATCTGTCTGTTGGTGGACCTGAGGACCCAGTGTCATCATAAAGGTGGGCGTGTCTCTGTCAGTCAGCATAACGCTAATGCTTTCTCGTTCCAATTCACTTGCTGCAACCGATTCAATTTCCAGTCTCTGATGTATAATTTGTACAGACGTATGCCGATGGGCAAGACACATAGGTTTACCTTCGACGAACGCACAAAGAGCAAACATCAAGCAAACAGGGCTTTAAAGCTAACAAACACACCAAAAAGTGCAGGAAAACACTTTAAATTAAGGATTGAAAGATTGAGAAGAGATGGAGGATTCACCTGAGAGGACAAACTGATAAGCTTTTCAGCCGGGGATACAGGTGTTCCATGTCATACATGACACACACACACACACACCGAATTTACTGCCGTCACCCATGACTGCCTCTGTCTCTATGTCTTTCTACTGCTCTTATACATTTTTTGCCTAGGTAAAGATGTGCGTGTGTAAATACGCACACACACGCACACATATCTATGTTAGAGCAGTCACAATATCACATTTTCATGGACAAAATAATTCACTATAATGGTGCTATTGTGATAACTATTGAAAATATTGGAACATTCATAAATCATGATGGAATATCAATATCAAGATTACATATAAATATAAAAATACATATAAAATATTTGCATTAGACTATATCATATTGGTTTAGGAATAAATTAAACAAAATGTAAATTAGAATTTACCAGTGATCTTGGATCTTCAGTAAACATTATTGCTTTTGCTCTGGAAAACAAATCACACACTTCGAGGTCTGAAAACACAGATTATCACTGAACAGATACCGATGATGATATCTTTTAAACGGAATCACATTTCATTCTTGGTGGAGGGAATCTTATTGTCAGCAAAGACTAAACTGAGATCACTTTGTATGGACAATAGGGGAAGGGCTGTGCAATTCATCGAAAATGAATCGTAATCGTCAATTTTGGCCTTCAACAATTACATCAACAAAATAATCGAGGTAAGACGATTATTGTGATACATTCCATTTTGCAAGAATCCACTCTTTTCTTGTGGTATAAATCGACAGCGCACCCTTTCCTTTACAGCTGTTCAGCTGTGCTAATGCTTTACATTTCTTTTTTCAGTTGAATTCAATTTAAAAGACAAGTTGTTTTATTTTTTCTATGTTGTTTCCGAAGTCTGTGAGTAAACGTGTTAAATGCACGTGATCTCAACATTGGCCCAAATAACCGTGATTATGATTTTGTCATAATCGAGCAGCCCCACAAGCGGGTGTGTGTCTGTGAGCACGTTTGTTTATGAGTGTACTGAATGCAAGGGCTCATGTGATAGTTGTAGCGCAATTGAAAATGCAGCAAAGAACATCCTGTAATCTTTGACTCTCACCAGTATTTGACGCGGTTAACCGAGTTAAACGGATATAAACAACACCTGTTTAGGAATTAAAAGCCTTAGTCTGCTGCCCGTATTATTTATTATAGCAGTGAGAATTGTTATTGCTTTTTAGATGGTGGCACTGAAGGTTGTGATATGCATTGATGCAAGAAAAAAAATTACTTGGCATATTTCCTTCTGTGTTTCTATATCTGTCGGTCTACAAACAAACAAACCAATGCAAAAGAGGATAGATAATACAGTCTTACTACATTCTTACTGTGCTAATACCAATGCTTACACCTAAATATATGCATAGTATAACTTCAAGGTATGCGAAAGTAAAACAGGTAGGGGTATCACAATATACCGGTTCCAGCAATAACCGTGATAAAAAATCTCGCTATTATCAATACCGTGTTAATTCTGCACTTACAATATTATTGTAAATTATTCAAACTCTCTCTCTAATCCCTACAATTTAATTTTAAGTGTGATTTGTTGGCCAAAAAAATAAAATTCAAGATGAATTAGATGATAAAAATTGTTCATAAAACCGACAAGATATCGTGATAATATTGCAGCATCGTTGTTTTGTTCACGATAACCATGAAGCGAAATTCTGATATCGAGACAATCCTAACAGTTACCAAAAGAGTAGAAATCAGTACAGAGCTCATTTGAATTTATCAGACAGGAGGAAAGAGGACAGTTGGACACAGTCCCACATTTAATCAGTGTTCTGACCTCTAGACCATATCTCCATATGCGAGTGCACTTTTAAAGAGAGAGAATAGGACTTTGTGGTAGGCAGTAAATTTGTCTCAGAAATTAATCTGTAAAGTAATACACTGAGTTTCTGTATTGCATCCATTATGTGCATGCACACACTGCAATAATCTGTATGAATATTGCAAAGGAAAATGTCCCGATGTATATCTAAAGATATCTTTTGTGCTTGAAATGTAATTCATATTTGTCCATTGGGTTTTCAAATATCTGAATACTACTCCAGGCTTTGTGAGCACAACGATGCACAGCTTGAGCAGATATGAGAAAAATATACTTTATTTTTACATCGTTCAAAATATTTGGGCTAGAAAAGATAGCAAACCAAGTTCAGTCCTGAGGGTTAGGCTACTGGACTGTCAGCATTTTCTCAACACCATTAGAAAATAAAGTAAATACTACCCTGCCTTCCAATGTACAGCATGACTGTGATTATTGAGAAAAAAACTAATTACAGAATGTTGAATGTGATGTTGGTTCATATGGTGGCTGGAATTAGATTCTCTCCACTGACTTTAGAGAGCAGGGTCCCCTAGGTGTGTAATGAAATTTGTCACCATAAAAAGCACATTTCGCATGTCAAATTAATCTTCATGAATCACTCATCACATGAGCAATTAGAAGCCCATCATGCTGGCATCCAGTCAAATAGCAAAAAATGAAGGACTATCCATACATCTAAATGAGTGCTATAGTCACTATAACTATGCATTTTTATTGACGTGTGTAAATGGCCAAGTTCACTAAGAATTAAAAGGTTACAGAAACAAATCATATAAACAAATAATTATACAGTATATTAGAATTATATTATATGCATTTTTGTAAAGACTGTGTGGTCATGTGCATCTTAACATTTAACAGGACCCAGACTTGTGCTGAAGCGGTTGATGTTCAAGTTTAAATTTCCATAAAACCTCAAATGCTGCGTGACTGCACTCGTTTCCATGCAACACGTTCGCAATGTATAACGTAATATTTTATAATTCAGAATAATGTGAAAATGATATTCAGAACCATCACCTTGGAGACAGCATCATCCAACTTATTTTTAAAGCATTGCTGTTAAATTCGAGAAATATGCGTTTTGGAAAAACTCTCACAGAAAAAAATAACGTAGCACCTTTAAATCTTTTAGGTAGCAATGCATCTAATACATATAGACTATTTTACGCTTTCCTAAGGTGTCCAGTCTCAAAGATGCGATATTCAAAACCAGCACAGTGGAAAACTTATTTTAAAGCAATTCGTACTGAATTTATATGCATTATTTTCAGACAGACTCGCATAAACAAATAACGCAGCATCTTTAAATCTTTCAGCTCATCAGCGCAACTTACCATTGATGGATATAGTCCGGAGAGAATAAGGACAAGCAGGGGATTCAACAGACCGAAAAGAGCACGCATGCTGTCACGGCTGTATCGCACTTTTCTGCCGTTAATATCACGTCCTCGGTGTGGGACCAAACGATGCCCGAACAGAACAGGGCGGATAGATCCACATTCATAACCCTGATACTCCACCGCTCGCGCGCAGCCGATACTGAGCGCGCGCTGCCCAAAGTTATGACCGCACGCGCGTGAGGATTCAGCGTACTAGACTAACAAGGAGCTTCACAACGGATGTGACATCATTTGATGATTCACGCAGGTCATTTGGTGCCGAATGTTAACTTTTTGATCAACGTTGGGGACTGCAACCATCAACACACCCAGTTTGATCCAATGCAACGCAAACGTGAGCTGTAATTTACATAGAAAGTTTCATAGAAAAAACAAGACCAAATTTTCCTTCAAACATGGAAATAAATATTCATAGATCTGGTATAATTGAAAATAATTGAAAATATTGGTATCTCTTATAAATTACAATGGTAGTCAAACGTGCCCCACAACCGTTTTTGCTTCACTCTTCAAAATATCTTCTTTTGTGTAGAGAACAAGGAAATATACAAAGCAATTTTTCCTACTATGGAAGCATGCTTCCAAATACCTTTCTCTGTGTTCATCAGAACAAAGACATTTATTCAGATTTGGAAGAACTTGAGGGTGAGTACACGAAGACAGAATTTTCATTTTTGGGTAAACTGTTCCTTTAGTTACATAACCAACTACCAATACATCTGAGTAAAATTAGTAAAAAAAACTCTAGTCTCACAAATAGCTGGCTTATGTTCCTCAAGTAAAACGGTTTGGAAGATAATTCACGCCCTCCATTGGACAACAGCCCAAAACAAATACTACTGGATAATAAAAAGTTATCAAAAATGTTCACCAATGTCGGAAGATTTCCTGCACACACACAGCAAATCCTCATCAGCAAACACTTCGAGTTCATAGCTAGCAGAGCTTCTTGTTTGAGTATGGTAAATTGGAGAAATTCTCATCCCAGATTTATTTGCACACACGGCCCTCCGTGAGAAAACAAAGTCAAGTGTTTGAAAATGAGCTTTTGTTGAATCTCCGCATATTTATGTAAAACTTATTGTAATTTGCCCTTTCAAATTCCACCTGCATAATTCATGAGTCTTTCAGAGGGGTCTACAAAACTGTTTACTTCCGCTAATGACCAACAGACGCTATTGTTGCTTACGAATTCTTCACCTGTTTATTAAGCTAACTTTCTCAAACAGCCACAGGTGAGGATTGGTAAGCTTTTTAGGTGTTGTGTTTGAGAACTTTCACATGTGTGTGTGTGTGTGTGTGTGTGTGTGTGGTCTGTTCCAGCGCTAATGAGCTGATTGTAAAGGAGCGGGAGCTGTCGAAGGGCAGTGAGTGTCCAGCAAACACCTGAGCTTCCCACACCACCACAAGATCACATTAATCTCTCTCTCTCTCTCTCCCTCTCCCCCCATCTGACTTGGCTCCATCTTCCTTGTTCATTAGGAGTTCTGTTGCTCAGCAACACCTGGCGATGATTTTCATTGGTCCTGAAATTTAGCCTGAGCACTTTGTTTGTGTGTTACCGGGCATTTAGCTTTACCAAAAAGCTCGCTTTGTAAATAGCAGTGTTGCTACTCATGCTTGCCTCATTATGATGATCCATTACTGTTCTCCCAGTGTCAGAGTTCCCTATGTGTGTCATCCATTAAAGTGCATGCTACACTCATTATCACTCGCTATCAAACTTCCGGCCCTCATGAATGTAAGTCAGTGACTTTGATGTCTAATTACTGCAGTTTTCAGGAGAAACCAAATGCACCACAAACCAGAAGCATTATTTTCCCCCGACTGACTCATAAAATTCACTGGCTGTTGTCACATGTTGCATGCATCCCCCCACCTGATATTTCCAATGCACATCAATAATTCTTGCATATTATCTTTATATGTTCATAACTAAAACTTTAAGGTCCAATGTGTATTTTTCTGGAGGATCTTTTGACAGAAATGCAATATAATATACATACTGTATAATATAATATAACTATGTGTTCAGAGGTGTATAAAGACCTTACATAATGAAGCGTTATGTTTTTATTACCTTATAATGAGCTATTTCTATTTACATACACTGCGGGTCCCCTTACATGGAATTCGCCATGTTGTTTCTACAGTAGCCCTAAACGGACAAACTGCTCTACAGAACGAGTTTCGTAAATATGTTATCTCCTTCGGTAAAGAAACTAAAACGTGACGACACCTTAGTTCAGTGTCAGCCACCGTAGTGCTTCGAAAGGGAGGGGTGAGCGGTGGAGTGAGCTGGTTGCAATTGGCAACCACACCACTAGATGCCGCTAAATTGTATACACTGGACTTTTAACAATACATTTTAGGCAAGAATGAAATGGTTCACTTGTACATTTGACTGAATGGTTCTTTGGACTCGCTTAGCACCTTATTTAGTGTACCATGCCCCGAAAGAGGCATCTCAAAATGCAAAACAAGTTTATTATGTGAACCAAGAACAAAGTGACCATCTGACCATCCCAGCTCAGGCAATTCCATCCCCAACCAAGAGCAAAGACAGACGACTTGTCACATTAATGCTAAATTTACAATACTTATTATTTAATGCTAAACTTACATCACATGACAGCAGTTTGAAGTCTAAGCTTCACGCAGTTACATTATGCCATTACTATTTTCCCTGCTTATAACATTTCTCTGTTGTCTGATAGATCACAAAATAAGACAAAATTTGACCTAAACAGTTTCAAATGAAATTTCCTAAATCACAACTAATAAGCTTTCCCTATTTAACCTTTAATCAAAGTCACTGAGTGCAGCTGTCAGAGGAGATCCGGCCCTCCCGGCTGAGACTGGTTTCTCCCGAGTTCTTTTTTCTCCATTTATTTATCATTGGAGTTTGGGTTCCTCGCCACAGGGCCATGTTGGCTTGCTCACCGGGAGACTGCATTTATTAGATATTATTTACTAGAATAATCTTACTTGTTCTGTAAACACCATGCACTGTGCTGTGTTTTACCTTTTCTGTGTTTTTCTGTTTTTCTTATTTTCCCCCATAAAGCTGCTTTGGAACAATGCACATTATGAAAAGCGCTATATAAATAAAATAAAATTGAATTGAGTTACTGTTACTATGGTAAATACTGCACTAATTACAGCCCTTTCAGCTAAACACAGGAGGAATAATATGCAGCAAGACTATCAGTCATACTTACGTTACACAGCACAGGACAGCAGTGCCCAGGTGTAAGTGACTGCCTAAAACACATATTTTGGACTGTGATTCAGACCAGCATTTCCAAATTTATAATGGATTTTAAATGCAAGCTTGTGCTTGTAGATGTGTTTTCATCGATTCCTCTACTGAACAACTGTTTTATTTTGTGAGCATTTGCGCATATCACTGCTAAATAACCGAGAAAAATTGTTGTGAAAGACAAATGGGACAAAGTGGTGAAGATTGTCACAGAGTGCAGTGTGTGTATACAAAAGTGGTTTGTATTTATTAGTGGCACTTCTTTTGTATCGCTTGTGGTTTTCTAGTGGTACCTGAAAGTGGGTAGCAGGTCAAGGACAGCAGAGAAAGGTAAAAAAAAGTGCTAAATAGCAATTATAAAATGCAACAAAGCATGTTTTTGTACAACGTTATGATGGCAACATGCCGCTGTGAGTCAAACTTTTTTCCTACCACTTAGAAACATTTTGTAAATGTAAAAATCAAACGAACAGTTCACCCCCCCTTAAAATTGTGTCTTTTATTTACTCACCCTCAAGTTCTGGATAAATTTCTTTGTTTTGATGGACACAGAGAAATATTTTTGGAAGAATGTTATATACGAATATATAATGCGCAAATACGATTTCGTGCACCAGGTAACAAATATGGTTCGATCCTCAATTCAAGTGTAGTGATCGTAAAAGATTTCTATGAATCGAAAACACGTTTTTGTTTGCATTACAGTTTTCTTGCACTGTCCTGAAACAACCAATCGAGGCCACGCTGTTTAAGATAAATCTTGTACATTTTTTCTAGTCGCTGTTATCTCTTCTAACACATGCTGATCAAAACTAAGATACAAACCCCAAGAAACACAGAAAACGAAAGCACCTATTTTTCCTCTCATAAATCACCGAAAACCTATTTTCCATCACAGCCAAACAAATACCAGCTCCATATTACAGACACCCGAAACAACAGGGGACTTCAGATACAGTCAATGTTCTATAATAATCAATTTCTGCCGTTATCACATCTCTCGGGTTTGTCTGGGGAACAGGAATGAGAAACAGAGAAACAGTCTCAGAGAAATTTAGTGAGGGAGATCTACAGAAGCTGAGCAAAAGCGTGCATTAAAATGCCTTTGAGAGAGAAAGAGTATAACATACAGTGAGAGTATACTGAAAAAATACATAAGACAAACAGTCCGGAAAATGTATGTGAATTCTTTCATTTGAATTTCTGCTTACATTTTATCTGATATTTTTGGTAGCAACACACAGGTCATGGGTTCAAATCTAAAAATCCATTATTTCTTAAAGGTGCTTGTGTCATTTTTTTGATGGATCTATTGACAGAAATGCAACATAATATAAATAACTGTCATCAGAGGTGTATAAAGACCTTACATAATGAAGTGTTATGTTTTTATTACCTTAGAATGATCTATTTCTATCTACATACACCGCTGGTCCCCTTTCATGGAATTCACCATGTTGTTTCTACAGTAGCCCTAAACGGACAAACTGCTCTACAGAGCGCGTTTCGTAAATACGTTATCTCCTTCGGCAAAGAAGTGAAAACGTGACGACATCTTAGTTCAGTGTCAGCTACCATTAAGTGCTTCGAAAGGGAGGTGGGAGGGGTGGAGTGCAGCCTTTGGTTGCAATTCGCAACCTCACCGCTATGCTGCTAAATCTCATTCAATGGACCTTTAAATATATTTTTTTGGTCAAAACAGTGGTTTGATATTTTTGCATTTTCCTGTTACATTTGCTTTTATTATTTGTTTTGCGTTTCAAAATTGTCTCTGCTTACATTATGACAATGTATCATGATGGCGGGGCATGTTGTCACAAGAGGTATCTTGCTTGATGTTTAATAGCTTACAGTCTAGCATACAAAATGACTAAAAATAAACCTACTCTGAAAAACATCCTATTCAGTTAAAATGTGCCAACCACCCAACAAAGTATCCTTCATCCTTTCACTGCCTCGTAAACGTGTACAAATTGTGATGCAGCCAGCGAGCTGTTAAAATGACTTTTGCTCTCTCTCACCTCTGCCGAAAATGACAGTTAATTCCACGACAGGTTTTGGTCATTCAGTCCCATGATGCACATCTCAATCATTCCCATCATTACCCTGTGCTGATTAGTTTAAACAAAGCGTCAGCGCAGCGCATCGGGGAGTAACCACTCTCCGGGGTACTTTCCTTTAAACACCCCGCACGGCGCGATGCATCCAAATGCTTCTTTACATCTCTGCTGCCCGTGGGAATGCAGAAGATGTACTTGAGCCTCCTCGTGCCCTGTGTTGAATTCTAGAGGCTCTTCTGTGGGTCTGCTTCACAGCTCCCTGCTCAAACAAAGATAGCTGAAGGAAGGATCTGTCTCACGGCCCATCAGACCAAGCCGTCCATGTTCTATTGCAGAGGTGCTGGATCACGGTTTATCAGGGATTGTGCGATCCCTTTGTTTTTCTTGTTGCTGTTGAGTCTACTCCCTCTTCTCCTTTCGGCCCCAGTGGAATCAAGACGGAAGAATCTTTTCTCACTCAGTTTTCCGAAGTCTTGTTTTGAAAAAGTTAGTGTAGGCCTATTCTTTCATTTTATACCGCTGATGGCCGAGTCTGACTAAGGGATCTAGAGTAAAAGTCACATTTGATGTTATATAAGGCACAGGTACAGGGCAATGTTGTAAGAATTGAAACTAAAGGAAAGTTTTCTAAAGTTTCTTTGTTACATTAACCCCATCCCGACTTAATGTTTTACCGCTCAAGGCTTGCTCACAAGAAATCCAACTCTGGGCACGAGTCAGACTATATGAAATTATTTGGGTTGTATTAGATTTCAAATATGAGATTTACTGCAGAATAAAACTGTGTTGGGATGAGCCCTGACACTCGGTGATGTGAATGTCAGTTTGGACTGTATTAAACATCTTTAATCAAGCTTATTTACGTGGAATTGATTGCAGTTTTAAGCCGATGTCCTGCCAAATGAGCATCAGACTGCTTTGACACATACTGGATGAGCGAGATGAGAAACATAACTTTCCTTTTGAAATAACAGTTATCCAAAAGTTATCCTCTCAGCGATCATCTTCAAATTTACAGTAAATCTAATTATACACATGAAATCGTTTCCCAAACACGTTTTCACAAACACAAGTTCTCACCTCTCTTTGTGCTGCAACAAGCCAGCACGCAAGGCGCAAATTCATATCAGACCTGAGGCGATCTTAGCATAAAAAATTTATTGAGATATGCTAAGCGCGGTGAGTGCAGTCGGGGGAGTTATGAAATTCATAATGTAATCCTGTTGCTTTCCAACTTGTCAGTACCTGTCAAAGTGTGAAAATACTTTCATCATAAGGGAAACAACAAGGTCTAATTGACATGCTATAGGCACATGGTTTGAGTCTTCGAGCCACAGGAGCTGTCACTGAACTGCTGCTAACACAAGTCAACACTCGCCACTGCTGATGTGGTCAGACCCGGCAGGATTCTGCCCAGCGGATGACCATATGGCAGCAGGTTTCTGACTTTATTGCTCAAGAAAAGAGTATTCTTTAATTCTCAATACTATACATGAAATATTAAATGAAAGTGTGTTTGAAAATATATATGATTTATTGGGTGTCTGTGTGGTCACAAGTTTGGCTACCTGTGAGATTGTAAATACATTTAAATCATGTTTTACGTTAAATCTCTTAAAGGGATAATTCACCCCAAAATGAAAATTCTGTCATCATTTACTAACCCTCTTGTCGTTTCAAACCTATATGACTTTCTTCTGCAGAACACAAAAGAAAATATTTTTTATAATGAATGGCGGTACTCATTCACTTCTATTGTACACAAAACCAGTCAATGGGGACCTCCGTTGTTCGGTTACCAACGTTCTTTAAAATATGTTATTTCGTGTTCCTCTGCAGAAGAAAGACATGTATACAGGTTTTGACAACATGGTGAGTAAACGATGACAGGATTTTCATTTTTGGGTGAACTTTTTAATGTCAACAAGAGTGTGTGATGGATTCAGAATATTAGATATGAAAACAGTGGATGTCAATGAGAATTTCTCAATAAAATAAAAAGACCCATGCGTGTGTCTGTTTATGAATATCTGACACGAGCTGCTTGGTTAAGTGAGATTAATGATATTTCTTATTGGGGGTAACGTTTTGGCCTTTCTGAGGACAACATCCCATAGTATCCTTGGTTAAAAAACAGGTTAACATTTATTAATGGTGCTTGCTGAAGTCACACAGTATCTAGAACTAGAATATCGTAGATGTCATTATGCCCTAGCAAATACCAAGAATACCATAGCAACCACAACCTTGCAAATTGCATAGCGATGCCCTAGCAACCAACCACACTGTAGCACTGTGGCAGAGAATTTTGCACAAGCACAACTGAAACTTTACATAAAACACACATTTATTTAATTGTTTGGAAATCTATTTGAAATCTATTTATTGTCAGACAATTAAAATAAGATGTTTATCAGCTCTAAGGTAAATAGATGAACATCCATTTAAAGTCACATAATTCATGTTCAGTTTGAATACGGCAGGTGTGAGAGATTTTGTACAGATGATCTATAATCGTCGCTCTTTGTACCTCTGCATGAGTGCAGGTTTAATGAGAGACAGACATCTATCCCGCTGACTGCCTTTTCAATTTATTGAACAGTTGTTGTTGTGTTTTGGCTCCCGGGATGCTATTTGTAGAGCGTCTCTCCATTTGAATCGGAGTTTAATAGATGATGGTGATAAACACTTCAATGTACCTTACTGAAAAAGAAACTTCTTGGTTTGTAAATGTTTTGAAGTCTGAGTCAATTAGCCTGTTTCACCATCATTGTCAGCATTCGCTATACGATCTGATGTCGGTCTTTTTTATGTTCTCTATGATTTTTGCAGGTGTTCCGTTTCCTCCTCTCAAGATCACTGTTGTGCCTGTCCTGCACTGGCACGATGCCATAAATCTTTGTGTCTTATTTTGCATACTATAGTTTTCAAATAGTATGCGAGATAAGAATTAAACGTGGTTGGTAGTATGCTATACTGTATGTGCCAGGATTACGGTACTTCCCAGTTTTTCAATTTGTTTATTGGTATATTTTCACCTTCACCTTCAGAATGAAATTTCTGTCACCCTGTTGTCATTTTACACCTGTGTGGTATTCTTTCTCCTGCAATACACAAAAGATGATATTTGGAAAAATGTTGGTAACCAAAAACCGTTGGTCCCCATTCACTTGTATGGACACAAAACCAAGTAAATGGCGACCAACGGTTTTCTTTTAGCAACATTTTTTCAAAATATCAAATATCAGAATTGTGTTCTGCAGAAGAAAGAAAATCATACAAGTTTGAAATGTACAGTAAGTAATTTTCATTTTCAGTAATTGACAGAATTTTCATTTTTAAGGTGAACTATTCCTTTAAGTAAAATGATCGTTTTTGTTTCATTCTGTAAACTAGTGCCAACATTTCTCCCAATTCCAAATGAAAATATAGGTTTTTTACTTGACATTACATCCTTATTTACACTGTTACATCTTAACCAAGCCTATGTCAGAGACATATCCTCATCAAATATTCCAGACATGATCTTCCTCAGATACACATTTGATTGATTTTTTTCACACGTTGTTTGCTTCCTTTGACATAACTGTGTCTGGTGCTTTTAGTCATCTTACCTACAGTATCTAATCTGCTTCATAACAGGGTAAGAGACGAGCGGCTTGTGTCTGAAGCTGAAAACAACTGGTGCCCGTTGCTGTGGTTGGCATTCAGGCACATACCGCGCCCCATGTGTGCATTTACATAAATATGAATACGCAATTCTCAACATTCCGTGCTCAAACTAAATTTCATCAGAGGTCTATCTACTTTCCTCTTTCCTGGTTTGCGAAACTATTCACTCTTAATTTACATTCCTGGTCTTACTGTGGATGATCAATCAGACATTACATTCTGTTGCACTTGAAAACACATCATTCCATCATGTTTACTAAAATGAAAGCAGTTCTTTGCTTACTGTGATGTAATATACTTCCGAAGACGAAGTTTAGCCAACGACGCTGAGCAGAGACATGTTTAATTCTTAATATAGATAGCAGTAATTACTAAGCAATCTAAACACAACATTTCACAGTCATCAATAACTCGAGCAATCAATTCCAGCAGCACTTGGACAGCAGCGGGCTTGGCAGAAGATTTAGACTGATCTCAGGAGTGCAGACTCCGTCTCCCCGAGCCACATAACAGCACGATTCTGAGACAATGCAATATCTTCTCTACAGCACGTCACATTACATCTCATGTTGCCTTTGTTTTAAAAACGTATCTTAACTTAATCAGCCAGACAAATCAAAACTAGCCCTGGATTTGTCTTTCGATCTTTGATATGGGTATAATGCAACTTTAATATGTTATGTATCGACTAAACTGGCGGAAACCCTGAAGCCAATTTTCCTCTACTGGTTCTGTGCAACATTGTGGACGACAGGGTTATTTTCTCCCAGACAGGAGCCGAAATATAATACGGTACCCGAGATATCTGAAAAATAGATCATGTAGGTGAGGGAAAAAATGAGAGTCATTTTAAATAAAAGTCACCCAAAGACATCCTTGAAAACGTCTAGAAAACACAGAATATTCTATGATGAGAACCAAATTGTATTCAGAATCCCTCTGTGCTTTAAATTCCACCCTTTTGATTTACCTTCTGATGGTAGCTGTCAGGTGACACACCTTCTCTTTTTAAGCAAAGCGTTCTGTTCGTCTGTCCTTCGCACGCCCGGAGCTCGGCCTCTTACGATTTCGCCGCTGACCAACATCATCTGAGAGCCACAACCACTAAGGTGGACGAGCCGGGGGGATTGAGCGTAATTTTCCACGACACTCGGCTGCATCACGTTACGGTCCACGGCAGCAGGACCTGATTGAACTTATTCAAATGCCGGGGTGTCTTTGGTGGAAAGCTTTGTTGGGCGGCCCAGCGGGGCTCCGTGTTGACAGTCTCTCAGGTCTGTGAGAGAGGGAGACCTTGCGGAGCGCCTCGGGCCCTGTTCAACATCACTTTTCTTTGGCTCTGATCACTTTGCCTCTTGTCTCAGCTTTGCCCTTGAAGTCTCTCGCTCCGCAAGACAAACATGTGATGTGGGATCACTTTCTGCGCAGTGTCAGCGCCTTCCGTACTTTGTTTACAGCGTCCTCAAGGTAGTTTAGTTGACATATAGAGGGTATGCACGTGACGTCACTTTCCCACGTGAAGACCACACGAACACATCAAAACACGCTCCTTTGAGTGGCAAAACACTCAGCAAAATGGCTGCTTACAATATCAGGTAACGCAATTCCACGCAACATTGTCCAAGGACACCTGGTTCCTTTGTAAGTCATAAGGATCACAGTCGAGTCCAAATGCTTTTAATTTCAGCAAATAATTGCATGTTTTAGTCCCAGTTTCTTTGTTTCTCCTGGACCAGCCTACTTTCATGTAGTCTTCTGCGTTCTCCTCGATGCGGCTCAGTCATTTCCGGTAACAGTGTTTAGCGTATCTTCATGCGGAGATCATGGCAGATTATTTATATTTTTAGGGCAGTCACTTAATTAAAAACAATAAATCCTGTTTGTGATGTTAACATGCTTTAATGTGGGTTTTATGATACATCTTGAATTAGCAGAAGTTCTCCTAATATATTTTATAAACGTATACTCATCTCCTGAATAACAAAGCTGTTGTATGCACCCTGCACCAGTCCATTGCTTACCTAAACGGAGTTAGTCTCATTGATTTATAGATGATATTTCATACATTTTAACGACAATTAAACTACACCACAAAACGATTGTTAAATGTTCTATGTGGATTTTAAATTATAGACGTTCATTCACATTGGAAAGTGTTTAAAATATGAGTTTTTTAAAATAGCAATGTGCAGATAGAGCAGATTTAATGCAAAGAGTTTTTCATAAAGCCAATTATTCATTCTCATTAATAAAGCATTCAAAACTGGGACTGTTTTCATCTAAATCTGTGTATTTAGGAAATGTTCTTTTCGTAGGTTTAAATTATTATTCCCCTCAACATTGCACAGCATCGTGACCTGTATCATGACAATTCAGTTGGCATACAAGCAGAGCTGGGTAGATTACTTATGAATTACATGACAAAATCATGACAATTGTAGTGTTTTGGGAATCTGATTACGTAATCCAGATTACATGTAATCTGTTACTACCCTGCTCTGCATATAAAATAATGTTTATGGTCTCGTGACAACCCTATAGTCTGAATTTGGTTTGGTGGATTATTTGCTTAAAATGTAGGGTAACGTTTCTGTCATGGCTCTGCTTCCATAGTCATGTTTTTCTTGGTCCTGTAGCAGAGTCATGACAAAGTCTTTGGTTATGTGTGGAGAGAAACATATTATTGTCCGTTTGACTATAATATACGTTCTCTCCAGTGTCTTGTCATTGGCCCTATTCCTCTCGTTTCCTCGTTATGTTTCCCTGAGTGTTTAATGTCCCACACCTGTCCCATGTCGTTATCCCTCGTTTGTCTTCCCCTATATATACCCTCTTGTTTCTTTGTCTTGTGCTCGTGGATTGTACTACGTCGTGTTGTGTGTCGTTCGTGCCCCAGTCCTCGCTTAGTGAGTTTTGCTGTGCCTTTGTATTGTTTTATTGTGCCTTTGTATTGTTTTATTGTGCTTGTGTGCCTGTTAGTAGACGTTGTGTCATAGTTGTTTTATTTTGTCCTTTTATTTTTGCCCCACCGAGGGAAGTGTTTTGTTTTCAGTTTTTGCTTTAGTCGTGTCCTTGTTACCCCCTCGTGGGTGTTTTGTTTCTGTTATTGTTTATTAAACGTTTCTGTTAACCCCTTCACTGCCGTTGCCTGCGCTTGGGTTCTTCTTTCTGCCAGTCCGTGACAGAATCCACGAGCCATCCCAGAACCCAGCAGGCAGCAGTATGAACACTGGACGGTCCCACCTAGCTCGCCTCCTCTGCGGACTTCGCCAGGGAAGCGAGAGTGTGGATGAGTATGTGGAGAGGTTCCTGGATGTCGCCGAGAATGGCGTCTTTGGGGAGGAGGAGCTGGCGGTGCTGTTCAACTCCGGTCTCAGGAACCCACTCTCAAGGGCGGAGATGAGGGCGTTGAGGCCGTTGGACTTCGACGCCGTGTGGCTCTCCGCCGCAGAGCGGTCGGAGTCCATGGTCTCAACAAGTGCCCGCTACCCATCTCCGTTGGTCACGATCCCTGAGGGTGGTTCCCTGCAGATCGGGGTTGTGGGCATCGGCACGCCATCCCCCTCACTCTCGGCAGCCTCTCCACCGTCCACCAGCCTCGTGGGCAAGCGGGGGAGGCGAGCGTCCTGGGGATCCACCTCCAGGAGTCCCAGCCGGAGCCGGCCGTGCCTTATACCTCCTTCCATCACCCACCACCAGCCGGGTGGCTCGGCGGAAGAAGAAGAGGCAGCGGCGGGCAGCGTGGACTCCAACCAGCCGGTGCAGCCGGCGTCCAGTCCGGTGCAGCCGGCGTCCAGTCCGGTGATCCAGCCGGCGTCCAGTCCGGTGATCCAGCCGGCGTCCAGTCCGGTGCCAGCCGGCGTCCAGTCCGGTGTCCAGCCGGCGTCCAGTCCGGTGTCCAGTCCGGCTCCCGTCCTCCAGCCGGCTCCAGCCGGCGTCCAGCCGTGCCAGCCGGCTTCCAGCCGGCGTCAAGCCCTGTCCAGCCGGCCTTCCAGCCGGCGTCAAGCCCTGTCCAGCCGCCTTCCAGCCGGCGTCAAGCCCTGTCCAGCCGGCCTTCCAGCCGGCGTCAAGCCCTGTCCAGCCGGCCTTCCAGCCGGCGTCAAGCCCTGTCCAGCCGGCCTTCCAGCCGGCGTCAAGCCCTGTCCAGCCGGCCTTCCAGCCGGCGTCAAGCCCTGTCCAGCGGCCCCTGGGAAACTCCCAGGGCCAAGGACTGTCCCCCCAGGACTCCCCCTAAGTCCCCCAGGACTCGCGCCCTGAGCGCAGCCGGGGACTGGGACTTCTCCCCACCTCCCTGGACTGCCCCCTATGGGCCCTTGTTTGGCCCCACCCCCCCTCCCATGTTTGTTATTTTTGATTGTCCACCCTAGTCCTTGTTATTATTTTGTCTTGTCTGCCACTGATTTTGTTTCCATGTTTTGTCTGTCATGTCACTGTCTCAGTCTGCCTTGTCTCGTCCGTCTACCCCTTGGTGAGCACCTGGAGGTGCTCATTAAAGGGGGGGCTTCTGTCATGGCTCTGCTTCCATAGTCATGTTTTTCTTGGTCCTGTAGCAGAGCCATGACAAAGTCTTTGGTTATGTGTGGAGAGAAACATATTATTGTCCGTTTGACTATAATATACGTTCTCTCCAGTGTCTTGTCATTGGCCCTATTCCTCTCGTTTCCTCGTTATGTTTCCCTGAGTGTTTAATGTCCCACACCTGTCCCATGTCGTTATCCCTCGTTTGTCTTCCCCTATATATACCCTCTTGTTTCTTTGTCTTGTGCTCGTGGATTGTACTACGTCGTGTTGTGTGTCCGTTCGTGCCCCAGTCCTCGCTTAGTGAGTTTTGCTGTGCCTTTGTATTGTTTTATTGTGCTTGTGTGCCTGTTAGTAGACGTTGTGTCATAGTTGTTTTATTTTGTCCTTTTATTTTTGCCCCACCGAGGGAAGTGTTTTGTTTTCAGTTTTTGCCTTAGTCGTGTCCTTGTTACCCCCTCGTGGGTGTTTTGTTTCTGTTATTGTTTATTAAACGTTTCTGTTAACCCCTTCACTGCCGTTGCCTGCGCTTGGGTTCTTCTTTCTGCCAGTCCGTGACAGTTTCGATTTTTTCTTTGAAATAAATATGCATCTCTTAACATGGTAAATAGACTATATGAAAGCTATTGGCCAGCCTAACCCTTCCCATTCTCACTTGCTGTAACAACTAATGGCTGGAATACACTACAAAACTTTTCAAATCCGAACAGATTTTCTTAAACTAGACATCATACACTTGCAGATGTTTTTAAAGTTTCAGATAAACACACTAACTGATCAAATCTGCAGACTGGCACAGACTTTCTGCAACAAGTCCAGACTGAAAATCTGGGCAAAATCTGAGCAAAAGTCTTGTAGTGTATTTTAGCCTTTCAACGTTACTGTCTGATAAAGTTCTCATTTGTTCAGCCAGGGGTGAAAAAACACCAGTTATGCAGCAACTCTTATTTTGTATAAAATGTGTGGCTGTTTGTGTTTTAAGATATGCAGCTTACCGTTCCTTTTGAGGGTATTAAGGACTGTCAGTTACGTAGCATCTCTTTGAGCCAATACTGCTTAGAATATTCAAAGTTAATGCTATTGGCCAGGCTCTGTTTGATGTAGGTTCCTCTGCCTTTGAGGAGATCAAGAGAGAGAAAGGTCTCATACAGCTCCTGAAGAAAGGAGACATGTGGGTGTTTTTCTCCTTCGACGCAATAGACGGCGCATGGAGAAAATTAATT
Source organism: Triplophysa rosa (assembly GCF_024868665.1). NCBI lineage: Eukaryota > Metazoa > Chordata > Actinopteri > Cypriniformes > Nemacheilidae > Triplophysa > Triplophysa rosa. The sequence goes on along the minus strand of NC_079912.1, from coordinate 15,907,603 downwards.
GCACATTTTCATTGTTGGACAGCTCAGGTAATTACTGTCGGAGTGAAGAGCCAAACACAGCCAAACACCTTTGTTGTTGTTTATGTTTTGGAACAAATTAAACAAGCTGCATCCTTCAAGTTTCACTGAACACAGCTGAGCCATGCGGGTGATGAGGGGGTGGGGCTTAAGATGCATCATTATGTGATTGAATGATACGTGACGGTGTCAATCAGATGGAGTCAGATCTCAAGAGAGCGTTTCAAACCATCAGTTCGTCCATTACTGAGGGACTAGTTTCACATTGACATAAAATCTGGTTCACTTACAGATACCAGGAACTGCTTATTCGAAACTTGACTGTCTGACTGACACTTGCTTCAACCAACCACAGTTGACAGACAGAAGAATTAGCAGAAATGTCAGAAGGCTTTGTAATCAAAGTTAATCCCCATCCAAAAGTAAAGTACAATCTATTTTAGAACGCCTGGGTCATCTGCCGGAAAAACAAGCCTCTGGTTCACGATGACGGAAGCTAGACTTCAACGTTAATAGTGCTGTCAATATGAATATTTCTCTTAAACAAACGCATCGATTCGCCTAAGAAGACTTTTGTTCAGACCACAGAGCCATGGCGAGCATCCATCTACCGCTTGGAGGCAAAATGATAGGTGGTATTTTAACTTCGACTGCATTATTCTTCTAGAAGAAAACCATGTGATGCCTTGAGAGTGAGTAAAACATGGGGAAATTTTGATTCAAGGGTGAAGTACTGCTTTAATACTATACAGCGTTTGAACAGAATATGTATAACTGATTTAAAATATTAAACAAATATCTTAAATGTTTAATTACATAAGATTGAAAAAATACTCATATTAAATAAATAAATACTGAAACCGGAAGTGCTTCTGAAGCAGTGTTTACATCTTTCAAAGTCATCTATAAGGCCAGATTCTGTAAAGCACATCAAACAAAACTCTCAGTACTTCATGGATTTAATGCCTGTAACACAAGTTCTTTTTCAAAAGAATTCACAAAGACATTAACTTGCAAATGCGTAGCGCAACTCCTGAATCTAGCATTCTAGCGTTTGCCATTTTTCTGTGCAAAGAATGTGTTGGCTTAACATGCACGATTCATATCTATTTTATATAGCACAAACAATAACAGAAAGATAGCCAATGGTTTATTTATTTATTGAGTTCTATAATTTATAAATGTTTGAGAGGACTTTTGAATTTAAGAGCCAGATGCGACATGTAAAAGTGGATTCTGAAATAATAACGTACAAAAGTTTTATTTTAAAAATACCCTTTCTCATTCTTTGAACAAGCACTATTGTTTATATATATAATAAAAACGTATATCTTGTCTTAAAACTGCTTTACCGTATCTTGTTTTCGAAATCTGTCTGCTTAGTGTGCACAATTCATATCTTGCAGAAACAACAACAGAAAGTTAGCCAAAAGGAACAGTCTCCTGCAAACTCGGCTAACAAAGCGTGAAAGAATTTTTAGGCTTTAAACGTGCTGTTTAGCAACAAAACACACTCTTGGAGGCTTGAAGTCTATAATGTATCGTCAGCTTGAACATAACAGACTTTCTCCGGAATGCTCGAAATGCTGCAAACAATTTCTCTTTCATTTCGACCATAAAGTATTGAAGTGACCCCTCTCCTCTTTTTACGGCTTTCTCATTTGCTTGTATTTTTCAGCCGTAGTCACCAAAACACATCATCGTACTTCAAATATTTAAACAACAAGGAAGAGTTTGAAACTGTCATGAGATCTTGAAATATAAAAGAATAAATGTCAAAATGCCGGACTCTATCCACTGAGAGTCTGATCCCTTGAAAACCTTTTTAAATGCTAAGCAGAGAAGGCCTGTCACAAAGGAACGGTGAAATGGCAAACTCAAAGTCTTTGCCTTAAGAAAAATATCAAATTGGCATTCATTTGAAAGCCTGAATAGAGATGTCCAATAATCATTCTGGGAATTCAATGGTGATATAACCATTGAGGATACATCAATCACAGAATAAAGAGAGGTCTTATTTCAGCTATGCCTGTAGTTCATATTAAAGACGATGCCCCAATGAGACACAACGGTACGCATCAACAAATCCAAATTCTTTAGCTTCTAGCGTCCTATTAGTAAGCAACCAGAGGGACCAATGATACGCATGCTGAAGCCTCTCCAAAGCAAACATGTTGTTCTCACCTCGTTCAGACACGCTATACACCTGCTAATGAGATGTGATGCACGATAAACGATACGAGGAAATAATTCACTTACCAACGCGTTATGCACGAGTTAGCATACATTTATTTTAGGCAGTGCATGTTTGGAATATTACATCTCCCTTTCTGGAACGCCAAAGATTTTGAAATCTTCAGATGTTATCAGCAAATGGAAACAAACATCATTTGAAAACATTACGGGGAGACACGGCAACAGCAGAAAAGCAGCTGATGATGTGGAATGACATACAAAACAAACAATCCACACCTCAGTTTCATGGTTGGTTGGAATCCAGTTTTTAATAATGAAATGAGCCATAAAAAGCACATCAAAACAATTTCTCTTCTTAGTTACAAAAATGGGTCCGCCGAAAAGGCCTTATCATTGCATTCACAGACGTTTTGAACAAGAGGCCTAACAGATATGTATTTCTCCCATTAAGAAAAATCCCCACCCGAAATATATAAACTTAACTGTATAACCAAGGTATACACAGGGCACACCATCCTTGCATCGGTATGGTTTTCACGATAGACTGAGGTATACGACTGAACTACAACTGAAAAATAAAAACCTAAAACAAACAACAAACAAAAGAGAAAGAAAAACATTAAATTAAAGTGAATGAATGAATGGCATGATTACTCCAGTCAAGCACAGGGGGCAACATTAGTGAAACGTTGCTTGTGAAACGTTGTGCCAACGCATCTTCTTCTTGTGGTTAAGTGGAGTCCAGTGGGCCGAATCGCGTGTTTAACTTCCGGATGGTCAGTATATACAGTACAAAGGACTTGCATTACATTTAATAATAGGGAACTGTTTGACGGCTGTGTTTTATTTGTTTCATAATAAGTACACAGTATTCTTCCACAAAATATCATTCAATTCTTTATTTATTCAGTTCTATAACTTATAAAACGTTCGTGGGGAATTTTGAATTTGAGAGCCATTGTGATACACATGCAAGTTTTGAAAGCGGATTCAGAAATAACAATAATGTACAAAATAATAATTACAGTTTTATTAAAATACATCCTCTTTCTTATAGCACCTCTTTTTGTATTTTGAACGAGCACCATTGTTGTGTTTTTTTGTTTTGTTTTCATATATTTGCACTGCACCGAAAAAAGAGGTCCTTCCTTTCTCGCGCTTGTGGACCCCTCAGGTTCACGGTTTGCCTTGGCCCGACGTTGTCCTTCACCTTACGTTCCATAACAGGTTTCATGTCATGTGATCCTTGCCCTACAAGGGCAACAAGTATTTTCCTGGGTAATACAGTACATACATACATGGCAAGACGTGTTCGCTACCCCGTTTTTTCAAAACTTGCATGTGGCAGGAACGGGTCTCGATGGTTTGCCGATGTCGAGACGAAAAGTCTCAACTCGCCTGCTAACCCGTCCTACCCTGTCAAGTTATCTGTATTTATTGTCTTTGTCTGTTTTTTTTAGCCAAGGAAGCACACCGGACCGACTTCAAATCCAAACTTCTGGTTGGGATCACCAAAGTCAGTGAACATCATGTCGACAATCGGAACCTGATCGATTTTGGGAGTGTTAATCTCCAGAACAGTCTTTCCGTAGCCTTTCCTCATCTGTAGGATAAGAACACGACGATTAGAGTGGTGCGCTTCCATATTTCTATATTTGTTTGTGCAGATTCTAGGAGAACGAACTTACCGAACAGCTGTCCGACACGGCCTTGATGAAGGGATTGTTGTCGTAAGACATCTCCTCATCATTGGAACCGAGGAAGCGGAGCGCCTTGTCGTAGCTGTCCGTGGTGTCGTCGTACCAGGCTACGGACTGATGGCAGCTGTAGGTCAGGTTTTGCCTGGCAGAGGCGGTCAGTAGTTTGAGAAACGTCATTTGGACCATGTCTATTGAGTTGCCATCTGCGTCCACGTACGAAAGCTTGAGGGTAAAATAAAAGGGTTTTCAGGTGATTCTGAATTTAAAATGTTCCTTTTCATCTCAGGGTTAATAAATCATTATTATTAGTCACCCTTTATGTTTGTCACTGGGTTTTGCAAATATCTAACCAATAAAAAGTATTAAAAAGTGCTTGTCAACTTTGACAACACAGTATTTAATCATAAAGTACTTTCGCCATTTCCTGAAAAATAGTGAATTTTAACATCCGAGGTTTCAGAAAAACATACATAACACATACAAATATATATATATATATGTATTTCTGAAACCTCAGATGTTCAAATTCACTATTTTTCAGGAAAATATTTACAGTATATTAAATAATTCATAATGAGCAAATTGTATGATTACCCATATTAATTATTATTTATTAAAAATTAAGAGTTCACTTGCAAAAACAGATCATTCTGTTTTTAACTGTGCATTCACAATAAATATAATCAATCAAACTGCTGTTGGGTTGTTATAATTAAGTAATAATAACTTACAAAACAGCTAACTAACACAACAAAAAATATGATTCATGAACTCTTTAAATATTATTAAACTTAAAATGATAATTCAGCATCCTGTTTCCTCTCAATTCAAATTAACTTGGAATTCGAGGTGCATTTTCAATTCACTTCTAAACCTTAGTGAAAACAGGTCAAAATGATGTTGGAACCCTGAACAAAAGCAAAACTGTTTTGTTTCTGACAAAGTGGAAAACAGCTGGGATAAAAACCAGGTAAACAAAGGCGGCACATTTCTCAGAGATGCCGCGTCGCCTCTATGACTCTCCACCGCATCAAATATAAATGCGGCGCGTGTATGTGTGTGTTCTGTATGAATGATTGTGGGTGTGCTCAGATTCTTGATGGATCCAGGGCCGCGGCTGTAAAAAGCAGAGCTTTTATTGGTGTCCGTCTAACGGTCGGGTAAAGTAAAAAGAGGAAGGAGACCACTCTGATCCTTTTAACTTGGAGAAGGACAAGATGGTGTTTTTATATAAAGGAGAGGAGAAGAGAAGATGAAAGTGGGATGAGAGAGTGCACTTACTATTTTGCCGCGCTTAAATTCACTGAACCAAGAGCCAGGAACCTCTTTGGGCCATGAAGATATCCTCACCTGAAGAAAGCGTGAGAAACGACAAAAGCTCAGGCGTGTTTATGGATTTGTACAAACAGCATTTCAACAGCATGGTTATTTCAATTGAATTATCTTAAATTGCTAAGCATGCATACATTATGGTAATGTTTGTTTTACTGCACTTCATTTATGCTCAAGAAAATCATTTACAGTGTTATGGTACTACAGTACAGTAATGAGAAACTAATAATGAGAATCATCATCGACCATACTGAGAACTACAAACAAACTCACAATGAAAACATCTAGAAGCATTACAGCAATGAGAACTGGGAAATGTGAACACCAATAAATAAAAGTAGGACATTATTCTTGGGGTGAAATATGAATCGGATCTATTTTTCACTTCCAATAACCAACATGATTTTCCATTGGAAAAAGTGTTTCTATATGAGAGAGGTAAGATGCTTTAGTCCTGTCTGTTATTGGCTGGTTCTTCCTCAGAAGAGGGCTTTGAGAATGTCACTTACTCCGTTTGACTTTTTATCGGGGAAGATGCAGGTTTCGCCTCCCGCTGTGAAGTTGCAGTACACTTTGAAGGAGTCCCCTGAGCATCCCTGGTTGGGATCAATGTAGTATTCACCTGAGAAGAAAAAACACACATACGCTCTCTGAGTCTAGAACATCTACAGATATGACGCTCAGAAAATCAGGCAGAGCTACTGTCATTATGATCTCATTCCAGGATATTCCCTCGGCTCCACGTTCTCTCGCGTTTGATCTTTTTCAGAAGCTAAAAAAGACGGCGGATTGGGTGCCTCGTGTAAACAGAATAGCGGGTTAATGTGAGCGTAGTAAAAGCAGCTCTGAAAGGTCAGTCTAAGAGCTGGCATTTTGTAAGGCATGATTTGCAAGATTTATCGGCTGATGTGGGAGTCCACGGAATGCTAAACATCTCTCCAATCAGCTATTATTCAAATCCTACAGCTCTGAATTTTAGAAACCAGCAAACTATGTTCTTCAGATTTGTCTTTTCCGCGCCTTTTCCGATCGCTTACCATCTGGGAACTCCGGATGAGCGAGCTGGAGGTCTTTGCAGCTTCTCGCGGGGTTGCCCTGCGTGCCCATGGGGTACTTCATGCGTTCGATGTCCTGTTTGAGGTTATTCAAGGAGCTGAAGATGTCCTCCATGCCCTCTCCGTAGTCCAGGATGGTGCCCGCCTCATCGGCCTGCATGTCGACGGAACGACGGGACTTCTTGGGCATATGGAAGGGCAGAGGCTGGATGATCTCACCGGGTGGACCCTAAAGAAACAGAGAATGAATGTACGGTCCAAGAACGTCACGCTTTATGATGAAGTTCACGAAGACCTTGAAACAGATACTTACAGGAGGACCAGGAGGTCCAATAGTGCCGGTATCTCCCTTCTGACCAGAGGTACCCTGCGGGAAGACGATTTCAAACCATGAGCTACTTTAATAACGCCAGTATGACATGTACGTCAAATGGATCAGAAATAAAAGTCGAACTTACAGTTGAACCCTTGGATCCCTTTGGCCCTTGTGGACCCTAAAAAATGAAATTTTGTATGAAATTCATCCTTCATTGGAAAAACGTAACTTGAATGCAACAACCAGTAGAACTTGTGTACAAATATGTTTTTTTGATGAATTTAATCAATTATTTATTCATCATGTCATAGAAAGTCCAAATCTGCTTTCTAGATGCAAATTCAAATGAATTTCAAGTGTGAAAATGGGTAGTATTAGACAAATTTATATTATGTATTTGATTATCAAGCTTATAATTAGTATATATACTTTTATTTAGTTGTTTTTAATTGTTGTATACAAATACTAATATAAGAAGATCAAGGCTTCCGGAACGGGACAGGCCAAAATGACCATTTTATTGGTTCAAAAATTTCTGTTCATAAGGTGGCAAAATATAACAAAATATGTCATGACAGAAGGAAACAGAAGAAAGACTCACAGGCAATCCAGGAGGACCAGGTGGACCAAGGGGACCAGAAGCTCCACCAATACCCTACAATTCATAGAGCAGATGGTGATTAGATGGTGCATTATTCGATACATTCGTATTCATAAATGACCCACAAGACGTCTAGATATCAAGTCAGATGACAAACTAATGTTGGTCTTCTGCATCTCCAACAGCGTGAATAAGTGACAAAATGAGTTTTGCTTTTTCACTCCAGGAACAGTATGCCAAACAAACGACACTGCGTTGCTCACATATTGATTGTATAATCCTCTGGTGTGTATTACACACTGATCATCCCAATTCATTAGGAGTCAAGGACTTTTAAAGTTGTTCTGTGGGGAGAAATTCAAGCTCTGTTACGGAACGCAGCAACAGACCGCACATCTGTCTAATGGGAAATGTTAGTGAGATGTAATGAGCTTATCTATTTTCTAACTCACGGAAGGGGAAAATACAATTTCATCAAGCTTAATAGGAATAGGTTTTTCAATATATTGCATTATAAAGAAGCGAGAGGTCGATGGAGGGGCAGAGCTATTTGTAACCTTCTATTTGCTCGGTTTTATTTAAAGACTTTAATGTTTTTCGTCTGTAAGCAATATATTTGCATTCAGTATTCAGTTTAGATTGAGGGACTAAAATAATGATACAGCGTTAAATTGACTGAATAATGTAAGGTTGAAGTTTCATGCCTATAGGAACAAATATGTAATATTCCATACTGTATATTATACAAATATCTTATTTTCTCCTCCATTTATTCTAATTGCGTTCTAATAGAAACAATTGAGATTGTTTTCAGATTTTTCTGTTCGACGGGATTGTAAGGTGAGGCGAAATCTTTATGTTGGACCTGTTTAGATCGGATTGTGGGTATAGTATCTTATATAGTGTTTCAGCTAGAGTTAAAAAGCAAAAAAAACTCACAGCTTACAATGAAACAAACCGCTACTTTAAAACAATATAACCGTCTGGAGTAAGAGTTACAGCTGGCTTACTGATCTCCTCCGCCTGTTATGGCAGTTTCATCCATAACACGATTATAATGATGTACACAGATGCAATAAGCGCACACATCATTGTTTCAGGTGGTCGTTGCTTTAATGTGCAAGCAGCGTTTACGGTCAGAGCGGGACGTCCTTGTGCTTTCTGCTGAACGCTGGTGAAGGTTCGGCGCGCGTTTGGAAAGGTGGGAGGGACAAATAAATCATTAGCGACTTACAGAATCACCCTTGCTGCCACCCTGGCCCTGAGGACCGGGCAAACCTCGATCTCCCTTCTCTCCCTGCTCACCAGTGGGTCCGATGAGACCAATTAGACCGGGGTGACCCTGAAGAAAAACACAAACGATAACAGACATCACACATCAGCGGATCGGGCTTGATGATGGTTCATTTGCATACCATATGTACAGAGAACACAAATTGAGTTTATATGAGAGAAAGCCAGAGGCCAAAGACAACAATATAACAAGGTTAACACAAACAGGTATTACCATTCAGGCTACACCATTTTTATTAGTACATGTGGTCCCTGGGTATTGAACCCATGACGTTAGCATTGCAAGTGCCACAAGCTGAGCTAAAGGAACTGAAACTTATAAAACTGATATTGATTATGAAATAATAATTATAAACCAACAAAGATCAGGGGTGCGTTTCCCGAACAACGACATAACTCGCTGGTTTACCACCATAGTACGATGCATCGTTGGGGAAATTAACGATGTAGTTACGATTGTTTCCCGAAACTGTAGTAACTCTATCGGAGACCAATTGTTTGAACCAAGTTGGTTCAGCAATCTAGTTGATGACGCCACACAGGTGGTGGAGTAATGACGTATACTAATATATACGTTCAGATCGAATTAATAGGCTTGTTCGACTTGATGCGGCGCCGAAGATCCGACAGGCGGATGACATCAAAGTACCGCGAGAGCGATTCGAAAAACGATAAAAAGTTTGCTTTCGAATCGCTCTCGCGTTACTTTGATGTCATCCGCCTGTCGGATCTTGCGGCGCCGCATCAAGTCGAACAAGCCTATTGTCAAATTCTTGCTGTAAATAACATGCATTGCATTTAAGGACTACTTTTGTTATCCTATTTTTGTTATCTGTTGTTTTATTTCACGATATTTAATTCATTTATAAGCGTCCACCGACGTCATTCCACCCAGGGATTCCCCAGGGTCCTAGGGCACGCAGATCAGCGCGTTGCGCACTTTTAAAAAACAGCGCTTTATTTCCTTGACAAACTAAAAGATGTCAAATTAAATTTGTATATATTTCGAGTGATGGATATGGAATGCACTGCATGTTGCTTGCTTACTTTGATCAAAAGCTTGATGCATGTAAGTCTACATGTCAAAATAACAAGGAACGATGCTTCTAACCACAGCTCTAGCCCTGTAGTTCCAACCACGCAATTTTGCGATGCTTCTTGCGATTGATCGTTGGAACGATGGTTTTGGGAAACACTTAAATCGTTGATCTATGCTGGAACGGCGGAACTTGCGACCATAGTTTGCTAACAATGCTTTTGGGAAACGCACCCCAGAATTCGTAATATTTTTTAGTAATAATTCATATGAATATTGCTTGAATGGCTGAATAAATAAAAAACGACCAAATTAAATAAATAAATACTCTTTATAACTTTAAAAAGGATGCATACATTTCTAAAAAAGCTAAAGAATAAAAGTTCTGCAGACGCTGCTGAAACTCTTCCCCCTGGGTTTCTTCAGAACGACTTTCTGTGAACGGTCCCAGTCTTTAGCGTTGACCTTGAACCTTCCTGAAATGTAAGACAGCACATTCATAAAAATGACAGAAAAGGAATCAAGATGTCACTGACCTTTTCACCCTTAGTGCCAGGGTCTCCTTTCAGGCCAGGGAGACCAGGAGGTCCCTAAACAGCAAAAGACCAACGGTGAAATTCAATTGGCACTCACACACACAAAAAGAGAGAAATAAGGAACGAAAAGGGGACAGATCTCGTACCATCGGTCCAGGCGGGCCATCTTGTCCGGGAGCACCAGGAAGTCCTTGTTCACCCTGTGAAAATCCATCCAATTACAACAGTCATTATTGCAACCTGTTTTGCTTACGGTCTGCCATCGATTTACTGCGAGCGGGACAGTGATTAATGGCCCGGATACTACAAAAGTGTGTGTAAACAGACAAGAAAAAGATGCAGATTGTACAAGCAAGGAGAGGTGGGGATTCATTTGTCTGGTTATGTAGGTCTTGTATGGTGTGGGGTGTGTATTATATGTACTTAGGGTATACAGTACCCCTAAAAAGTATTTGAACACTTAAACAACATAAATGTCATCATGCCATTAAAGAGATTCTGTCATCATTTACTCACGCTCTTGTCATTTTAAACCCGTATGGCTTTCTTTCTATATTTTGAATAACCTTAACGGTAACCAAACAACAGCAGTACCCATTCACTTCTATAGTATGGATATGGATGCAAAACCAATGGAAGTCACAAACATTGGTTACAAACATTGTTTAAAATATCTTCATTTGTGCTCTACAGAAGAAAAACAGTCATACAGGTTTGAAATGACAAGAGGGTGAGTAACTGATGATAGCATTTTCCTTTTTAGGTGAACTATCCCTTTAAACAAAACACAAATGTTTTACATTTAATAATAATAATCAGCCAATCTGTGATGGGTGTGTTTTTTGTTCTAATCCAATATTATACATTTGAAAAGGAAGTTTAAAAATAGACTGTTTTGTGCAGTGGCAGTATTAACTAAAGTGCAGAATGAAATCAGGACCTACCACAGGGCCAGGGATTCCTCTGAGACCTTCAGGACCAGGCTTTCCGGCGGGACCCTGAGGGCCAACTGGACCCGTTTTGCCTGGCGGACCCTCAGATCCTGCCTCTCCCTAGAGAAAAATGCCCAAAAGAAAGAAAAAACACAGATGAGATCTATTTAATACCTGCAATCACAAATCCATATTATTGAAGAGCTCACTATGAACTCAAACATTTCTCAAACATCTTATACAATCTACAACAATTGTACACCTCTATACTTTATTGTATAAAACTTTCCTCTGGTATGTACAATGTGTGAAATAATAAAACGCTTGAATTTATTTACAGAATGTATGCAAATAAACTAAAACACACACTTCAATCCCAAACCCATATAGCTTCCATAATGACAGGGCTTTCACACGTGAGTCATTCAGTCAAAGATGTGCTTTCTCTCTTGGCTGTCTGGGCTTTAATTATGGCACTGGAAGCTGCAGTATATGCCCGGGCTGAATTGATTTGGAATGATGCGTTACCTTGGCGCCCTTCTCTCCTTGCCTGCCTTCGGCTCCGGCAGCCCCCGGGGGTCCCTGAGGACAGAGGAAAGGACAGTGTATTTGAGCATTTGTCTGTGCTGGGCTATAAAACAAATGGTAAAAAGGTCACAAAGAGACATCAGAGTAGCACTTGGGGGATTTTGCTTGATGGGTATTAATGGGAGAATGGATTCGCTGCTGGGTGTAGTCTGTCTTGTATGGTCGTACACACTTTCTGTGAGGATCGGGGGCTTGTGAGTGTTCCTCAATAGGGGGGATGAGTTGTTACACTTTTTACTACAGTTAATATTTCTCGGGGGTTTATTTTTGAAAGCCAATTTCTGTGTAGAAGACTAGACAACAAAAAGGGTTTTAAAATCATTGCTATGGCATGGAAAAAAAAAGAGTCGAACAAAAACATGTCGACCTTTTCTAAAAGAAACCGGAGGTTGCTGTAACATTACTGCATATAGGGCAAGTTGTCAAGTTTATACATGTATACTAATTTAAAACGTGAGACATGTCATGGCAATAAAAATGTGACAACTGACATTTGTGAAAAACAACCTCGCCAAAAAACACACGGTTGAACATTTCTGTCTAAATCTATATTCGTAATACACCCATGTGTGACAACTTGCCCCGAACTCCCCTACATGTAATTGCAATAGATCAAGTGCAACTAACCGGCTATTGTCAGTTAAAAATATTCAACGGGAAGAAACTAATTCATTTTTAAGATAGTTAACAGCCTAGGGACCGGCTGACAAGCGAAAGAATAAGAAAGAGAAAGGAAATAGGGGAACGATTTCCATATTCATTTCAAACTGCAGCCGGTAAAATGCTGAAAAAGCAAAACACCTCGTGTTTAATGCAAAACAAGCTCTAGCCGGAATTATTGATGCAGCTGAGTTAATACCGCGAGACTGGTCCGAGATCAGTTTTCCCCCGACTGTCTTTACCGTCTAGGATTAAAACACCATTGGTGGGCCACTGGTGTCTGCATGCTGATAGGATGTATAATTTTACCGGGGAGATTGCCACCAAGTATATTGGGAAAGCGAGTGTTGTTTTCTCTACGTTTTGCATGAATAATGTATTTGTATGCGGAAGGGAATGCCATAAAGCTTTATGGAGGGAGTTGCCCGAACCGCCTATTAAATTTCAAGCAGGACTGTTTGCCTTATAGAAAAATGACAAAACCCAAACAGGGACTGTTAAACTCTGGTGCACAGGCTAAAGGCCCCTGCTAGATTTAATCTCGATAAATGTTTAAAATCTCAAATCTTTATGACGTCTCAACGCTGGCGTTTCTGAATATAGAGACTTGTCTCCTTTTTTTGTACATGAACTGTTTTTTTTTTATAACTGCAAGAGTTACACAACAATTAAAACGACACACACAAGCCGGCATACAGCTGCAGGCGGCACAAAGTGCACGTACACACAATGACCCCGCTGCACGTAAACCCAGAGACAACCGTTAAAAGATGAGAAAATAACAGTGTGTAAAGTCAGAGGAAATAACAATATTTCGCCGTGCGGGCCTGAATGCACCTCAACACGGTATAAATTGGAAAAGTTTACTTTTCCCTGTTTGGTAAAAATGATGCGTTATTTTCCTGACTGGTGAAACAACGCTATTTTCCGTGAGGCGGCGAGGTGTCACACGGCAGAACAAATTTCTTTTGATGTGGCGGTGCGAAAGGAGCTTGGGTTCCCATCACAAATGTGACAGTTATATTTCCTCTTCCTCTGTAAAATCCTTTACGCCGCTGTCCCCTCATCGCTGTCAATCAAACAGCCGAGATCAATACAGTGTCTGGACAGATTTTCCTCTCTCATCCTGAGAGAGATGTAAGACCTCGGTGGAGGAAATTAGTCCGGGCTTCGATACCATTAAAGCGGTGTTTTTCGATTCAGGCAGATGATTTAGTATGCGCCATTCATCATCCTGTAAAGGACTTTGTTTTTTATTTTGCTGTTAAGCGGCACGACCCCGGGCCAGAAACAACCAATCATGCGTGTTGATTATCATTCATCTCAAAACAAAAAAGACGACCTAATTTCCACAGGTCATGATTTTCATAAAACGGCTCAGACAATCAACAGCAGTTGATTCGTACCGTTTTGAGATCAACATTGATCTGCTTATTCCTTTGAAAACAAAAATACGGATCCAAAAAGCCACAGGTGCTTCAAAACATGGCGAATGAACATGCATAAAATATATGATGAAGACTTTACTTACTCGCTTGCCTGGAGGTCCTGGTGGACCAGCTTCTCCAGATGGACCAGGGGGTCCCTAAAACACAGAAAATAAAACAAATATGAACAACTTAAATTAGCAGACGCAGAATTTCGCTAAACCAGCAGATGGGAAATAAAAGACTTTGGCCCGGTTTCACAGACAAGGCTTAAGGCTAGTCTCAGACTAAAAGGAATGTGTGACCTGTCTTAATTGAATATAACTTGCCCAGAAATATCTTAAAAATATATCAGTGCCATTGTTTTGTCTCAAGATGCAGAACAGTAATGTATTCTTCTAAGGCATTTTTATAAAAGCGACATAAATATCTTAATTCAACTAAGGCAAAGTCCTGGCTTAAGCTAAGCTGCGTCTGTGAAACCGGCCCTTTAATTTATAAATAATCTTTTTCATAACTAAACTTTCTTTGCCTCGACTGTCGTAGCCAATTTTGGGATAATTAATTGAACGCAATTAGGAGACGCTCTGGGGTTTCGCGAGCACACAAACTTAGGATGGATATAAATTTGCAAACTCATTCAGCTGTGTGATTGATGGATTCTAAAATGATGAACTTCTTATCAAAATAGGGGAGCTGTAAATGTTTGCCTACGTCTTGCAGCACAAAACAACCCCACCTCATTAGACTTTCAGAGAACTGTGGCTTATAAATGGACCTTGCAATGAATCGCTCACAACAGTGATGCTAGACACCCAAACATCCAAAGCTAGATTCTCAAACGTTGAATTTAACAGTAAATTACCCATTTCCCTGCACTGGCAAACCCAAATTACAATGAAAAAATTGATCATAAGGACTGAAATTTATGAGCTGCTGCTGTGGGCTCAGACAATGACTTCGGTATGATTTCAGTATATCCAAATATTACATTAAAGGGATAGTTCACCCCAAAATTAAAATTCTGTCATTATTTTACTCACCTTTGAGTTGCTCCACATCTGTTTATATTTCTTTGTTCTGACATACATAGAGAAAGATATTTGGAAGAACCTTTGGAAGAAATAACTGAACAGGTCTTGGACCCCATTGACTACCATAGTAGGAAAAATTACTTCATCATCTTTTTGTTCTGTTGAACACAAAAGATATTTTGAAGAAGCATTCGTCCAAATATCTTTCTCTGCGTTCAACCAAACAAAGAAATGTATACAGATTTGGAACAACTAGAGAGTGAGTAATTCATGACAGAATTTTCTTTCTTGTGTGAACTATCCCTTTAATATATTTATACACCTACGCAAGGAGGAAAACAAAATCTCTCAATTAAATTGATTGAAAAATAGACAAATAGCTGGAAATAAAAAAGGAAGTCAAATAAATTACTGACAAAGTAACTTTTATTAACAAATAGTGGACGATAATGCTATTGGCTTAAATAGCTGCTTTCAGAATTAACAAACTTCTATACAATAGGAAAATGTATTGCTATACTCACAAGTTGACCATTCTCTCCATCTTCTCCTTTTTCTCCAGGTCCTCCATCTATTCCCTGAAATAAGACAGATGTAATTATAAACAAAATTAAAGACGGAAAGAAAAAGGCTGAAAAAAACAATTTAACTGAACGGAGTGATTTTTATCTCTCGACATCTGTGACAAAGACATTTATAAGAATAAGACAGATGGATTTTGGCACTTACAGCAACACCTGGCTCACCAGGTGGACCGGGGTCTCCAGGAAAACCAACAGGGCCCTATAGTAACAAAGCACAAGGTTGACAACAAGGCAATAACTTAAAAGCTAAATATGCACTTAATAAATTCTATAAAACAAAATATATCAATGTGAGCAGTACACGCTTCAGTAATTTCAATTGAATTACCTCGTCTTATTCATCTTGGACACAAAGCACTACAATCATTTCCAATAAGTGAAGGAAATCTCATATTTAATTAGCATAATCCATCTCAAATACCATTTCCTGTTATAGCAAGGCTCATTGGCTCTAGGAGATCATTAAAGAGTGTTTTTATTTATTTGACCTCCCTTCTCACCTCAATATGGCCATGAAAAATCATACGTATATGTATACAAGCTGTTTCACACTTACAGAGTTACCCTTGGGGCCATCATCTCCAGGGGGTCCTTTGGGACCAGAGGGTCCGGCGGCACCAGAGGGACCAGCTTCGCCCTTTTCTCCTCTCTCACCTTTCGGGCCCTGCAGCATATATCAGAAAGATGAAAGGGTCGAATGCAGAGCCCTGAGGCACTTCATGAACTAAAGCACCCGGAGAACAATGAGCGTAGACACGCTCTACATTCTAATGTGCAAATTCAAAAGAGTTCATCAGCTATTCATGTCGACATTGACAGGCTTGGCTTGCAATTGGCCGAATTCCCATCTGTAGATACGCCAGAATATTCATCAACATACTATAGCAAAGTTTACTTTTTGAAAGTTTTTGAGTTATCCGAATGACCCGGGAAATGTCTAACAAAAAACACCCATCTGTCTATGCAATCTATCAAAATGAAAGAACCCACCTCTTTTCATCATTCCTGATATTCCTAAAACTCTTATTTTTTAAACCCTTTCCTAACCACCTGTCCACAGAGTGATTTCTCATGATATAATCAATTTCCAGAGGATACAATCCATTGAAGTGCTTGCGGGAATATGACCTTGAGCTCCTTGACAATAGTGTGAGCGATGTTTTCTTTAGAATGTTGCGCTAATAAACTGTTGTTTTATGACGAGTAAAATCACCTTTTAACAAAAACATTTGGTGACCAACAAAGCCAGAAATTAAGTGATTTCACTCACCCCGGGTCCAGGCTCTCCAGAAGGTCCAGGGTTGCCAGCTTCTCCTTGCTCACCCTGTGAAAAATATGACTTGTTTAGCAGAGATATATGGTACTGTACACCGGTGTCACCAACTACTTAAATTAGAGCAATATTCAAATAAGTTACGAATTCTGTACAGTCAGCAAACATTGTAACATTGTATTGGGCACAATATCAGATTGAGTATGACCCTAACGAAAATTAACCATGGTTTAAAAAAAACATGGTTTTACTACAGTTATAACATTGTTATAACATGGTGACAAAACAACCATGGTTTTGAAAAAACATAGTTAAACAGGGTTACTATAGTGAAACCATGGTTTTGCCAACAGTAATCAATGCACCAAAACCCAGGGTTATTACAATTTAACCACAAAAAAGGGGATGCCAAAAGAGGTAACAATAAGGATTTTTTTGTATTACCTATTGAAATTAAATAAATAAATGATGCCATCAGTCAAATTCATCTTTAATTTTCAGTTTAATTTTGTGTTTATCTTCTCTTCTTTTAGCAGAGTGAGTTTGTGACCACTGTGGCACGAAATGTTAAACAGGTTCAAAACCACAACCTACTATGTTGGAGTGTCAAGCAAGTACTGGAGCTGAATGTTTTACGATATTATCTGCATGTGGAGTGTTAACACAATATCAATAATCACAGTTATTCATATCCCGGTTTTTGTCAATGCATTATATTGTGACAGTGCTACACACTAAATAAATAAATGGATATTAAACATTGATTTGAGTTTAAATTATTTTATTATGCGAGATACGAGAATCTTCTAGCATAGTTATGTATGAAATGGGTTGACTGGGACCACGGTCAATTGTAGATTCTTTTTTATCAAAATCTGAATGTCGTGACTTAATCGATGAGAATTAGGTATTCCAGAGAGCTGTGTTATAAAGCTGAATCAAATTTTATATCCGAGCCAGGCTGAAGTGGATAAAAGTACTTCCAACTTCTAATGGACGTAACATAACAGTGACCTGATACATATTCTAGATTCCTCACAGCAGCCAGCCAGAGCATTAAATATTAATGGCCGGTGGGCCTGCCAAATAGCGGTGAAATATTGTCAGATCTGCACTGAAGTAGGCATCAATCGTGTTCTTTTACTAATTTAGACAAAAAGTGACACTTAAAATGAAGTCTATAACAGTGACTCCTAGCGGAGTATCTGTTTGAGAGCAAAAATAAACAGAGCTAGAAATATTCTTACCTTCTCGCCGACAGATCCCATAGCTCCTATTCCACCTGGAGGACCCTGTGCGCCCTATAATACAAAAAGTCGATATATGTTAGGAGGAAAGCCATTATTGTTAAAGCTATTTAGCTAAAAAAGTCGATATATGTTAGGTATGCTCTTACATCAGCACGTATATGTATATGTATATGTATATGCATGTACATGTATATGCTCTTACATCAGCACCAGCAGGACCCTGAGGACCTCTGGGACCAGGTGGGCCGGGGGGTCCCTGGCGTGAAAAGAAGACAAATAAGAGTCAAACATGAAATTACTATTTGAGCTTTACATTACTATTTCAACGATTTGCTTCACTATTTGAGTTCCCATGATGATTGCTACTGTTATTCAGTGACCGGTTGTGTTATTTAGGTGGACATTCTGCAAACAATATGACATTTGTGGTCTGTTTTCCCCAAAGGGACAGACTATAAAATAAATTGATGTAAAATATGCATATTTAATAAAAGTACATTTCGGAAAGCATGTGTATGGAGTTTAAGCTAAAATAACGAATTAAATAGGAATTAATCAAATAAATTCATATATAATATATTTATAAAAATAATCTAAATAAATTATATAATCAAATGTAATATAATACAGTGAAATATTATGTACTGTTATATCATATTAACAATATAAATTGTTAAAACATCTTACCATAGCACCAACATCTCCATTTTCTCCTTTCTCACCTGACGGTCCAGGAAGACCCTGTTAAAAAAGAAGCATAATCTTATATTTTAAACGATGCCCTTATATCTTCACACTCATGGTACAGTCAATAATATCCAAAGAAGCATCGCTGCTTTCAGACAACACAACGAACTTTTGATGAAAAGAGGAAATATTCTGGCGCAGATGCAGTTAGCAAGGACAGCAATAACACTTCATTTCTGAATTGGCAGAGAAAGGCAAAGGGGCCATATGGCAAATGGAACCGGCAGAGGTGGAGTAAAGGCATGTTAATCGAGTTCCAGTGTCTGTGATCTTGAAATATAACAGAGCACCTAATATCCTTCCTTAGATTTTCGTCTGTGAACACTTTAGGGTTATTTTCCCACCTGTGATCGATGTAGTAGACTTTCATCACTAAACACAATATAAAAGCTAATTTAGCCAGCACAGAAACTTATAATCGATGCACAGTCATTACACAGGTCTATATTTTTCTCTGTTCAAACAATCCCTGAGGATGACCAGCGGTGTGCGACACACTTCTTCTGCACACCACTGAGTAACTGTTTGCAAAATTCATCTTGTTTTTCAGTTTAACTAATGGCCAATTAAAGGCGACTCCATTAAGAATAAATGGCACCTGCTGATAGTGATAGTGATGTAGAATAAGAATTATGCAAATCAATTAACAGTGCAAACATGCCCCAAAAATGTCTTAATACGATTATACAACTACTATCCATAGAATGGGTGTTAACAGCACAATGTTAATACCGCTTAATGGGAATAACTCACATTTGTTATTAGACCTAATTTACTTAGAAGGGAGGTGTTTACAATGCAATAACCGGTACTTACTTTAAATACAACACAATTCCTAAAAATGTATCATATTATTTACCATGATTGTAGACGACTAGTCATCTTAATCTTTGTTTTGAAAAACCCCAATGTTAAACCTGCAAACTAAGGCTGCACAGTATTGAAGAAAAATGCAATTTGATAAATAATGTAATTTCTGATTTGATGCTTAATATTTGTAAAAACAATTTAAATTACATTCATATATAATTTAAAACTGAAAATGAATCAATTATATTACTCTCTCGGTCTTGTTAGTCTCTCTGCTATTCATACACTTGGACTATAAATACATTTTGAAGAATTAAAATAATTAAATTATTGCCAACTGTTGCGAGATGCACAATGCAATATGCATATTTCTGATAATTCGATAATTTCGATGCATCTTGCAGCCATACCGACAAATAAGGAGAAACATTCATGACGCATCCTTTGTTGAAGGTATAGGACCTCATTGAAAACACAAAGACCTGAAATGCATTTATTGTTGGATGAATAAACTAACCACGTGACCCTGGCTATGTGTGTTTGGTCCCTGACATTTACTCCCTAATAGGCCCTTTTCACATGGCGTCACGCATCTTCCGTTCTGCCGCGAAAAAGGTGTCTCGTTACTTCCGCTAGCGCCTCAGAATGAGTTTACCAAGTCCCTATCACAGCTGCCACGAATACGGCTAGATGATGTACAACATCTTGCAGACAAATTTTTGCTTACGACAAGATCAAAGCTAGATAAAGGATACAAATTCTTTGTTGAACAGTACCTGTTTGATTATGAAGGTAAGTGTTTTGTTTTCTTTTTGTGTTAGCGAAGGTGCTAGGATAAGTACTTGAATAAGTGTTCTGTCAGTTTTTTTTCACTGTTGTTAAATTCCAGCGCGACGGCAAAACGGAAGTTCTTCTTCTTGTTTGTTGCAAGACGGATGTTATGATACACTGCTTTGCGAAAAGGCGGAAGTTAAGTGACGTCATTGTGAAAAGGGCCTATTGCCTCACCGACCGATCACTATACAGTAGGCGTTATTCAAAAGTGGCCCGCTGCCAGGCCACACCTATTAAAAGTAAAGAGATCTAAATCACATTTTTTTCTCATATTTATTCACCCAACTGTACCAACAACTTGGCAGAAGCAAACATTCTCGCTAGTTGATTCTTGGTGAGTTCTCATCAGGGCAGAAGCTCTTAGTCAGAGACCATTAAGACAGACACTTATAATGGCCCGGAGAGTGTGTGTGCTCTAATGTCTATTGGACCGAGTCACTAAATGCAATTAATAAAATCCAAATGGAAGTACATTACGCCCAATTAAAACTCAATTGAATCAAATGGCTCAGAGATTTGATGGCATAAGAGAACTACGAGCAGTCGATGTACCCCCATTACCGCAATGACTCGCTTTCAGAGAATCAACTAATTGATGGATGGTGGATTCGTAGAACCCAGAGGCTTCGTTGTATGTAATATGGCCAAATGGGAAGAGGAATATAGCATGTTTACCACTCAAACATTTCACAACTGCTGCCGTCCTATTTTCCTGTTCGTCATGATTGAGTGGTTTGGTTTACTTTCATTCCTTAAACCACATTTAACGTCTTCCCTAAACGAACACAACAGAACAACATGCTTCTCGGCCATTAATGCCTTCCAAGTGCACCTGGTTTTTTGTACAGTATCTGGTCGACAGTTTTATGTCTACTAATTTGATTTTTACAAGCTGTGCTCCTGCTGACATTTCGTACTCCACGGCAAGAAGACGTTATTCCTTATGCATTTATTGGAATGAAAATGGTGTGCAACATTATATAACGGTTAAAATCAAAAAGCTAAATCTCACACGCATTCATGCTATTGAACTAAACATCAGCACAGCTGTGATGTCATTCTCATTACATGATATTGCTTAGATATGGGTATGCAAGTCAGCTACCTGTATTTGGATAAATGTTTCTGTTTGTGAGATGGCGAGCCAAATCGCCCCTGAAGGGACGATAAATCATTACTTGTACAAGCTCACATCAATAAATGAATTTAGGAAAAATACACAGCAAATCCTCTCAGGATTTGCTGTGTATTGAGAGTGTTATTTATCTTCATTTTCCTTTGTTTTCTTTTCTTCGTCTGCGCTCATGAATTATTCTTCTATTCAACAGCATACTTGAATTAGAAGCGCTGTACTGGCAGCTACCCGCCTTTCCTCTTCCTGCAATACACTGCGCAATGAGTCTGGACTTGTTCACGCGGCGATTCCATCAGCGGGTTAGTCAAAAGGAAATCAATTCACATCTGAAGCACCTCCCAGTTCATCTACTGCCCAGGGCAACCGGCGAATAGCCTGTGCTGTATTAATCTGGATTACCATGAGACACATTCACAATGCGACACAAGTCTGATCATATCTGGGGAGGTGTTTGACACAATGGCACTCACCTGCAGACCAATGGGACCAGGAGGTCCTGGGAAGCCCCTGGCTCCTTCATCTCCCTTCTGTCCAAACATACCCTGCTGTCCACGGGGACCTGGTTCTCCATCAGCTCCCTGACAGGGGCATGAGATTTGATCAGAGTCTTATACTTTACTGTATCACAAATGGCAAACATAATGGATGGGGTTAGTTTGCAGTGCAGTCAGGACGTACAGCAGGTCCAGGAGCTCCGAGAGGACCCTGAAGACCAGACGGACCTGGCGGACCCTGGTGGACAACATAGAGAAGATATTGATCAGATGGAGAGCAATTTGGGATGTGTTAACACCAAGGTTATAATAGTTTTCTAAAACTAAAACTATAACAAAATTCTGATAATAATACAAAATTCTAATAATATAATATAGGCCTAGATTTGTTTGAAAAACTAAATCTGAAATAAAAATAAATTAAATCAAAAAATCTGAAATAAAATTATATTATACATTTCTGTTTATAAAATCAAAAATAATCAAATAAATAATATAATATAATTTAACATAAATCATACAACACAGCCCTAAATAATATAATATAGCCCTAGTTTTGTTTGAAAAACAAATACTGAAATAAAAATAAATTAAATTAAAATAAATCAACTGAAATAAAAGTAAATTAAATAAAAAATGTAATAAAATTTCTGTTAATTGAAATGAAATACAGTATAATAGGCCTGATTAATATATTACAGCCATAAATATTATATTGTATGCCTAGTTTTATTTGGAAAACTATAATTGAAATAAAATAAACGGAAATAAACATTTCTGTTAATTGAAATCAAATAACATAATACAGGCCTAAATAATATAATATAGGCATAATTCTATTTGAAAAAAAAAATAAAAAAATATATATAAACTGAAATTAAAAATTACATAATAAAAATTTAAAGGAGTAGTTCACTTCAAAATTTGCCCCCATTCACTTTCCATAGTAGGAATAAAAATGACCATGGGAAGTGAACGGCGGCAAATTTTGAAGTGATTTAAATGAACACTGAAATTAAATAATGAACTATTTTCAGTTTTACAACGTTTATTGTATTAAAAACAAATTAAAACAAATTAGGTGTCAAACAGGGTTTTATGGGCATATTTACTCACCTGTTCACCTTTGTCAGCTTTACTTCCCTTCTGGCCCGGTTCGCCAACCTCTCCCTGGAAACAAGTTTTAAAATCAGTCATGCAATGCCTGTCTTGCATTTTAATAACCATAAACATGTTTCTGCATTAAAAATCACCCACTGGTGATTGTAATGGAAAGAGACATGTATAAGGAAATAGTTTAGTAAATAGTCCGGCGTAGCTGTTGACCCGCATGGAGTTTTACTGTAAATGATAAATGTTGTTTCAGAACAAGTCATGATAGCCGGATAAAGCACAGCTAGAACATATTCTTAGCACGTAAGCCCATGAACCTTGTTAGAAGATGCTGATGGAGAGACAACGTTTATGGTACCCTACGCTAATTCCATTATAGACTGCCTTTGCTGCTGATGATGGATATGCGGCAGAGGAGAGCCGCGGGGAGACGGGCATGCATTTCAGATGCTCGTGTGTTGTGTTAGTGATGATGAAGAGTGATTACAGATCTGTCCTGCCCAACAAGTGTCTGTGGGTGAGGAATTCTGGGAAGAGGTGCGAGTGGATTGGTTACTGGCTGCACTCTGCAAAAGCATTCTGAATCACTGTTTTGTCTTGTTTTCCTGTAAAAGTATTAAACCATGTAACTTAATGGGGGAAATTGCATCAGATATGTCGTTTTAAAATTTTGTGAGATTTATGCCTAAAAAACAGGAAATAAAATGTAAAAACAAAACAAATTTAATTCAAGACATATTCTTGTGTAATCTGCTTATTTCTTTTGCAACAAGCCATGGTACTTATTTAGAAAACTATTTTGCATTGTAAGCCTGTTACTGTAGCAGAGTGTGTGTTTGTCTCTTTTGTGTTGATGTAAAACTTTCATTTAGCCATGAGTGAGCTGCAGCAAGATCTACGTAAGAAAAGTAAAATCAGATATCTTTTTGTGGTGGCAACTGTGAATACGGGATCTGCCACATCAGGAGAGAATTGTATTGTTAATGTATTAGTATGTAAAGTATACAGCAATTTGGCTTGTAACGTGTAGTCTACCTAATTTCTCGATTTACCTTGTCACCATCTTCTCCAGGTGGACCCTGAGGTCCTGCTGGACCAGGCAGACCAACCGGACCTTGGACTCCATCACGACCGGCTGGACCGAGAGGGCCTCTCTCTCCCTGAACAACACACATACACACATAAACTTAGCCAAAGCTTTATAAAAGCAAGTCAAATCACAAATAAAAACATGAATCGATTTCCATATCTGATCGGCTCATTTACCGGGGCACCCTTCTCTCCAGCAGGTCCTGGGGGTCCTTGAGGTCCACTACGTCCAGACAAACCGATGGGGCCAGCAGGTCCTGCCGCTCCTCTCTCACCGGGAGAACCCTATGATCACCACATACGCAAAACACATCAACTGAAGAGGTTTTATTTAATAAAGTATGCAAATATGGATGTACATTTAGTCCAAATATAAGTTTCGGCTTTGAGTGATTCTACTCCAGTTTCAAAAAGCATTTTTAGATGCCTTCCCGAATACTGCTTATGTATGTCTACTGCATAAATAACTTCCAAACATGGAAAGCTATATACAGAGATACAACTCTCTGTTAAGGCACCTGGTATAAACCAACCCCGGCCGAGTAAAACTATAATGCCGAGGAACAAGACTGTTATGTTTCTGAGAATATTCTGTGCAACAACCAGGGCATTGCTATGAGGTTTCTAAGGTGTTTTGAGTATTTTTAATGTTGCTGTGCAATCGCTAAGGTGTTCTGGATAGTTACCCACAAGCCCAAGTCATAAAAGCCCCCCCCCCGTATCTCTTTATTATTCAGGTCTCTACTGCAGATATGGCTCGGTCCCTCCTCAGATGTACGTTTATGAGATTTTTCACCCATTTTATCGCATACAACCGGGTCTGATCACTTAGAAAAGCAATAACCAGCCTTTTGCTCGACCTAAGGTTTCATCATGTCCGTAGCACAAACAGGTTTCTGCACCACGTTTGTTCGAATTCCTAACCCTGACGTATGAGCAATAGATTATATTACATTCTGGCAAAAGGTCATTAAAGATGGTCTTCGGCAAACAAGGATATAGCCCAAACAACCTTTAGGGCATCTGATCAGCTTTTGTACGTTTGTGCCATCCTGTGAATCAAACTATCAAAACACAGCGACATCATTCTGGAAATGTATATAAATATATAAAGTGACGACCCCTACAATATGTGACGACCCCTACTAGTGGGCGAACATACACTCCGACTTCTTATCTGACTATTTCAATGTGGTTTAATTTGTAGACCTCAGCATCTTCATACAAATGCAAATGTGTACTTTATCGGACTGACACAGCTGAATTTAAAACTCCTCAATGACTTTTCATCCATCCGTTCTAATCTCATGCTGTGCTGTCAGGTCCGAAATAAGAACAATTATATGGTGACAATACTTATCTACTTTCTCAAGAAAAATGAATCAGCGAGGAAAAGAATTCGGTTTTAATTCAAAGGGGTCTCGGAGACATTGCAACTCGCCCATCACATGCAAGGGGTATGGTGTAAAATGTCAAGAGGAAGTAATTATGTGTGAATTAGATGTGAATTTCTCTCGACTCCGATCGACGCCCCCTAGTGTAAACTCATGGCACTTCATGCTTGAAAATGGGGGTGTGTGACACATTGATCAAGCTGTGCGCTTTGGTGAGGTATGCATCAACTGCGCTCTTCTTTTTTATTTGTGCTTGGCTGTGAAGGACACTCTTTTTAAATCCTTAATGGTGTTTTTGAGCCTTAGATCTTCCTGACCACTCCCTCAACTCGCTGAGGCTCCTAAATATTGAATGTTGCTTTTGGGAGAATGAGTTTCCTGCATTGAGTGATGAGAAACCATGGTAACAGAGTACTTACAACGGGGCCGGGTGGACCCTGAGGGCCCTCTGCTCCTTTCAAACCAGATGGACCCTGCACAAGGTGAGAGAGAAAGAACAAAACATGGGTAAATCAAAGCCTAATAAACAGGTTTACACTCGAGTGTCAACAATGCTTTTTTCCCCATTTGCATTATCCGATGTGTCATCTATTGGATTTCAAAGGCAGAGAAAAACACAGTGCACTTTTTCAGACTGAACTTCTTCAAACAAATCCAGTTAGACTAGACCAAAATAACCAAGATGTATTCAAATCCAGTCCTAATTATTCTATTTATAGGAATTTTAGTCCACAAACAGCTTACCAAAGAGAGACAAACTCCTGGGAGGAAACTATGCAATTAACTTTCAGCTGTCAAACAGTTAATCACGATTAATCGCATCCAGAATAAAAGTTTGTGTATGTCTGTGAACTGTGCATAATAATTTTGTATTTATAAACAACATCAAATACATTTAGATGTATTTATTTATATTTACCAATCATTTATATTATATGTAGATGTTTAATAATTTGTATAACATAGATTTTTTAAATATATGCATGTATGTCCATGTGTTTATAAATACAAAATTAATATGCACAGTACACGGGCAAACTTTTAAAGACAAACTTTTATTCTTGATGCAATTAATCGTTTGAAAGCCCTAAACTCACTACACATTTTTTTGAATAACTGCAATTCCAGCACATTTCTCTACATTTTGTTTTTTTTATCCAAACAAAAACAGTGTTGTGGGCGATTCTAGAATGAATAAAAAAGTCTTCAAATCCATACGATTCAAGTTGTTTAAAAAAAGTGTATTACTGTAGCTCTGACAAATGTTTTGCAGGTACAGGAGTTTTACGTTTAAACTGAGTGACTGAGAGAACGAGAGAGAGACTTCGGCGCTGGCAAAATAATGACCATTTAACTCTGCGTGAATGTATCATGACTTCTGCTTCTAAATTAATCTTTGTATTTGGATGGATTAGAGAGAAAACTGACAGCGGGTTTTCGTCTTTCTCGACTCTGCAATTCATTAATCTTCTGTCTGAGAGTGAGATCCACAGAACTCTATCTGCCTGCTGCTTCTGCCTCAACAAGACTGATATTTATTGGCCTGTTTGAGGTCTCCCGCAGGACGCTTGTCAGCTGGGGCACGGTAAAAATCAAAGAGTCGACAAGAGATTGCATGCGTGTGTGCGTTTGGGGGGGGGTAAGTTTGTGAATCTATGTATATGTAAATCAGGGTCTCAAACTACCGGCTACTTCTACTAAAGTTCCTCAACAATGAATGCAAAATCAGCCCAACAAATACACAAATCATTTTCACTCTGACCTTTAACGGTCTTCTCTATTATCGTTATATAATGTTATATTTACATAATATATCGCTGCTGTCGTTCTGAAACCTCGTATCTCCTTATTTTGTGATTTTTTGCCATAAATCACTATTATTGTCATCCTTTATGTTTGTCACTGGGTTTTGCAAATATCCAACCAATAAAAGTATTAAAAAGTGCTTGTCAACTTTGACAACAAAGTGTTTAATCATTTAAAAAGTACAGTGTTTCCATTTCCTGAAAAACAGCGAGCATCTAAGGTTTTGGAAGGACAGCAACGATTCATACAATGGGATATGAAGGCGAGTCTCTCAACTCCAAAAAACGCCTTTGGACATATCAATATATTCAAAACTGTACCAATAACAGTACATAGGTAAATTCGTGGCTTTAAAAAACATATATTTGTTGTGACTGTTGAAACTGGATATGGACTAGCAGCCCGGGGTAATTTGAGGTCGCTGAGATAAATGAATTTTCTGAGTTCTGAGTGTCAGTGTTATAAAGTCTGCTGCCTGTTTATGCAGTCTTGAGTAAAACTTCCATCTGGGAATAACAGCCTGGAGATGTATATGTTTTATAAATGTCCTTGTGGGTGCATCTGTGTGTGCCAGGGCTTGGGGAGGGTGCCCTTGCGTGTGTGTGTGGACTTGAGATTGCCTCTCTAAAGGGCAGACACACACAGTGGCCCCAGTAATGACTCTTGCTGTCCTAAGATGGGAAAAAAATCGGCCAGTAGAAAACAATCAGCCTCCACGTAGAAAGCCAGAGCTCGCCGTTGACCTTGAGATCAAACATCAACAATGACCAAACAACCTCGTCTCCCAAAATCTAATTGGCAACATTTCCAATTAAATCATTCGCTGCCCAGATAATGCATATAAAGGGAAACAACAAACCTGGTAAAGTAAATCGTGATCCGCAAACAATTTATTGTGTTTTTGTTTCAAACAATGAAAAGTTTGCTGTTTTTTTGGTTATTCGTCCTATTAAAGCCCTCGTGGAGTATACTGGTCCAATTCCTTGGCTGGAATGAGGCAGAACTGCTGTGTTACTCCCTGTAACATTAGCAGGATTTATCGGCTCGATTCATTTGCGGCAGAGACGTGATCTTACCGTCGCTCCAGGAAGACCTCGCTCTCCCGGGAATCCTCTCAGACCCGGAGGGCCGTCTTTTCCAGGACTGCCCTGAGGACCTGGATCTCCCTGCGGACAGACAATCGCAAGGATTCAGGCATTTACAATATTTATTTAATTTAGGCTATAAATATCCATAAAGTTTATAATAAAAATACATTTTAACCACAAAATTGATTGTCGGCTGATTCTAATGAGCTTAATACGGTTTAAACTAAAATCCTAGGTAGCTTAAAATCAAGTGTTGCTCCAAAAGTCTTAACAGAATTGTTAATTCAAATTTTATTACTTTACAACACAATTTATGGTAAAAGTGAGTTTATAATTTACCAAAATATATATATTCCCCGAAACGTCATTGGTCAGGAAAATAGATAGTCTTGCCTCAAAATTGGTTACGCCAATGATGCAGCAATGAGATGAACAGTGCCACAGCATTTACACTTTTTGGGAGAATCAAGCTACGGTACGAATACAACTCAAAGTCTTTTTTTCTTTGTTCTTTAGTAACACTTGTGCCAATGAACCACTGTCGGCTTGAAACCGATATAGAAAATCCTCAAAAAAACATGCAATGTGTTTTTCGGGACCAACAAGTTCCATAAAACAGTTAACTGCAATCAGACGGGCCCTTTATCCATAAACAGACGGGATACTTGAGAGCTTTGAGAGAGAAGTTTGAGATTTGCTTAACACAATTACAGTCCTATAAAAAATGCCATGTTCACTTGACCTCCATGTCTTACGACCTAGTAGATGATGTGCATTTTGATTGGACCACTGAGTAGCATCACAATAGTGTGATATTTTGCTAATAACTAGAGGAAACCAACGAGTGAAATCAGACATCAGAAAGAGTCAGACTGTGGCAGCACTCTCTCTGCCTCCAGGCCGTTCGCTCACATCTGACGGCCCGTCTGAAGTGGGCCGATCAAGCTGATTAAAGTGTCTCCATTCAGGAGTGACAGAAATTGAAACCGAGACAGGAAGGGCGGATGCTCGAAGAAATTCCATCCAGATTTTCAAAAGCACAATTTAGGTTCCATTTAGAAAGTGAAAACTTGAATGCGCTACAGAACGGGTTGTTGGGCAACTAAATGGTATTTCTATTTCTTAAAGAAACACAGCAATAAGCTTGACTATCATTTGACTATTTTATGTTTCTTAAAAATATTGTTTTTATAATTTTCTGTGCCAAATGGTATTTTAAAAATTAAACAAAGACTGTTTATCTTTCTTATTGTCCATAGTGGTTATGGCTTATGGTGATGTATTTATGTTTTTTATAACTTTGATTAATATGTACTGTGTGCAAAACATGAAGATACTTACCTTTGCACCTTCTTTTCCACCAGCGCCTGGAAGACCTTGCTCTCCAGGAGGACCAGGGGGTCCAGGATGTCCTCTCTCACCAATGGGACCAGTCTCTCCTGTTGGACCCTTTCAAGAACATTACAGACACATTTGTGAGCTTTACAGACTTTCAGTTTTTGTATGAATGAAAGCTGCGCCAAAATACATACACAATGCAAAAATAGAATGCAAACACACGAAAACTCACCTGAGGCCCGACAACACCTCCAGGTCCAGGTGGGCCAGTTTTGCCTTGGAATCCCTAGGACCAAATTCAACAGCAATTAATTAAAATCTGAAATGACTGAGTAGCCAGTAGACCAATCTATCTATCCATCCATCATCCTTAACAAATTTCCCATGGGCAGACATGTGACAAACGAGCATCTCCCAGACGATCAGACAGAGCAGGAAGATGCACCCACATGCTTGAACACCTGACCAATGATGTCTGTTATTCAAGCTATTGCTGAGGTGCAGCAAGCGGGCAACAATTCACTTACCGTCTCACCGCGCTGGCCAGGGTGACCGGGCAGCCCGTCCTTTCCAGGTGGTCCCTACAAAACAAAAATATAAATAAAGTATGCTGTTAGTTACATGACATCGACGATCCCATGGTGTTTAAAACAGCACATGTACTTACAGGGGGACCTTTTGGCCCTGGGAAACCAACAGGGCCCTGGGGCCCTTGAGGTCCCTGGAACGGACAAGAGAAAAGTACATTTAGTCTAATTTATAAATAAGTTAGTAACGCATGATCGCCACACCGGTATTTCAACACCAAAAAGCCATCCGATTTTAAAAATTCAAGGACTGTTGACTATATAAAAGAGAAGAATATATTGTGGTAAAATCCATAAAATGGAAGCTGCAGTGTTTATATACACACACAAAACATGAATAAATTATTATGAACCAAAGCTATATAGAATCTGATGCAAAGTCAACATTCAACAACAACATAAAAAATCTGTAAAATCCAGACGGACAAATAAAGAGGAAAATCACATTAAAGAGAGGTAAACAGAGGCATGCCAGAAACAAACAACACAACATCAGGTTTCGCTGTGATGTAAGCCTTGGCCAACACGCTTCCAGTAGTCTAATGCTGAAGAGCTCTTTATAAATCTATAATAGCTTCCAGATGAAAACACGAGTCTGTTTGGAAGTCCTCTTATCTGGAGTTCGCCCACATGCTGAGCTTATCCTCGCTGTGCTCCTTGAAAAAGCATCTCTCTCACTAACAGCACTAAGGGATGAAAACGTTTTCTGATGAAATGCATTCTGGGTAGCACTTACTCTCTCACCAGGTGGACCAGGTGGACCATCATTGCCTGCTGTGCCCTGTGAGATAATGAGAGAGAATATAACGACTGTTTAAAGGTAGTGGCTCACAAAAATAAACCACTTCGTGGTTAGCGGCATGAATAAAAAAGTTGTACCTTAGGGCCCAGTTTTCCTGTTGGACCTCTGGCACCACGTGCCCCTCGGGGACCCTAAAAGTTGAACAAGGCTCAGTGACACTGCAAATCTATGTGCATAGTTTAATTTAGAATGAATGTTTCTTGATAAACATGGTAGTAGGAGTTGGTTAAATGATAAAAGCATTGCATACCGTTGGACCTCTTTGCCCTCTTGGACCGGATTTTCCTGCCACACCCTTTGAAAAGAAATGAAAAAGAAATGATTGGGCTAAATATTGAGAGTGAATTCAATAGCTGTACACAGCAAATTGCTGCAATTGTCAAAGTTCTTTTTGCCATGATGAGATGTCGGCGCGTATGAGGGAAAACAAGCTTCGGATACCTTCCCTTAGGATTTCTGGGTGCCACAGTGATATTTGTTTTAGATGAGATGTGGGTTTATTAGAAACACAAAAACCACCGGCTTTTTTGTGTGAACTGTGAGAACTAAACACTTATCAGCTAACTTGAAATTTTGTTATATAAAATCATGAGTGCTTAGGCACAGAGGTGCTTTGTAGGTGTTATATTGGACAAACGAAGGTTGTATTTTAAGATAGAGTTGCTTTGCAACGTTTAGAATTGCAGCTGTATTTATAGGGTTTACGATTGTTTGGGGGGGTGGGTTGGGTCACTTTATACAGTTGGGAGGCTGGGGTACACTTTTCATTATGAAGTTAAATTGTACTGTTAATTTACAGCTCAATATCAATTACAACTAAAATTGTTTTGGAAAATGAATAAAGTTACAATTACATTTAAAATTGTTTTGGAAAATATCTATACAGTATGTGTAAATTATAAATGAAATGTATTAAGTATTATATAAAAGTAAATATAATCTGATATGTTAAGTTAAATATAAGTGAAAAGGTAAATGTAATGGTAAATAAAAAACAACAACACATAAACAACAAAATATCAATAATAATAAACAATATTGTTAAACAATAAAAACAGAAACACTAAAGTAAATGTAAAAACGAAAGTTTACAAGTTGGGCAGAATCAATAGATTCTGTAGCTGATATAGATATTTGAAAATGTTTACTTACTCCTAGAAACTGAAATTTAACATGTGCAATATAACAATTCACAGTCACATGCAACGATACAGTTTACAGTTGCAGTTTTATTGTATATTGATTGTATTAAATAACACTGCTCAAAAAAATTAAGGGAACACTTGATCATCACAGTGTAACACCAAGTCAGTTAACCTTCAGGAATATCAATCAACCGGGTAAGGAAACATAAGTGATTGTGAACCATTTGCACTTGTTTTGGTGCAAATAAAAGTGACAACAGGTACACTGGAGAGGCAACAGCAAGGGTGGTCTGGGGAGGACCATTCTCAGAGGGTCTCGCAGACCTCCATCGTGCTATGAAGTGTGGGGACGAAATCCTCAGATCTATTGTCAGATCTTACGCTGGTGCATTGCAGAGCCCATGCACATTACTGACTAACATTATGAGTTACTGTGAGGAAATTCAAACAAGTTGAATCAGCCAGTATTTCCATTTTGTTACTGTGGTTTTACTGTTATTCCTGGCCTGAATGAGTTTATGATTTTGGCTTTCATTGACCATTGTTACATTACTTTGTTCTCACAAAATGATACAAAGTATACAGTATAAGTGAAGACTTTTAACCTGGATATTTCATTCATTGAGATCTAATACCGTGTGATTTAGGTGTTCCCTTCCCTTTTTGAGCAGCAATTGATTCTTTGCGGAGGTCTACCGGAAGTTAAGTCGTTTGTTTATGTTGTTACTGCTGAAACCGTCTATAAGCTGAGTTTAAAAAACCTTGCTGCATTAGTTCATGCTGTCCGTGCCGACAAAAATAACTCGAACGCACCTGACGTCGTGAACAAGATTTGACAGCTTGTAAATGTGAACAACCCAGGAGGAGTTAAATACACCAATAAACCCAAAGGTAAATGTGAACGTAAAGTAAACCTTTAAGGTAAATGTAATTGTTACTGTAGACTACATTTCACCTGATGTACTCAAACACCTGCTTCGCTTTCTGAACGTGAATCATTTTCCAGATGAACGATCAATGTTGAATCGCCGTCAACACAATCGCTTCTGCATCTTTTGTTGTGACTTATTGATTTGAGTCCGTGTTTTGGTACAGAGTCAACATACAAATCCTTTCCTAAAAGGAATCAATCAGCCCTTTTCATGTGTTTGTTATAATGCCGCGCGCACTTGGAAGAATCCATCTTACCCTGGTTCCTTTCTCTCCGTTGGCTCCTGGGAATCCGGGGAAACCGGTCGAACCCTGCGAATCAAAGGAAAAGACTTATGGGAGGAAAGGAAGGCGTGCAGGACCTGCATATTAAGAGTCCCAACTCTCCTACCGATTCTGACAGTTAAATGCCATACAATCTGTTAGCATTAGCATCGTTGAATTTCCTATGCCGCCGGAGTTTTAAACAGCTTTGAGACTTTGTGTCCCTGTTGTTGGCAAGCTTTTATTATTAGAATAATTCAGCAGCACAAAA
Organism: Triplophysa rosa; assembly: GCF_024868665.1. Classification (NCBI taxonomy): domain Eukaryota; kingdom Metazoa; phylum Chordata; class Actinopteri; order Cypriniformes; family Nemacheilidae; genus Triplophysa; species Triplophysa rosa. Next base: position 15,873,925 of record NC_079912.1, on the reverse strand, counting down.
GTAGCCTTCGAAAGTGTATGGTATATCCCAACAATGTGGTTCTCGATTAGCAGCTAGCTTGTTTTGTTTGCACAAAACTAACCCCAGGAGAGCTTTGGGAAACTTTCCTAGGAAGACAATTCAACAGAAACAGCAGAGAGACTCCGGATGTAAACAAACTCGCAGCCATCAGATAAACAACCAAACAGACGATTAAGAGTCAACGCCGATGAGTCTTAATCGGCGCTCACTCACTTTCAGTTTTTTCTCTCTCTTTCCGAATGCAGTAAATTAAAAAGAGCTTACCGGCGTTTCTCAATCCCGGCAGCAATATAAGCATTGGAGAAAGAAAATCAATACACTGTTTTACACATTCATTGTAGCCCGACCCTGCAGAAATCGGGTTTGATTTACCACAAAGGATGTTATGAAACTCTAAAGGTGAAATGGCGACGGTTATGCCAGTAACCACTCAGAAGGTGATGGCTGGTCTTAAAAAGTGCACTTCATGATAATTTGAGAGTTGGCAGTCTGGTCGAATCCATCCCTGACCGACGGGGAGATGATGGGATGTCAAAGTGCTTGTAATCACATCACTATCGTTCCTTAATCCTGCTAAATAGAAACTGGGATTGTAAATCTAACCCAGAATCAGCACGCCCGCTAGAAATGGGCTTTGTTCCAACCAATCCAAGAGAAGCTTTAAAGTGATAGTTCACACAGAAATGAAAATTCTGTCATCATTTACTCACCCTCTTGTCATTTTAAACCTGTATGACTTTCTTTTTTCTGCTAAATACAAATTAAGAGTGAAAAACGCCGCGAAACCAAACAGCGGGGGTACCCATTCACTTCCATTGGTTTTGTGTCCATGCAGTGAATGGGTCGCGCTGTTGTTTGGTTTTACAACATTTTTCAAACGTCTTCTTATGTGTTCTGCAGAACAAAGAAAGTCATACAGGTTTAAAATGACAAGACGGTGAGTAAATGATGGCAGAACGTTCATTTTTGGGTAAATGTGAAATCTGCAATATCTGTGCCTCTTACAGTCGCATGAAACATGACTTCCGTTTTCAAACAAGCTTTCTCAAACACTTCCCAGTCTGTCACTGGTCCGTCACTCAGAAAATCAACGTTGAAACCAACCGTTTTATACAAATATTTTAAATAAAAATAAACACATCGCCTTCATTTATACATTATTTTATCAGTGCATGGCTGCATGCGTTCCTTGGGAATCAACAGCCTGATCTCACAAAACAATTTTACAAGATGGCTCATTTGAATTTGTACATTCTCATTCTTAGGCCATTCTTGAATTTTTTATATAAGCGTATGTTTTTGTACAATCCATAAAAAAATGTAGTCATATAGACTTAGGTGAACTAGCCGCCTCGTAGAATTGTTACACATTTCTGTGAGATTAGTTGGTTATCAAGGAACCAATGAGGTTGCCGTGAGGAACTGCACTTGATGGAATCAAACCAATGACTGGCTGAGCTACAGGAACACACGCTGACATGCAGAAATACACAAGAACTTGTACCAGAAATGTTTACCGAACAAACTTGAACTCCTTTAGCGGTACTAGCATAGCACAGCCCAAGCTAAGCAAATCGCTGCTGTCCTTCCGAAACCTCAAATGTCCAAATTTGCACTTTTTCAGAAAATGGAATTCATTTTATTGGCTAGAAATTGGCTTGAAAACCCAGTGACAAACATAGAGGGTGACTAATAATAATGATTTATGGCAAAAAAATAATAATGGAGATACAAGGTTTCAGAAGAACAGCAGCGAAATGTAATGCAGTCAGAAGGTCTTCAGACCGCCAAGTCCATGTCAGGATCTAGTTTGGGGCTGGATTAAGCCAAACTGCTTGCCAACTGATGCTGTTGTTGAAAAAAGGCCTAACACGAGCATCTGTACTCAGAGATGTTCCCGTAGCTTGCGTGACCAGCATCCCCAACAGCGGTGGGAACAATCTTGGCTTAAGTTGTCCATAATAAAAAAAGCCTTGCTCACTGTTCCATGCATAATTCATTCTCAGGAGGGCATTAGTTCATGCTAATGAGATGAGTTGTTGTCTTGCTCGTAAGTGAAAGAATCGTTATGCAGCTACAGGTGTCATGTTTAATATAAGTGCGTACCTTTGGCCCTTGACGTCCTGGATAGCCAGGCAATCCTGGTACGCCGAGTTTGCCCTAGTGAAAAACAAGCCAAGCGTCATTAGTGCGTCTTTGGACAAACATTAATATTCAAAACACAAGGTCCAGATCTCTTCCCCGTACGCCAATTACAGTAAACGATAATCAACAGAAATCCACCTTTTCTCCAGCAGGGCCCAAGGGGCCAGATTCACCGTTGGGGCCTGAGCGACCTTTCGGGCCCTCCGGTCCGTCCTCACCTCTGGAGCCGGCCAATCCGAGCTCACCCTGAACACGCACAAAAGACCAGCCAATCAGAGATGCTCTAAATGATCCATGCAGTAAAATTAGTGTGGGATGGAAGCCAAAGTGTCTGAATGTTGTTTATTTACCCTGTCACCTTTAAGACCCATGTCTCCCTTGAAACCTGGGAAACCGTCCTCACCCTGAAAAGCAGAATGAGAGAAAATGCTTTAATTAGCACAGACATCAGGGACTACTTGTGGAGGTGATGAAGATGTGGTTTATGCATTTAAATACAGCAGCTCGGTCGTTCTTTATAGAGTTGTGCTACACTTCCCCCTGGTGGTAATAATGCAGGATTGCAGTCAAGTCTTTTACAAGAATGCATACTAACAAAATGAACTTGACTCAGATACAGCTAACTAAAAGCATCATCTGGGTTGTATTTCATAACATTTTGTGTGTTACGAAGATTTTTCTTATTCCTAATTTTCATGCTTGTGTTTGTATACATAATGTCATTTGTGGCACCCTCCAGCCATTCTTTATTTATGTGGCTTTGCTAGGCCTCTCACGATGGCACTCGAGCATCAATTCCACCGTAAAACATCACATATCATTTTTAAGCTATTTACATTTATATCTGTAATCAGCCTGATTAGCAATCCTTTCAAAAACTATTGACGGCTTTCACAAAAGAACATTGCATGCACACGGACATAATCGAAGGTTACGGAGTGATTTTAAGTACATAATAAGTGTTGCGATCACTCAGCCTCTTTGCATGATTAAACAGCACTTGATGTGGTGTGATGTACAAGTGGAGGATTGTGGACACTTCAGTGCATTTCGGCGCTCGCTGTGACCTGCCATTATAGTCAAGTAGTGCTAATAACATCTAGGTGATGGATCTGGTGTCGATGTACACGCACCTTCTCTCCTTTGCCTCCCTTTAGACCGCGTACACCATCTGCACCCTGTGAGACAGAAGGTATGTGGTCAGTCAAAGATCTGCACTTCACGCCAACACATCTTAATCCAACACACGAACTGCTTTACCTTCACGCCGCGAGGGCCAGGATAGCCGATGGGCCCTTGGGGACCAGGTTGACCCTGAGAATGACAACAGGAGAATATAACTAAACGAGAAAAGATTTATAGATGAACAGCGTTTTTAGGTACGAGACTTTGCCAAAGGAACCAAATGGATTTGCAATTTATAAATGATGTAGAATGACAAGAGAATATAACAGTAAGTACTGTTTGCTCACCAAAGCTCCTTTCTCTCCAGGTGGACCCTCCTTTCCTGGATGTCCCTGTAGAAAGAAGGTTATTTAATTCTGGTATTTGTCAGGTGAGTGACAGGTGATTTTAGCTGTGGTGTTTGTATTTGCTCAGAAAATTTGACCAAAAAACATTCGGCTGTGATGAAATTCTAATTTTAATATGAGCAGATTTTCCCAAAGACAGTCTCAAAAACGTGGTTTGAAACCACCTATTTTTTCTACATCACAAACCATTCACAGATGACCCAGTGGATCAGGAGGTCTGAACTTGTGTGAATAGGTGGAGGCGGGACTAATTTGCATATTCATTGACCATGGAAAAAATTTAAATACGTCATATTGATATCAACGATGACTCTTATGGGTTACGTTTACAGGGGGGCTTTGAGCTGATATTTTATTGGCTTATATTTTATATTTATTCTATACGCTTTACAGAAAGGGGGAATGCAACTGGACTCAAACTACATTATCCAAAAGAACACAACACAGCACAAAATATCAAAATGTGCAAAACACCACAGCACAGTTCGGACGAAACGGTTTCACAGAAACTGTTCAAATAAAGGTAGACATCTGATTTTCCTACGCACATATATCTTTTATGATGCCTTTATACTTTCATCAACTTACAGCTATACTATCATCAGTTTATGTGAAATGTGTATGAGGGCAAATAGCTGGTGGAGGCTGTTGTAATGGTATTCTGTTTCCTGTACTCATTATTCTGCAACAATACTGGGCCAGAGAGGTTTTAATTTAACAACGTGTTTCAGACTAATGGCAATCCAATGCGATATATCATTTTGTGGAGCTGTGAAATGAGATCTTATACTTACAGGTGGTCCATCAGCGCCAGGCAATCCAGGCAAACCGGATCTCCCATGAGGACCCTACACAGAGAAATAAAACATAATTTTGATGCATGTCAATGAAAAATGACATACACTATCATACAAATGTCACAAATTGAATATAAATCTGTGCTTTTTTAATGAGAAAAGGTGACATCATGTAATCATTTTATAATTGTGACTTCAAATGCATATTGCTGTCAGGCCTTCTTCTGTTTCAAAAGTATTATGTTTTGAATGAATACATAATAATGAAGCTATGACAGGCTTACTTTCTCTCCGGGCGGTCCGATGGGACCCTGTGGACCTGGAAGACCCTGTACAACAAAAACAAGACAGAAAATCTCAGGCTTTGTTGCCATGGCAGCAGGGCAGGGGGAGATACAGGGGTAGGCTTAGGTAGAGAACAGCCCCTAACTGATGACACACACCCAATAACGGACGTATTGTACTGTTACTGTATGCACAGTGTGTGTGTGTCTATTGGCAGGGTCACTAGTATTTGCACAGCGTGCTTGAGTGCGTGTGCATATGTATGTTTACTATGTGTGTATTTACAGCGGCTGGTCCAGTGTATTTGTGTATGTAAGTGTGTGTGTGAGGAAATCTGAGCTCAGTGATTTGACCGCTGCAGGTTGGGCTTCATGAATGAGATGCTTTCTGTTGCCCACTTCCTCGAGTGAGACCAGCAGAGACTTACAAAAATATTGTAGATGGGTTCACTGTGCCCCTAGAGCCTCAATGAGAGAGCCATTTGAAAATAAGCTAGCAAAATGGTCAACTGAATTCCGATTATAACACATGGGAAAGACTACAATCCTTTAATGAACCAAATTGAACGCTCCATGAGAAACAAAAATGAATTATGGAACTAACAACAATGAACAAATAATCCTCCTCACCATTTTATTTGTTAACAACATGAACGCAGACCAAAACATGAAGGAAAGTGCAACCAATGCATGGCAAATGGACCGGCCAATCCAAAGGCAACCAATCAGTATCATGCACATAAGAAACTACATTCAAACTACATAAAAACAAGCAAGCCTACATATTCTGTCTAAATGTTTGTTTTTTGTGTTTGTACTTACTTGTGTTCCTGGGATTCCCTGTTGTCCCGGGGGACCAGGTTCTCCCTGGGGTCCCTATACATCACAGACAAATGAAAATCACTGACAACGTTGTCGCAGATCTATGTGTTGACATGCAGTAGTCGACATCTGTTCACTTTGGCATAAATGCGACCATAATGCAACAAACAAAATGCTCGGGCTGAGAAGCTCTCTTACCATGTTTCCTTTGGGGCCATGTGGGCCATCAACACCAGCGATTCCCTGCGAAAATCAATGGTCAGAGATTAAAAGGAAAGCCATGAGCATTAGATCCGCGAAGTTATGCTGAAAATCACTTACAGGCTGCCCGGGTGGCCCAGGAGGACCTCTAGGACCAAGAAGACCACGGGGGCCCTGAGAAAAGAGATCAGGGATCATATTAAACAATGCAAATATACTCATCTGAATATAGGAATGAATCATAAATAGGATACTTAGATATGTTCTGCCCCCTAGTGGCACATTAGACATAAAATCGCTGCTTTGTAACTAAATTATCATTATTACGTGCGAGAGACACTTACACTCTCACCAGCCAGACCTCTTGGTCCGATCTCTCCATCTTCTCCCTGTAGAGGAGAAATAAAATGAATATCAAAAATCCGCATAGCTGAAGCCACGAAAAGATTTTATTTTGGCATTTCTTTTGGATTTTTGGTTTTCTTTTGTTTCTTTTGTACGAGTGCTTACCCTTGGCCCGTCTTCTCCAGTAGGTCCTGGGGGTCCAGCAGGACCAAACTCACCCTGTTAGAGAAAGACAGAGGTTGAATACAATATTACCTCCAGAAGAGTTTATCGTTTCTTTTGGGGTCCTGTAATTATTACTATTTTATGAAAGGCAAGAAAATACTGGAATTAGCCTACAAAAGGATTCGCACACCACACACATGCTAATGTTACCTGAGAAGAGCATTATGTTACATATCAATATAAGAACTCGTTGAACTAGTTCAATTCTGTCAAAAGCTCTGCAGAATTTAAACACCAATTTTTTTATAATATAATAATTCTTCTGCTAACAGGCAGATTGTTGTCTTCCAAGCCTCGTTTTACATATTTTACAATATTTAAATCCATTCCTCATTTTTTGCTTTTTCAAAAAAGCAAATCAACATGATTAGCTGCATGTTTGGCATCCATGTGGTCACAATGTGCACTATAGGATAACAAATAAAAGTGGCGAGTTTTGTGAATTTCTGAGAAATGTATGTGTCTAAATTATGATGAATTGTCATGACTTTTTCCGAGAAAACCATGTCATTTGAAGATAAAGGATTTACATGTATTCAACATCAAGAGCCTCAATGAAATGTAATGGCAGTAAATTAATGACTAAAGACAGTAATGACACAAAAAGTATTTATTCAAATAATTATTTAATCACCATTTTATTTATGATTTTTCTAACATTTTCTTTCATGTTAACTTCAAACAGGAGAGCTGACAATATCATGACATATTGTATTTATTTTTATTACTAAAGCTTGTCATGACAGTTGTTTAATAACATTGTATTTTAGCTACAGCGAGCAAATACATGACGTGATTTTTTTGTTTGTTTCTCAGTTTTCTAGGATGACTGTTTTTTATTTGTGTCACAGACCGTTCAGTGTTATGGTTTCATATGAACGTGTGTTGGTTTAAGCAGTGACACATTAAGACCTGCAGCAAAAAGTGGACAAATGTTATGAATCTCTTCAGGCTATATATTGCTCATAAGTACACCCTCTAGACAACGCTGTTCATTCACTTTAACCAATCTGCCACAACGACAAGCTTCTGAAAGGTTCTCCTGGGTTCTGTGTGTGTGTTTGTTGACCACTCACCCGATGTCCCTTATCACCAGGCAGACCAGGAAGCCCGTCAAAACCTCTGTCACCCTGTCAAGACCACATAAAACATGTGTGCATTCATCTTACACTTACACTGAGTAGCTGATCAATTTTGCTCTAAATATGCGAGTCAAAATGAGGGTCTCTGTTTTTTGTACCTTGGATCCTGACTCTCCAGGCATTCCACGGGCCCCGTCGGCTCCGGCACGCCCCTGTCCAAAGGATAAAACAATTGAGAACCATTATGGATGCTCCGGTACTGTTTAGCGTGTCGACAAAATGTTTATATGCTCTCCTACTTGTAAGTCGCTTTGGATAAAAGCGTCTGCCAAATGAATAAATGTAAATGTAAATAAATGTCCTAATAACCAGAAACAGAGTATCCTAAAAATGTCTATAATAAATTTCAATCCCTGAATTTGTATCATTAAAAGGTTTGCAACACGCTACACTGTTTGGTATCCAAAGTTTTCTGTTTCTGTAAACTAAAAAAATGTTTTACCCTCTTGCCAGATTTTCCAATAGGCCCTGATGGGCCCTGCATACCCCTTGGACCCTGTCATATAAAGACAAGTCATTTTGTAGGTAGATAAACAATTATGACAAATAAAGCACTGTATTAGATCATCGTTTTTGCAATCTTACCTGATGACCAGGGTCTCCACTCTCTCCCTTCAGTCCAGAAGCACCTGGAAGACCCTGAAGATGATTGACACCAGAGAGATTAGATCATCATAAGACGCAACCAACTCAATGAATGACATTTCTGCACTATATTAAAACAAACAGCAGGTGGCAATCTTTCTCAGTAAATACAATTTGTCTCGTTCTGGCGTCTTTCAGAGACGTACAGTGTCAGCAGGTTGTGGTTTGTTTTAAGAAGCACTGTAGTTATTTTGCGACTTGTAGTTATTTTAGAAGAATGTCATCTTTGTCATCTTCATATGAAACTCATGATTTTGAAATTGATGCCCTCGAAGCCAGACATATTTAGTATTTAGCTCATTTAAAAGATGATTTGAGAGTTTATTCTTGAAACGCAGCCTACACTAGTCACACGCGGAATCACTTGGAAATTCAAGGAATTGAATCTGTCTGCTTTCAAATGACACATCAAAGGATTCACAGCAGTCTTCTTTATTCGATACATATCATAATTATAAAGATCTCAGCTTGTTTTACGCATGACAAGTCTGTCGACTCGCTTTTTCTCATCTAGATTGCTCATTTTTTGTATCTTTGCTATTGGTTTGTCATATCTGAGCAGGGAAATTTCCTGTGTGAAATGGTTTAGACTTGAGTTGACTGGCCGATCGTGTATCAACAGGTCTGGATGATGCCAGCTAATAGTCGACGATCTGAGACAGATCTTCTGGTTAATGGAGCACAACCGGAGATGACAAATTACTCCGCCTCTCCTCTCTTTAGCACAGTAGCGAAAAAAGAGATGAACATTTTTGGAGGTTTAATGTTGTGTGTTGAAAATGCTCTGACATTATGTTTTGCTTAATGATGACGCAGTGCATTACATTAAACCAGTGTATTAAACTAAACCAGTGCATTACATTTCAGTTCAGGTCAAGTGTCAGGACACTCAAACCCAAACTGGGTGAGACCCTCACGGAGGTCATGGGGTAACTGAAACTCACCACTGGTCCTGACCTTCCAGTAAGACCCATTGGACCTGAGGGACCTCTCATGGCGAGCTGTGGACACAAATACAAAATCAAAACCATTGGACAACCACCTAATAGTCTAACTTCAAACACAAATATTTTTGGTTGACATCTTCTGTCTTTATGAGAGGGTGGGGCAGTGTCCGCATTTGTCAAGCACAGATCGTGGCGCTCACACTAATCTGCAACACCTGTCAGGGTCGTCCTCCTGCGGGTCGTGAACTTTAGTATTTTTAACAGTCAAAGGACACTCTGCAGCTCCGTTTCACTCTTGTTTTAGCGCAAACAAGGCCGGACTAAATCCTTTCCCCGCCCTCTGACCTCCCCTCCCACCTCTTCCCTGCAAACAGTGAAGAGTCCCTCACATCCCCCTCAGCAAACAGCTGGGTGAAGCTCTGGGGCCATTTGGCCCGTTGCTTGAGCTTGCTCTGGCCCGTGTCGTGTACTCACCCGGGCTTGTGAGAGAATGGCCTGAGCCTGGGCCTCTTGAGCGGACACAACTGGACCTTTTTCACTATCTCCGCCGAAACGGAACTGTGCAACACAAACACACAATGAGAAACATTTCATACGACGCTATACTGTAATGTACTATACTCGTAACTTAAAGGGATAGTTCATCCAAAAAGGAAAAATCCATCATCATTTACTCACCCTCAGGTTGTTTCAAACCTGTGTGAATGTCTTTGTTCCAATGAACACAGAGAAAGATATTTGGAAAAATGTTAGCAATTTTCAGTTCTGGGACATGATCCACTACCACAGTAGGAAAAAAATATTGTATTTTTTTTCTGTTGAACACATAATGAGATATTTTGAAGAATTTAGGAAAACAAAGAGTTCTCGGACACCTTTGACTACCATTTAATTCTTCCTACTATGGTAGTCAATGATGTCCCAGAACTGAAAATCACAAACATTCTTTCAAATATCTTTCTTTGTGTTCATAATTTATACAGGTATGAAATTACATGAGCGTGAGTAAATGATGACAGAATTTTCATTTTTGGTTGAACTATCACTTTAATTGGTGGAGTATTGCGTTTTTTTTTTCTCCCAGGAAACCAATATACTTGTGTATGTCGGTCTGGATAAGAACATCTGACAAATGCAAATGAAAATGTGCAATGCACTATAGTCCATTATTACAGTATATTTTAGTATATCATAGTACAGAGGTGTACTTCAAAAAATGTTTGCAAAATATTTCCAAACTTAAAAACATATAATTGAATGATTTTCTTCATTGCTGTAATGTGTGTCTCTTGTGGTACACAATAGTCGTAAAATCTAATAAAAGAGCTGTTTACTGTTTGTTAGATTGGCATGAAAAGATATACAAGTGGTTTAGGGGTCTTACTGGCAACATCAGCATAGTACCAGGGGGGCCTGGCACACCATCTGCTCCGGGAAGACCGGCTCGGCCGTTAGGACCCTGGGGAAGCACAAAGAGAGAAATGATATAATTCAGGACCTCGTCACTTCTTGACTTGACAACACCCAGGTACGAGAATTCCAGGAGGGAGGGAGATCAAAGGGTGGCAATGAGACTAGAATAGAGAGCGAGAGAGACCCACCTTATACTTAAGTGAAGTCCCTATTTTAAATATACTGACTGTGTTTAAATGATCTTGGATTATAAGGAAACGCAAATACTACTGTTACAATGTGAAAATCCAGCTAAAGCCATTTTTATGATTCACTACATTTTCTACATAAAATCGTCCTACGTAACAAAGAACATTCTGTGAAAATATAACCTTGATATCTTTAATATTGATGGAAATCATAGTAAAATTAATTCATGTTTGAAATCAATCTTTGATGCTCATTATTTACATTTAGTTTACAATGCTCAGCATTTGAACATGCCTCACCAGATTCTTATTTTAAATCCTGTTATTAAAGCATGTATATAACATCTCTTTTATTGACATTTATATTAACTTATTGACGTAATATTTTTACTATATATTTGCAATTTAGTTTAAAAGCCTTTTATACACTACCTCCTCTCTTTATTAATAGGTTTACCGAGAGGGATGTTGTGCAGCAAGATGTTTGTTAGTTTCATCATTAGCAACCTTGTGTGTGTGTGTGTGCGTGCGTGTGTGTGTGTGTGTGGGAGCACGTTTGTTTACGCAGACGTGCAATATCCACAAAACAAACCTAACATCAGAGTGCCAGACAGGCTGTGGAGTGGGTGTGAGACTTTCTAATGATAATTATCCTCGAACAGTTCAAGGCAAAATAAGTTTTCTGCAACGGTGGATGTCTTTTGCATACATATACACAGATTCAGATTAGTGCCGCGTTTCGTTTCATGAGAATATCTGATATATTGAAAAACCAACATTCATTCCTCTGTACTTGTATTGATCTTCTTATATATTTCCTAATTTGTGTTTGATTGATGGATAGTAAGTTTCACAAGTTCTTTAACACGCTTCTTTCAACTTTACATCTTAAGCCTATTAACCAGGGCTGTAAAAGGCGAGTGAAAACTTCACTAAACTTCATGTAATAAAGAAAGTTACAAGCGGGAAATAGACACTTAGCTTGAACTAAAGCCTGTGGAATGGTTCGACAACAATAAATCCTCACCCTGTCACCTGAATCTCCAGCAGGACCAGGGGGGCCTTGCAGACCTGGAGGACCTGGTAGACCCTACAGACACAAAGTAAATTGAAGATCATTTAAATTGTAGGTCTATTTTCAAGATTCTTGCCTAAAGAAGCAAATTTGCAACTATTGTAAGTATCAAATACAGGTAACTCACGGAAGGGCCAGGTGGTCCGGAAGGCCCCTCAATTAGCATTCCCTATGAAAAATAAACAAACATCATAAAAACCTATATAAATACATATCTGCTATACAGTTTGTCACGTTTGGCCTCAAAGATAACAGACACGGTGCACAACATTCCAGTTTGGACTTCACAGGTATAGATGATGAGGATTGTGCAGGATTGTCTCTAACCCACCGGCTCAATAACGGCAGGCTCTCCCTTTTCTCCTTTCTGTCCCAGAACAGCACCTCCTCCCACCTGGAAACATAGAGGAACATGAGATGAGACAGACAGACAGGTGATATAACCAGAAGAAAGGTAAACGATTCTACAAGCAAACTATCATTGTTAGTGGTGGTGCAAAGTGTGCGAGCTGTCAAGCAACCAACTACAGTATGTGATTGTTGTCAGACCCTCGAACCCGGGACCAGGTGGGTGATAAGATGGCTACTGGTACTCTGAAAGTTTGTATGGGGAAGAATGAGCCTCTTTAGGGGAAGGAGGAGGAGAAGGGTGCGTATGTGCAGACAGCTGGGTCTGTGGTATGGGGTAATTGCCGTGTCCCCGGGGCAACCCGTGAGATAAGGCGCTGACAGTCAGGGAGTTCAAATCGCAGCAGCTCAGATCGCGTGTCCGTGTAAAGATCTGTGTGTATGTATGTGAGGGTTATATGAATGAGAGGAAGGAAGAAAGGTGATTTACTGAAACTCATCAGAGAGGGAACCAATATAGACAGAGAGAAGAGATGCACAGGTGTGTGCAGTATGTTTTAAAACATGCCAATGACAAGACACAGTTCATCCAAAACTGTCAATTCTATCAGCATTTATCCACCCATGCAAATAAATGATGACAAAATATACATTTTCGAGTAGTTTACCATAAACCAACCCACTAAAGAAATCAAACAACAAGATGGACCCCATGCAGAATGGTACACTATAAAGTCAAGGATGCACAACCAAGAGTCCTAGCACAGCACCCCCGGATCTCGGGACAGATCCATACTTACTTCCGACTTCACTTCGGTTTCGTCTATGTCGGTTTCCGCGGCCACCCCCGGCCCGAAAAAGTCCTCATAGTTGGCTGTGGGGTTTGGAGCGACATGGCCGAACTCATCGTATGCTCCGTACTCATACTGATTTTTGTTAAGCCCAGTCAAATCATATTCTTTAAGATCATACTCCTTAAAGTCGTAGGCATCCACTCCAACGGGATCGGCGGTGCCACTGGGCATCACAGGCTCTGGAGCAGCGGTCGGGTCCAGAGCAGCCTCGGGCACATCAGTGACGAAGTCACTGAAAACCTCCTCTTCCTCAGCCTTATTTTAACCAAATAATGCAGCGGGAGGAGGAAGGTTTGAGCACCGGGGGAGAAATGAATGTTAGTTTAAGCTGTTAACGCAAATACTAATGTGTTTATGTTCTAAGGCAGAGCAAAAGAATACAGCATATTAAAGGGATTGTTGACTCACAAATGAGAATTTTGTCATTGTTTATTCACCCACCTGTCATTTCAAACATGTATGACCTTTTTTCTTTTGTAGAACACAAAAGAAGATATTTTGAAGAACGCTGGTAACTGAATCACATTTGCTTCTGTTGTATGGACACAAATCCACGTCAATGGGTACCGCCGTTGTTCGGTTACCAAGATTCTTCAAAATGATCTTCTTTTGAAGTCCTACAGATTTAAAATGACAAGAGGATGAGTAAATGATGACCGAATTTTCATTTTTGGGTGAACTATCCCTTTAAAAAAGCACTTTAACATTGGGCAGTAAAAAGGTAACGCTTTTTTGTCCCGCTGAGAGGAAATATTTGGGAAGATGTTTAAAGAATAAATATACCGTTAATCTGTGAAAAACGTGTTTTATAAACATGTTTTGCCAAATTTCCTGGGCTTTTTTGTAGTATTATTAGAGGGACCTTTAAAAGCGTTAACTTACTGATTATAAAAGCATTATTCATTAAGTATGCAACTAAATTGCATGAGTTGAGTTGAGTTAAATTGCAGTCTATGATGATTTATGTCTTTTTCTTCGATAAACATAATGTTAAAATCGAATTATGTTTAAAGGGTAAAAACAAGACAGATAAGTCTGAAAGCGCACTAGAAGGTTTTATAATTGCTCAAACTATTGCGCCCATGATGTGATCAAATGCAAGATACAGTAACAGTTGTAAAATGTAAAATACAAAGTATGTGGAAATGTTACCGAACTCGATGCATTTGACAGAGCAAAAATTGCAATATTTAAAACACAACTACAAAAGCAGTCATTGCTGAATTTAATCTGGGAAAACACAACTAATATACCACTAACATACTATAGCAAATTTGCACTATAAATGCATTGAAAGAGTTCAGTTCTGTTGCAAACCATCAGTGCCAGAACTCTTAGACTACAGCAGCACAAACTTTGAGATGTTTAATTTTATTGTGTTATTGGAGGTCTGAATATCAACACATAAATGCATTTACATCAGCTTGCTTAGGGAACTGTTGGTAATTGGATACATGATCTTATCAGTGATGGTTGGGGCTACAAAATGAGCATCCTGCACTTTCAAAATCGTATTTTTTTATCTTCATTGTTAAGTTTTTTTCAAATTTAACCCAAGCATCACTGAAAAAACAACAGTAAACTGATATCAATGGCATGACAACCCACTGAGAAATGTTTATGTACAGGAACTGACCAGTTTTAAAACATGGCGTGAGTTTCATGCACAATTTCAGCTTTACGTTGTTAAATGATCTTGGCATCAAGCAGTTCCCTTGAAATGACAACAACAATTGCTTCTGTTTTGCTTTTGAGTTGTTGTGCCTTTGTCATTTCATGTCATATACTTCCTTCTCCAGAAATCTTTCCTCTCCCAGTGATAACCCACACATTTTGTGACCCTCACCCCACACTGTCACAAGAAAATCAAATAATTACCTGGCTAGGTCCAGAAGTTGCCACAGGGGTTTTGGTATCATCTACCATTCCGTAGTCAATTTCACTGTCTGTATAGAACTCCCCATCTACATTGTTAGGCTACAGCAGTTTACAGTGAGAGGAGAAGAAGAAGAAAATAAGAAAGTAGGAATTAACTAGGAGGGAATTAGGAACTCCACAAGAGCAACAGGATCGAACCGCTAGGACAGACTGCGTCTCTGTTCAGTCTGGTGGAGAGAAGAGGACGGCCGGCGGGCTCAGACTATCATCAGAGATTTCTCTCATTGAAAGAGAGATCTTGATGGGTTCTCATCTGAACTATTCTCGTACAATTACCCCTACAGCTTTTCTCGCTGATGTTGCCGGCAGGTATCCGAATCTCTTCTTCTTAGTAGCTAACTTTTTACTAGCCGCTGTCTGCGTTGGTTGCTGGTACTTATAGGGTTTGGGAACAAATTTGGGGGACTTTTTCGTCCTCTTCGTTGTCATGGAGACACTACGTCTCACCCTCTGGAAAAAGGTTATGGTGAAGGTAAAATAGAAATCAAACACATCAAAACATTCAATGCAGATGACCAATAAAACCGGTTTCCTATTCTTTACTACACTACATTAGATTCAGGATAACTTGACATATATGATGTATATTTAATATAACATATAAAATATCTATAATGCACACTATGAGATTATGCTCTTAAATCCAGTACCTCAGAGATGACGTATTTTTGTAGGCTAACCCGGAAGTAAGCGCAGCGCTGGTTCCCTCGACCGAAAGCCTATGCATTTTTCCCATAGGTTTTTGGAAGATCGAAAAAAATAAGCTCTGTGATAAACAAAGGTTTATGATGTTTACACATTTTGTCTATCAAGATCATCTTTACAAATTACCACAACATTCGTTACTTTGGAAGCCGAAATACAATCGGCAGAAGTAAAAAGCTAACACGATGCTATTAACAGACTACACTTAAGGTCGCTCGATATCAACGTCCCCACCACCAAGCCTCCGACAACTCTTTCAAACTTTATTAAACATGTGTTCCCTGGTAAGTAATTACTCCGTCAATGAATCCGCATCTACGTTTTAAGAGATTCGTGCCCATGTTGCATTATTTGTGAGCTTTATGCGCGATGACATCTAACGTCCCCGCCAAAGGAAGTATAGTCGCTTTTAGCAACTTGGTAGCAACCACCGTTTTTAAGACACAATAAGGCTTTAAAAAAAATCACAAGTGGGTTATAATTGGTGTGTTTCATGTCATAGAATAAAAGGTGAAAATATTTAGAGGTTTTGTTGACCATAGACCTTATTTCAGGCGATTTACCGAAAACCCATAGACTTTGGGGCGATGGAACCGTAAGTCCTTAAATGCTAACTCGCATCCGGGGTTTGCATACAAAAATACGTCATCTCTGAGGTACTCAAAAGACATCGACCTTACAAGCACAGCAACATGCAACACGACAAACACCACATGGGCAAAAGTATGTGAACCAGCTTAACAATTTTAAGGTGCATTAGGTGGAGTAATAGCAATAATGTTGATTTAACGTTAAATAAAGGTTAACTGAAATTGAACCAAACACATGATGTTCAACGCTCATACTTTTGCCCATTTTACACAGCACAAAGAAAGGGGAGGGGCCAAAGGATCCCACGACTGACAGCAAGACGCCACATGACATCACAAACTCATCACGTTTCCTGCATTTACCTGCGGCTCAGAATATTCATCAGTGGCTGTGGGGGTCGCTCCGTCATAATAATCATATAAATCACCATATTCAACAGCAGTTGTGTACTGCACACAGAAAGGGGACAAGAGAGAGGTTAGTAAAGCGCGTCCGAAAAATATATAGCTCTCTGAAGAATGTAATCTACCCTTTGGGTCCATTACATACAGTACTCTATGGTTAGGTTTTCCAATGTGTCCAAATTGGACTTGTCACATTAAACTGCTGTTATGGTTAAAAAAAGAAACTTAATAGTAAGCTAAAGGAATTATTAAAAAAGGCAGTAAACATGAGCAGAACAAAAAAAATAGGTGGATTTATAAAATTGACTACTTGGGTGAAAGGTGCACAGCACATATTACATTCATTACTTTAATGTATAACACTTGATGTACGTATTCTACAAATGTGGGTTTTAGAGACCAAATAAAAGGGCCCGGCACATCAGGGACAGTCGTGCAACTAAGATAAAAGCAAATGTGTGGCCTGAAACCCCCTAAAACTATATATGCGTCTGTAAATTACTGTCTGTCTTTTAAAACATGGCAGATTATAGACTCAGATCTACAGAAAGAGCTGAATTCTTTCAAACACGTTTCAAAGTAACATAGCTATAAAACCTTAAGTGTCGGGTCAAAAAGAATTTTATATATATAACGCTAGACTTCTAAAGCTAATGACAGACTGTATGTACATACAGTATACAGGCATAGTTTGTATCATATAGATACTTTGATGCCTATTAGCAGTTTAGCTTAGTGGTTCTCAACTGGTTTTATTTAGATTTCAGATTTTACATTGGAAAATAGTTACATTTTCTACTTCTGTCTAGTGATTTAAAATAACGTCAACATTCCATTGACTCTTAATTCATTCATTTATTTAAAGGAATAGTTCACCTTCAAAATGAAAATGTTGTCGTTATTTACATTATTTACCTCTTGTCATTTCAAACCTGTTTGACATTTTTTTGCAGACCAAAAAATAAGGTATTTTGAAGAATGTGTGTAACAGAAAACCGTTGGTCCCCACTGGCTTGCATTCATTTTGTGTCCATACAACGGAAGTCAAAGGGACCAATGGTTTTTGGTTACCAACATTTTTCAAAATATCTTCTTTTGCAGAAAAAGGAAAGTCACACAGGTTTAAAATGTAAAAGTAAATGATGACAGAATATTCCTTTGCTAGTAGTATATAGTTGCACTTAGCATTGTTAATGCTACACCTGATCCCAATAAGAATCATTTCTAGATTAGAACACACCAGGTGAGAACCAGTGGTTTAATATACAATGAAATCTATTCGTTTTAAAAACAGATAGTAACAAAGTGTTAGATTTTGTTATTTAAAGTCTGTTTCACGAAAAAGGGATACGGCCAACTACGTACTCATTCATCAATTGCGATACTCTGTAATTAATGAATGAACAGTTTAAAAGCTTTTATTTGTGACAGTTTAACAGTAGCCTCTTCCTCAAAACAAAGGCCACCAGAAGAGCAGGAAGGCTGATAAAGCATAAGTATGTGGTAATCCTCATACAGCATATGAGAGCTGATGATGTCATCCTCTTCTGTGGCTGTGATAACTCACTGTTGAGTAGGATCCCATTCAGCCAGACGGAGTCATTTTCAGCCACATGTTTGAGGTGACAAGACATGAGAAAGAGGTTTATTGACTTCTCACACAGGAAGACCTTATTCCTGTTTCAGCCGGATGTAATGAGTAAAATCATGTGGTGTTTGTGGTTTTTGGCCATGGGCAATATTGCTGTCTATGATACATCTTTTTAAAATTAATTTAAAATCAACCAAACGATTAAACACACTTGACCCGAATGCATGAAATTACACAATTTACATATTTCTAAATAGGTTATTTCATAAAATAGTCACAATAAAGAACGAGCAGGCATGGCCAGGCATTTGATTGACAGTGTCAAAACTGTCATCATCCGAGCATAGCAGGAAAGACCCTTTTCTCCGCTGGTCAGTGCAGGGGGCGATTATGTCCTGATGTCACACTAACCTCCTCTGGTTCCTGTGCTTGTATTGTGTCTTTGTGAGGTACGTCACAGTCTGGGATGTAGTGTTCACAGTAGTCGTAGGCTGCTTTGGGGTCGGCCACAATCAGCAGTTGTTGAATGTCACCCTGATGATGCAAGATAAAAAGATCAACACTTTAAGATACATGTTCTCAATATAACAAAAACACCTTTATTACCAAAACTGATCCTGAATGCTGATTGGTGATAGATGTCATTTATGACTATTATGTAATTTATGACTTCAACATGGTGATTTTTGTATTGCTGTTTTTATATATTGTTGTTGGTAGCAATGCTCTAAGATTATTTTACTTTTTATTTGAACTTTTTTGTAAATATAATAATCACAATAGCACAACATGAATATGTAGCAATAATAGGGCAGATTCTATTCGCAATACTAAAAGTGAATGAGACATTTAAGTACAGTATGCTGCAGAATTTAGCAATGCATCTTATCTTAGTAAATATGTAAAATATGTAATATTTTTAGTAAACTAAAAATGTGGCACAAACGAACTATAACCAGAGTAAAATAAACAACCTATAGAAAATTATTTCTCTAGTACTACCAGAACAAGTAAACAAAACACATATCAATAAGACAGTGACAAACGCAGGTCAGGAAATTGCTGCCCTCGTTGTTAAGGTTTATAAGCCGGTAAATAAAATACGTTTCAACACCTGGCTACAAGAATCCACACAGGAAACATGTCAGATAAGATCTGTTTAGTCTGTTTTGCTTTACATAAGCAACGGTTCATTAAACCTGTTGGCCAACAGCTCATTAAACGCATAGGAAGTGTGCGTCAAATCTGTCTCTTGCCTTTGTTGTGTTATAACCAATAGCATACATATTATCTGAAGTTTTAGGCCAGATGTCTCTAATAAACTATATATGGATCTGATTTTCCCTATGTGATGTGTAAAGATAGGCTGGCATAGAGACCTAGACCTGCTACAAAGCATTAGTATTAAAATTCCCATATGACATTGCAGATGCCAATGAGGATGTGTTGGAACCTGAGGACACAGAGAGAGAGAGAGAGAGAGAGAGAGAGACCATAATAAGCAGGCTAGAACTTGTTTGGGGACAACCTGTGTGTGTGTGTGTGTGAGTGTGTGTACATGCGTGCATGTGTGTGTGTTTACACTTCTCTCTAACCAACTGTATAAACAAAATGCTCAGGTGTGCCCACCGTAAAACAGAGGATGCTTTACCTCCTCATTAAAACCAAATACCATGTTGCATACCAGCATTTCTTATTTTAGACTTCCAAAAGTAAACAGGCTTCCACAATAATCATAATTTATTCAAACATAACAATTACTATTACAGTTAACACAATATTCAGAATAATTAAAATTCCAAACTACATTTGCTTTGCTAACATTGGCACCATTGCAAAAATTAACCAGACCATTAAAGCATCGGTGCCAAAATTCAGGACTGCCATTGTGGACTAGTGCCAGAATGGAGAAAAACAGAGAGATCAAGCCATTGGCTGATCAAAAATGACGTGTATTACATCATTTGTCACCCGTGTGTCATAAACAACTCCATGGACCCTGCAGAGATGATTATGATTTAGATAATAATGACAGCAGACTATAGCAATACAGTGTTGAATAAAGCTAAACAAGCTATATCAGATTTATTTATTTTAAGGAACTACATTTTAAAATCATTTGTTTTATGAAAATTGTTATAATAAAGCAACTGGATTTATTTAAGCCAAAAATATTATATAATATGACTTAATGAAATCAAATATGTTTAAGGGTCATGTCAAGTAACCTAGACAAAAACGCAATGCTATGCATTGTAGCAACAGATTTTACCCTCTGGGGTCTGAGGGTGTTGTGGGACCCTTTAGAAGTTTTGACATGCCTTGATATTTGTGCTTTTTTAAGGAAAGTCTGTCGGCGCGCAATAAATAATCTATAAACATCTCTCAGCCTGGATATAACAGGTAGCTAGTTCATCTAAAAGGTTCACTGTGTGAAAAAAACAATTTAAGATTCGGACCCCCGGCTCGAGCATACAGTTAACAGTTCAAACAGCGACGTAGCACAGTAGGAAACCCGTCATTAAGCGCCATAACCTCTCAGCTTTACAACATGTGAGAATTTAGTCAATTTTGTTGGGTCATTTAATTGTACTTAACTGCTCTTATTACAGAACTGAAGTGAGCCAATGGTGGTGAGCAAAAAATGGGAAACCAAAGACGCGGTGACCTTTGATGTAACCGAGCCTATAGGGCTGCGAGCCGATTTGCCGCATGACACGCCCAATACTATTAGCCGCGGTCAGCACAGTTTCCTCACCGCACAGACAATAGCAATTAAGACAATAACCATGTCACTCAGAAGGTCCGAAAAGTGTGGATCTGTTGTACTGTGGTTCAAAACGTTCAAGAGACCTATATGTGGATAGGGTGGGGTTACATTAGGTATGGGAACATAAAAAACGCTTTTTCATTATAAGTAGCTACGTGGCCCTAGAAATGTTTTTTTTATGTCATGTACACTTTCAAACTCATTTTGAATCTGCATAAATCAAAGGCTTCTTTACCAGCCGTACAAAGTGATTCAGTGTTGATTCATCTGGGCTCACTAAGGGATGTCGCTCCTATGGGTCTGACCAGGTATTTCCGCCATATTTCCCAGAATACACTTCAGAGGTAGCCATGCATTGGGAACAGACACCGTTTTCATGCCTTCAGACAGAGACCTCAGTGTTTCAAAGCACACAAATCCCAACTGAGATCCTGAATTTGAATACTGGGCATACCTCTCGCTGCGTTCTATAAATATGCTGATTCATAAGGCAAGAGGTAAAAATGAAGAGTTTGTTTCCAAAATGAGATCACTCTGTTTTTAAAATGTTTCAAAAATCTCGTTTTTTATTATGTTATCATGTTTTTATTGTGCTTTATTGTGTTAGTTAGCTGCATTTTCGAGTTATTATGGCTTAAATCGAAACAAACCAACTGCAGTTTGATTGATATTAATTGGAATGCACAATAAAAGAGTTATCTCGTTTTGGAAAGAAACTCTTCAAATATAAAATCTGTGTCTGGGATGAAACTCTGAACTCTTTCGAGAAAAATGCATTCAAGACCACTTCTCAATTATCACAGACAACAACATCTGAAATTATTTCTGATCATAAGTTTAATATACGAATACTATTGTTAAGGAAATTCAGAATGCTGAAATCATCTTAGGTATACAAATCTGGACATCAGGGACAATGTCAGCGTGGTCGCTGACAAAACTTTCCTCAAAAAAGACTTTAGCAATAAGTCAGATGAGGTGTTAAGACATCTTTCCCAACCCCCTTGCAACCAGACTCTCTCTCGCACAGGCAAACACACACAAGACCTCAAACTTGCCCCCTTCTTACCACAAAGCAAAGCATTTCAATATCACCTGTCAATCGGGCCATTGTACATCCTTATTTACAGCTTTAACTCAGTTTGACCTTGCGCATTCCACACTGCCTCAAATGGGACTTTTTAAGCGCACAAACACGCACGCAAAACAACCCAGTAAAACAGAAAAAAAACAGCTAAATGACACAACACAGATTGATGCTTAGACATGAATAAACACACTAGAAATGACATTTATACATGTTGTATCTACACGTCCTCACCTGGAGGACTTGTGTGTTATGAATCACCAAGAATGGCGGTTTTAGAACAAGAATCTTTTCTAATGAAGAGACAATGTCACCTATATCTTGGATGGCCTTAGTGCGAGTACACTTTTCAAGCAAATTTTCATTTTTCTGTGAACTATCCCTTTAGCATTTTAGTACGCTTGGGTCTTCTTAGGATAGCCTATATTACAATAAGATTTTAAATAATCAAGTATAGTTTACTGTCGTGCACATACAACATCAACCAGCCATCAGTGGGCCGTGAGCTAAAGCCCAGAGCGATCTGTGAATGAAGAGACCTCTGACACTGAGAAGCTTTAATTACAAGGTGAATGAAGCCTTCATAACAGGATTGAAGGGGAAAACCCGACTGTAAAAGTAAACAAAAGTCACACAAGGCTTGTCTGTGTTACCCGGAGTTCCAGCAGTCCACGTTCAAAGAGCCTGTATCCACCAATACTATTTCTGAACCCTGATATTTGTAGAATTTAAGGCTATTTTATATTAATCCGAACAAGTCTTACATTTACATTAATGACTTTCAAAGCTCACAGTTCAAGAAAGTGCACATATTACCTAAAAAGGCAACATCGCTCTTAAAGTGATAGTTCTCCAAAAAAGGAAAATTCTGTTATCATTTACTGACGCTCTCGTCATTTCAAACCTGTATGACTTTCTTCAACAGAACACAAAAGAAGATATTTTAAAGTATGTTGGTATCCGAACGACACCGGTACCAATTGACTTTTGTGGCGTTGGTTTTGTGTCTACACATTAGAGGTGAATGGGTACCGCTGTTGTTCGTTCTTTAAAATGTCTTCTTTTTGTGTTCTGCAGAAAAAAGAAAGTCATACAGGTTGGAAATGATAAGAAGGCGAGTAAATTATTTTTAACCGACAGAATTTTCATCTTTGGGTGACTTGCAGTATCCCTGACCTAAGTGACCATCCCACATACCATCACTCACATAAAAATGGAGGTCGTCATGGAGACCAAACACTGATCGTTTTCTTGGAGGAACAAAAGTAAAGCAATGAATGAGATGCTAAAGCAAAGAGCCGTTAGCTAATGGTAAACACAACTGTATACATGCCACAAACGTTTTTGAGGTATTTTCAGAACACCTGGGCCCGATTTTTGTAATAGTGCAATTTTTCATAACAAAATATGTTGGAAATTGAGAGAAAATAAAAGTATTTGAGGTGAAAAATGTCTTCGCAGAACACTTTCTCATTTATAGGCTAGTTACGTTCTGCCCCATGCTAGTTTTATTTGTCATTAAACGAACTACACACAACATATCGCAGCATGCGGAGGTTTCCAGAGCAACACTATAAATCTTTTAACAGCTATTTACTCCACTCTTCTAAAATGGACAGATGTCCTCAGCGTTAAATGAAATACATCAAAGACAGGCTAATTTTATTCTTTATGCGAAAGCTGATGTAACTACGTTCCTTGAGAAATTAAATCGGATTTACCTCAAAAGCTTCTTCATCCAGGATCCTGGTGCCAAAGATGGTTATGCCATTGGTGTCAAGACCGGCACGGTCACTCCTGCCCAAGGGTTTGGTTAACTTCTTTTTACAGTCAACAATTATAGTCACGGTCTTCTTCTCAACGCTGATGCCTACACGATGCCACCTGAAGTGGACAAATGAGCAGAAGATCGTCAGCAGAAGCAAACAGTTAAAGACGACTGCACGTGAGTCTTATTTAAAACCTGAGACAGATTGCCTCCATTTCTGATAACATTCAAGGCCTCAATAGAGCACATTCCAGCCTTCAAACTTCGGCCTTGTTTAACACTGGATTAAACTCATTAAACTCCTGACCAAATCCCCCGTGAATTATTCGGCATGACAGGCACCTTGAACATTGTGGAAAGTGTGTGTCAGAAAGGTTAGACACAGAAACTGAACTGTATAGTAAAACATCGAGCTGAGGAAGTAAAGCGTCGGTCGGGATCTTGGTAGCAAGCCACGGCGAGGTTTCAAAGGGATATCAATAGCGCACACACACAAGGGCGATCAATTTCCCATAATCCACTTCAATAGAAGGAAAAGCTTTTTTCTGGCTCATGTCTTTAAAGTGCTTGGCAAACTTTAGCCGCAGTATACGACAGGGCTTACTTGTGTCTCGAAAACCACAGATTGTTTATAGGAAGTGCTAAGGGAATTTTATGAAAACAAAGTTTAGACAAATTATGTGCATGACTGACAGAGCTGTATGTAAACCACAATGCGCATTTCATGCCTTGAGGCACTATAAATATCCTGAGAATATACAAAAAAAATTGTTCAACACTTCAAATCACAGGACTTGCCAGATGCAATGATTTAGAAACAAATATTTTCAGTATAGAGATTTTCCCTAAGGGGATGCAGTATAATTCATCGTTCCGTGCATGCATGTACAGTAAATCATGTCAACAACACATCGTACATCTAATTGCAATATAGAATTGCAATATGTTGTCCACACATTTTGACACACACATCACATTCTTGTGTTTTATATCACTTCTAAACCACCATATCACCACGAGCACATGTCCCTGGACATTTTTCTTTTAAAAAACTTGATTGTTGATTAAAATAAAAAATGTATATGAATAATGGAATGTAAATATTTTAAGGGGAAATGTATTTGACTATTTCCTTTTTCACAGCGACCATGCAAAAACTGCCATAGTTCCAAAGGCTCACATATACACACACATGCATATAAATGATATATTTACAGTAAGCTATGGGAAAATGATGAATGGCTCTCTTACATATTGCATGATTAGCTGGGACGGGGAAATTATTTAAACATTGGGAAAAAAATCACCTTTGAACAGAAATTACACAAGTCCACTACATCCTATGTAAGCTTCAATTAAGATAATACAGAAATTCAAATTTCAATCAATTAATTAATCAATCAATTAAATACGACTTATAATTACGAATGATTTTATGTGCACTGAATTGCATTTTTACTCCGTTAAAGTGGTTTTTAAAAACAGTTTTAGATTACAAAGACATTCCGCATGGAAACACTGAGTGGATGATGTAATCCAGGACGTTCATTTCAGAGGTCAAGCATCATCCCCAATTGATCCATGTTTCATCTTTCTAAAATAACCGAACCTTGAAGGTTAATGGTGAAGGTCATATCACTGTACATTCTGATTTGTCTACCTGTCAACCGAACTTAAAACCTTCACGTCAATACAGAACAACAATATTTAGTAAAACACCCCTAACTTTGGTGCATTTAGCGCAAACATATAACCGGTCCATGTTTTCTTGGAATTCAAACCCATGACCGCAGCATGGCCGAACACCAAGCACGCATGAAAGTGAAACTCTCTGCGGGCAACAAATGACTTCCTGCTGAACCAGTCTGATGACTGACCTCTGCCTGACCCTGTCTGCAGTCAGTCTCTCTCTTACAGGATGGTATGAGACAGGGCTAAAAAAAGTACTAGGCATTTCAAGCCTAACTTACTTCCCGTCGGCCAGGTTGAGGGAGCGGAACAGGGGGCAATCCTCAGGGGCGGGCTTGCCCTTCTGATCCTCGTACAGGAAGACAGGAGAGCGGCCCACTTCGACACCTAGTTGCTGGATGCCTTTCTCATTATAGATGGACAAAAGGAAGGACTGGATCCCAGCATTGGGCCTGATGGTGGTTAGGATGGAAAAGTCTTCAGGGAACACACCATCTACAAATAACACAAACAAGAAGCATGCTTACTGTAGGTTCATTAGGTTTGGCATCCAAACCACTAATTGCTTTCTAGAATCGACAGGCATGACATTTTCTGGCTTTGTTAAATACCTCGAGGCAAGCCGTTTTATTCATTGCATTTTGTTGCATTGTTTTAGAAATGCTGTGTGCATTGTTGCATTTTTTGAAAAGGCCATTGGACAAGCTTTTAATGTGTTAAATGTAATATTTTGTTTCCAGCTGAAAATGAAGATGTAAGAAACTTTATAATAATTACCAGATTTAGGCTCAACAAATATTAATAACTTGTAAAAATGCATCTGTTTGCAACCCTATAAAGAAACATCTTGCAACGTTATAATCACACATTCCAATTACATAATACACGCCAAACCTATTGAGAAATTGGAACGACTTAAAATGAATTACATGGTTGTATAAACCACTTCTATAGTTGTTTATCGTTATCTTTACATGAAAATAATCAGCTTGAAGATTCCAGAAAACATCTTTGCATTTCATGGGAAATAAATCGCCCGGGTTTGGAATGACATGAGAGCACATGCCAGAATTTTGGGTAAACTATGCCTTTAGAGACCCCCTAAAGTCCCTTGAAGTGTGCTGACATAACGTCTTAACATCGCATTTAGTTTACCTCACGACGTGGAATTTAATGAGAAGTAAAAGTGCAGAATGATGTGATAAAAATCGTTGATTTGAGCTGGCAAAAGTGAGAGACTTTACGTTTTGAATGCCTCTTATATCTTATGCGAACGTTGTCTGTGTTTTGGAGGACACTAGTTTATATACTGTATATCCAAAATACTAACATATTCATACTAAAGGCCTTCAGTTTTGATTTCATGGAGACTCTAATGATTTGGTTCAATTGTTACAGAGCTAAGCCGACAAACCACGCTGCGGTCAGAAGATTTCGGCCAAGTTCTCCTGCAGCTTAACAATACAAGAGTTTGAGTGAAACACGGCCCTGCACCATCAGGGATAGCATCTTCTGTCTAAGCCCTGGCAACCGCAACAAAGGGCGCATTTAAACGCAGCTGAACGCAGGCAGGATACAGAGGCACGTTTCTGGGGTTTGGCTTACCTGGGAAAAGCTGCTTGGTTGGAGCGCTGATCTGGGCGTTCTTGCCTACTTTATAGGCTGCGTCTGGCTGCGATGATCTTCGGTTCGTGCAAAAGCCTGAAGTTTTCTGTACTCCTTCTGGGACATTGTGAAATTCTAATACTTTGAGGACATCCACGGGTTCTGCTGTAGGGGGTAGAAAGGACACTGAAGTCTTTATGTAAGGAAAAAATGCATGAGCTACATTAATGCATACAGCAAGTAAAGGGCAGGTTTAGCGGCTAGACATGTATTTATGATGGTTAAACTGACAGAATATGACATGCAAGTCACAAATACAGTACAGATCACAAAAGCTAAAAATGTACAAATGTACATTTTTCCTTCAAACCACCTGTTCAGAAGAAAAATTTGAAAGAATAGAAAATCCAGTGAAATCAATCCCATACAGACAAGCTCGACTGAGCCTGGAGTTCATCTAAATATCGTTCCCGATCTTTTTGACAGAACAATATTCCAATAGAGTTTAAGGGTACCAAAGTATCCACAGATGGCCAACTGTATAATAGTCTGTGGTCTATAAATTTCATGAGAATCTAGGGATCTAGGGAGGCAGAATGTAAGATCTAAAATCTCTAAACATAATTTTCAGACTCATAACACACAGACAAGCGAGTTAGAAAAAATGAGTCAATACTTCAGTTCAGCATCTGCTTGTCTTGGCTACGGTATAAACCAAATCTTCAGAAAGTCTCTGTGATATGACCCTTGTAAAACAGCTGGTTTCCCCCTCGACTCTTTGGAAGACACATGAGCAAGGGATAGGTTAAGCAAACTTGTTTCATTACGGTTAACAAAGCAAGAGAAAAGATCAACACTGTTCACCCCGGGGCTCAATTTGAGCACTCTCAGAACAACCTTAGAAAGAACCAGGACCAAAGAAAATGCTCTTCATGATTCATTGTGAACGTTTGAGAGCATCAAACAGCAACACATGTAGACCACATGTATGGCTGCTGGGTGTTACCCACAACATACAAGGAAGAATGTCACAGGGTGAACTTCTTTTAATGATTAGCATTCAGCAGATATTTTATTCAAAGCGATTTACAGTGCATTCAAGCTATACATTTTATTAAGATGTGTGTGCCCTGGGAGTCAAACCCATGACCTCTGCACTAAGTGTTTGGCATCTACCGCATAAAAACGGAGTGCTTAAACTTCACGGCTATCTCTAAAAGCATGTTGCATTACAAAGAGGGATGTTTAAACGTACGCTGTAATAAAGATTTTAGGGTATTAGTACACAAAGCGTTCCCGTACAAAACATTTACAACCCCATTTCAATCTTAAAGCAAAGACGAGACATTCTTCAGTCAGTTCTTTGTGTTGGCCTGCGTGCTCACAGACTGAACGATCCCACAGGATCTCTCAGAAATATCTCTGAATTAAGAAATCTATAAAACTATGCTAATGACGCGAATCGGGAGGCGCGATTGCCGCGAACGCACGTCAATCTCGTCTTCCGCGAAGGTTGAAAATATTTGTCACTCGCGCGAAAAAAACGAACTTTTCCCACAATTGATAAAGAGGGTGGAAGGCAATTGTTCGCGTTTGGTGAGAATGGCGCTAGCAACGCCAAGGTCATGGGTTCAAGCCCAGGGGATTGCACATGCTCAGATACAATGTATAGTATAATGCTATGTAAGTCGCTTTGGATAAAAGCGTCTGCCAAATGCGTAAATGTAAACTATGTGTTCAGAGGTGTATAAAGACCTTATATAATGAAGCGTTATGTTTTTATTACCAGAATGAGCTATTTCTATCTACATACACCGCGGGTCCCCTTCCATGGGGATTTCTACAGTAGCCCTAAACAGACAAACTGCTCCAGCAAAAAAGCGAAATCGTGACGACATCTTAGTCCTGTATCAACCTTCTTAGCGAAAGGGAGGGGTGGAGTGAGCCGTTTGTTGCAATTCGCAACCTCACCACTAGATGCCGCTAAATGTTATACACTGGAGCTTTAATAATTCAATGAAAGAATGATCTTTTTTATCATCTTATTACAGTTGTCAGACAACTTCACAACTTCTCACATTGACATAAATTTGAAGTTCCAGTTTAATTCACTGGAACAACGTTTATTTATTGCTGTATTTAAACGATTTTTACATTACTTTTAAAACTGTTGCATCATCCCATCCAGCCGTGGTTTGTGTTATTGTGCGTCTACGCTACAGATGAACAAAGATGCTCGTGACTGCAGACTTTCTCCAGTCCTCACATATATTCCAGATGTGGCACTTTAGCCTGCGTTTGACCCTGCCATGCAAGTGCCAAAGAAAAATGTCAATACTCCTTAATCTTTTCGAAAACCAACTGAGAAAGTGTTGTCATTAGAACAGTGCAGCTGATGACCTGGTGTGATTTTAACCAGACTGCTGTCCAAACACACACATGTTGATCTCTTCCTCTCTGTATTTCTTTACATTAGGTATGAGTGTGTGTGTTTGTGTGTAAGAGAGAGAGAGGGTTGATTAGAGATTAAGTGTGAATTTGAAGGGAGGTTCTAACTAAGAAAGAGAGAGATCATAAACCACCCTCTCTCATTTGGAACACCCCGAAATGGGAGGAGCCTAAGGGAAGGAGGGGGAGTGTTTTAAATTTGCATAATTCATGTAATTAATAAATTCCCTGTTATTGTAACAGGGAGACATGTGTAGAGTTAAAATAATGGAGCTGAAAGACATGCTCTCATGTCAAGTGAACGCAATGAGAAGCATTCAAAGCATGGAGAATGTGCAATTAAATTCATGTTGTGCATTTTACAGGGTGGAATGATGTGAAAAAGCTGGGGACCTTTTTACCTGCTGCTCCTTGAGACTCTAATAATGAATTCAGTCAGAATATGCCTCTCTCTCTCTCTTATCCTCTCTCTCTCTCTCTCTCTCTCTCTCTCTCTCTCTCTCTCTCTCTCTTATCCTCTCTCTCTCTCTCTCCCCCTTCACTCCTCACTCTGCCCTCTTTGACACATGCCTGCCGCTCGAACAAGACTGCATTATGCCACAGGCTCTCCGTGAGGCAAACTCACGGGTGGAATTCCTCTAAAACATTTTCCCTGTATATTTTTCCACCTTTACCACAGTAACGAAACATCAAAGAACAATACACCCTTTCAAGGACCTGCTTTCCAAGAATGCTAAAGAAAACGTTTCACTTCATATTTCAGTATTAAATCACTATTCGCTACAGGTTAAACTGTATTTAATTATGATATATCAAAACATTATGTTGGCTTTCAATTGACTGGACCAACGTATAAACTTTAATGGAAAATGTGGGCACAAAGTGCTCTTTCTCAGGAGACTTATTGAAGATCTCACCTTGTAATCGACTTCATCTACCCAACATGTTTCCAAATAAAAAAAAGAAACAAATGAGAAAATGTGGAAAATGTGAATCCAATGAAAGATTTGATTGATTTAATTGAATCCAATGAATATTTAATTGTCTTTTCAGACATAGTCGATTATCGGGGTCTTTTTTTAGGAGAACACCTGAGAAGCAGAGCCTCCAACCTCCCATTTACTGTCCAAATAATCATATTGCCGTCAGACATATTTGAGATCTCATTTGTGATTTGGCTTTCGTAATGGGATAGCGTGGCCCCTGGAGTAGCCAAGCTCATCTTTCTGAGACCTGGTCCGTCTATAAGAGTAGGGAAAGATTACTGAAATGTGTGCATTGTTTGAAGGAATGCACATCTGAGGTTTCTGAGCCTCGGGGGCTGAAGAAACATGTTAGTACAGTGCCAGCTCAAGAGGGCACCAAGCAAAAATACCTTCACAGATGTAGCCAATCGCGAAGCACGGCTAAAATAAATAAGTAATCTAGTTATTTTTAAGTGGTTTTAACTCTAATACCAAAACAACAGGGAAAAACAAAAATGTATAAATTCACTATTGCTTTATATTTGTCATTTCAAAAATGTATTTGACACTTATGTGACAGCATAAAGGCTTCATTTAATTTTGCGAGGTCCTTGGTTCTCGTAAGGGTAAAATCATTAGGCCGGTCTGGGGCCCCTTGATGGCTCTGGGCCCTTTGAAGACTTCAAAATAATAGGGATGAGCAGCGAGGACAGTCATCAAATAACTGCTCAGCACTTAAAAGAGAAACATTCCCACCGGGAACCCTAGGTTAGTGAGTCTAGTAGTGGGGGAAATAGAGAAAATATACTTTTTTAGCAGTTCTTTTTAGCATCTTAATATCTAAAACAAAGCAAGCACGGTCGCAAACGTTTATTCTACGACATTCTTTTTGAACACAAAATATTTCATCAACCTTCTCCAGAAACTCTAACAATCATCTGGTTTATGTACTCATAATCAAATCACTTGTTGAAGCCTTTGGAATCATGATGCGTGTCCCGCCCATTGTAAAATCGGACCTCCCCGATTTCAATGACAACAAATCGAACTCTTATTATAAATTCTAAGCTAAAAGATAATCACAACTTTGTGCAAATGCATTCAGAATAAAACACGAATAATAATAAAGTGTACACGCAAATTAATAAAACAATTACAGATAATGTATCTTTAAATTTATCATTAAAGACACACTGGCTGGTATTCAATCTCATCCATAGAAGCCCACAAACCCAAAAGATGCAAAACACTGAGGAACTCTCCACCCTGCTAACCGTGTCCACACACACCTAGCGGACCACAGGTTCAAACAAAGAGCTTTTTTCCTCAAAGTAAACCCTAAACTATCTCTCCTTGAGACTCACTTGACACATTCCTTTCCCCCACCCTCTCCCTGACTGTATTAGACCAGAACATATATACAAATAATGAAGTAAAATGTGTTTTATGGTTTGGACATATCTAAAATGCAAGACTGCAGTAAAGTGGCCACTGAACAAGTCAGGCGCAAAATCAATAGGCTACTTGTATATGGTTGCCTCTCTTACATATCCCTACAGTGAAGACTAAAACACTTTCGATGTTTAGCAGTGTGAACACAACTATTCGAAATCAGCGCTAAAAACAGTAGTAAGTAAAAGTAAAGCTTAGCCGTAATGTTGTTTAGATGTCCTAAAAATGCGCAATGAAAGGCATCAGGTACTCGTGAAAACTTTTGGGGAACTGGTGGCTTCATTTGAATGAACTCTAGACTACATCGTAAAGGTGTTTTTCATTTCACTAGCAAAAGTGATATTCTAGTTTGTACACACATATAGGGACGGGGTTTCTAGATCTGCGCTCACCTGTCGCGAAAAGTTTAAATCAAATGCGCAAAAATCCACAGGCGTAAAGCAACGGATGCGATTCCTCTACCTGGCGGTCCATGAAAATAGTTTGGAATCCTATCCTTACCTGCTCTGACATTTGGAGCCTGCAGAATCAGGACGAGGGATGAAACAGTGATGCATTTGGCAATAGTGGAATCCAAAAGCCACCTTTTCGTTTTCCACATTGGGGACCACCTTGGCCTCTCCATGGTCGAGCGCCCACAACTGTGCACAAAGCCGGGGCGACCTCTGTTTATTTGAAAACGTTGTCCCTTCTACAATCCCAAATGTGCCCGATCTGCTCTAAACAGCCATAGGTGAGGGGTATTTTGTCTCGCCAGGCCCCCGTCGATGCGTCTTTGCTTGTGCCCAGCCTTCAGACTGAAGGGATTCGGGCTTTAATCAAACTGAGACGCGCAGCGCTGGATCGCCTCAGTCAAGAGGGCTGGACCCAGACCCTGGATTACAGCAAAATGACAAGGGAAACATACCCCGATTAGCAAATCACGGGGCTTGAAAGTTGGCTCGGGATCCACCCATCAGTTTTCCAAAGCCTCCCCCGGTCGCCCTCTTGCGCGTCCCCCATGAAAGCAGGGAGAAATTTCCCGGGGGTGGCCTGGGAATGAAAGAGAGAGAGAGAGAGAGAGAATATAAATGCACAAGGTGTTACGTTTCTGTTTCTAGATTAGGTCACATGAATAATTGCAGTTTAACCCATTGCTACGGTATATAACAATATATAGGCCTATTATACACACACATATATATATATATATATATATATATACCAATATATCAACAGTGTTTCAATAAACAAAACTCATTTTTGTATGACAGATAATTATATTTAATATATATAACATACTAAATATACTATTATTATGTAGTGTGATGACATAATATAATATATATATCCACTACCTATATATATATATATATATATATATATATTTATATTACAAGAGTATTTAATATAATTATTACTTCCCACATATATTATTAATGAATATACTGTATATATACATATTCATTAATAATTTGTAAATTACTTAGTTTTTATAAAGTGTTGCTCAAGTACATTTTATGGTTTGATTGGTTAATATTTGTTTTAATTTAATGCAATTTGTTTAAAACTAAACTACAGTATAATGGAGACTGATAGACCATGACTCTCACAGACACTCACTCAAGTTTAACTAAAGTTAACATGCGCTTCCCTTTTCACTGTGAATCCTTTCCGTTTGTCTTGGCTTTGAATGTCAATAAACAGGGAGAAAGATGAAAGAAGGGACAGTAACAACAGGAAACACTTTCTAATGTTTTGCAGCTTTTTAGTGCATGTGAAGGTTGTGCGTGGGAGGAGCTAAAATTGACCGACAGGATGACAGACAGCCCATCATGTTTAGCAGTTTGATCTCTCTCCTCTCTGGAATTTGAAAGGCAATTAATCACAGTTATTTTGCACCATGTCCAAGAAATGTGGCATAACATGACTTTTTTTTAAATGAACAACCACATAATACAATCATAATCATAACTTCCAACTGGCAACATTAAGCTACACAATGTATAAATATACAATGTCTGATAATAAAATATATATCAAGTATAGTATAAAATATCTCCACTTGTGGGCAAACATGGTAGTACTTTTCCAAACACTTCAGTAAAGAACAAATGAATGGATGAAAGAATAAATGATAAGCACAGGTATTGTATGAACCGAGATACCAAATCAGTAACCAAGATGATTTATGCAAGATGTGTTAGATAACTCAAAATAGAGAAAAGTGTTATGTCATCACCTTAGGGCAAGTTGGAATGCTGCTGTGTGAACTGTCTGCAGAAACATGCACACGAGATCTTAAGATTCAGAGATAAGATTGTTCACACTGAATAACACATTCGATCATGTTTACTGATTTAATGGCAGAAAGATTTGACGACTCATGAAACAAAATATTATATACGGTATATATTAAAATAATATGCGTATGATAACTAATAGACTTATTTGAAATATGATAAAGTGCATTCCAAAATGTTTTGCAGTGATTGTCATTTATCTTTTACTGTGCTGATGGATGTCATCAGAGATCAAGGGTCACACCTTTTTCTGACAGTTACATCTCCACATTCCTATCACTGTACATCATTTTGCGTGTGCGCAGTGTACTGTTTTGGCCAGGGCAGAAAATAACAAAGCTATGATAATTCCATAACCATACATTAAAGTTATTCCTATAGCCAAGAACATGTGTTTAGGCATGTTAACATTTACATATACAACTTCCTGTACAACAGTATGATATAGTTGCATGCTCTAAGCAACATTCTTAAGAAGCCCCATTTTTAATGTGTTTGCAACACATGTCTTACACCCCTCAAAGTAATAAAAAGAATACTGGTTTAAAGCCTGAGCGGTTTGTGAGTGACCGCTTCGGGACATTCCCTTGGTTACTTAAAGAAACACAAAAACGAAAATTCTGACTTCATTTACTCTCCTTCAAGTTATTCCAAATCAGTATAAATGTCTTTGTTCTGATGAACACAAAAGAAGATATTTGGTAGAACGTACTGTAGTGTAGACAATCAAACAGTTCGACACTTGACAACCATTGTAATTTTCCTAGTTATTGGTGGCTTGACACCTTGAGGGTGAGTAAATGATGACAGAATCTTTATTTTTGTGTGAAATGTATCAATTTGCCATGTTTTATGTTCATGTAAAGACCATATAACACACACGTTCCAAAACATTAATACCCACAATGCACTGGCTCCTACAGTGAGGCTCAGTTAAAATGCTGCTAATTTTGCATTAGTCTTGCACAAACCTTTTTATTATAAACATAATGATGCATAAATAAGCATAACAATTTGAGTATTAACTAAAAGTATTTAGTAATTTACTCCTAAAAGATTTTTAAGGTGATCTCACAAGTTTTGGAGTCCACTGTGTGTTTAAAGGGAAAATCAAAATTTCCCCATGTTTTAATCACCTTCAAGGCATCCTGACTGAATAAGACTTTCTTCTTGAAGAATAATACAATCGGAGTCATAATACCATGTATCATTTTACTAACAAGTGGTAGAATTGGAGTGAATGGGTGTTGACTTTTCGATGCATCCATCGATCAAAGAATGGCTTGACACGGCTCTGTGGTCTTAACACAGGTCTTCTGAAGCAAATCGATGCGTTTGTTTGAGAGAAATATCCATATTCAGAGCGCTATTAACGTTAATGTCTAGCTGCCGTTATCCCTTGGCGGAGCATGAAGCTGAGGCTTGTTTTTCTGGCAAATGAAGTTTCGTAAAATCGTAAGTTCCGGTGACGAACGCTGCATTTTTATTTTTTTATCCAATAGGATACCGTCTCCTCTGCGCGTGAGCTTTTGTCACCGTCATTTGCCGGTGACCTGTGTTAAGACCACGGAGCCATGTTGAGCCATTCTTTGATTGATGGATGCACTTTTTGGAGCATCAAAAAATTGCCCCCCATTCACTCCCATTCTTGGAAACAAAATGATACGTGGTATCATAACTATGACTGCATTATTCTTCAGGAAGCCTTGAGTGTGAGTAAAACATGGGGAAGTTTTTTTGCCTCTGAAATATCCGTTTAAGATGCAGCTTTTGTCTCTCTATCGCCATCTCTGTCTAAAACATAAAATTGCGGACTACTTTGTATACTTTACATGTGTTGAAGTCGAATGATTTTCCCTCAAAATTCGTCCGAATAGCTCAAATAATAAATTATTATCATAATCTTACCATTGTGAATTGAGGTAAGGTAAGAAGAAAGTTTTGAACACCGATCTTTTATAAATTTGCTTTTTAAGTGTTTTTTTTTATTTTTAACCAGTTTCAGAACATGCACAACAGTATCTATCTGAATTTGACCAGCTTAAAGTTACCCACTGCATGAGCATTTGACCTTAAGTGGAATGGTAAGAGGAGAAGTTTTCACAGACACACACTAACCAGCCACTAGCTTCTGTCCATCAGGGTCTAAATACACAGAGCCTCTGGGAGTATAGAGAGGTCTTTCTCTCCGTGCTCAGGACCAGAGCGGGCTGAGAGCTCACTCACTCAACATACAACCTGTGCTCTGTGTTCAACAAAGAACTCCCACAGAACATGCTCTCTCAAGGTGGGGATCGAACCATAACTTTTGAGAAACAATAAAAAAAAATACTTGACTTGAATGTCGGAGGGAAAGATTTCTAGACAGTTGAAGTACTGTAACTTGGTGCGTTCTGGGATTGTAAGATGGTTATTTTCACTGTGGTTTACCATGGTGGGGACCAAAAAGGATTCTGGTAAAATATCGTTTCCATTTTCAGAGCGTCTAACATTTGTAATGTGCACGTTGTGTATGGCAGAAGCCAATGAGGTTACTAACTTTATTTGAGTAAATATACATCGCCTACACAAACTTTAAATAGCTTTTAATAGCTTTTTATAAATGCACAGAGCTTTGACAAAATGCCAATATGCATTTAAAAACACATTTAAAAATGTAAAAAAAACGAAATAACATTGATGATTGACTTCTACTTTTAGTTTTTAGCCCCTATTTAAAGGTAATCAGCAAAAAGTTGCTACATTTTGTACACAGCTTGCATACAAACCAACAACATAATTGTCTTAACCAATAGAGTAAGGTTGGAGGCGAGGTTATGTGTTTGTCCAAACAATGGAGGACGAACAGACCGTTTAGGACAGTGGTTCTCAAACTGGGGGCCGTTGTCCGCTGGGGTGCCCCAAGATGGATCCGAGGGCCACAGATTTTGTGGCATTTTATAAAACATAGAAATTTATCATAAATTTTATGCAATCAAACATCAGAAAAATAAGACCAACAATGACGTTCCAGCATTGTATAACTGAATATAAGATGATTAGTCTTTATTTGGGGGTCCGCAAAACAATGCAGTCTACACAAAGGGGGCCGTACAACAAAAAGAGTTTGAGAACCACTGGTTTAGAAATCCAGACCAACTCACTGTTGTAATATGAAATCTTTTCTGATCACAAACATGTGTTAATGCAAATAATATATAGCAGCTCACGTCTCCTCTGGAAACACACCCAAGGGCTCTCACAGTTAGTCAAAACTGTAGATGTCAAAACTCACAGTATAGCTCATTCAGTCATACTCTGGAATGTTATTTTGTCTGGGCAAGCATTCTTTACCTAGGGAGGTTTCATGTCCATTACTTTACTTCATATAGAATCCCTTATGACTTATATTTGTTTAACACTGTGGTTTTACAGAACAAAGATGTTTTATAGGATGCTGTTTGATTTAGATGGCTCTGTCAAATGTCCTTTCAGGAGTTTCATTTCACAGGCTGGATGTTATCCACATAGCTGTGTCTTGGTTGGTGGTCCATGTCATAATTTAAGAGTGAACACTCTGCAGGTGGAGCTGCTGTGAGAATTGTGGGATTTTGGGGATGTCATGTTAACCGGTCAGCATTTTTAAGCTTGTAGAGAATCGCATTTAACAAATTTTGGTGGTGGCATCAAATACTGCCAAATTGATGAGAATCTTAAAGGGATAGTTCACCCAAAAAATGTGTCATCATTTACTCGCCCTCAAATTGTTCCAACACTTGTTCTGTTGAACACAAAAGAAGATATTTTGTTCTGGTGCACCGTTGACCATACCATAGTAGTTTTCTTCCCTACTATAGGTGTAAGAAGGGAAAACTTTAGAACTGGGTGTAGCTACACCCTTGACCAGGTCTTACAGTACAAGTTCCTTGGTGTATACCAAGGACGTATGGTTAAGAGGAGGTCAGTATGTCAGTCGCTGGAGGTCAATCCAAATGATCCCAGATGGACCACAGGAAGGGTGAGGTGAGCAGGAACCTCCCAGTGTCCAGGAACAGAAGGTCCCAGGGAAAGTAGATGGGTGGTCTGCCATTAAGGGTATTTATAACCCCCAAAAGTAACCAGTGGAGACTCGACCATGAAAGCTCCATTCGTCAGGTCTCTGGAGAAGATGAAATATAATCTTGGCACAGATCATTCAGCGTCAGGGTACCAGTGCAATTGGCATCACCCTCTGGAATAGGTCAAAAAAGATATTATAAAGATCTGATATTTACTCGTCTATATTGCTGTCTCGAATAAGGCCATAGTTCATAAACATTTCTTCTTCATTACGTTGGTAAAATATACCATAAAGTTTAACACATTCAAATTAAACAGACAAAGACAAATGCTCTTAAACTTCTTCAATAATTTTATTTAAACAAATGTTTAATTTAAACAGATCCAGCAGATGAAAGTGCGTGGGGTGTTTATTTGAAGAACTTCCACAGTAAACATTTATGGGGACCACACATTGCCTATCCATCTGGCTCATGGTCGTGGAAATGCATTTTTATTTCTTGGGAAATCTCACAGCTATCACAGTTGTGCGTTGCTTGGGAATGTCTTTACAAGTAGCCAGCAAAAACACAGAAACAAAGCTTAGCATGAACAGTTTGTGTTGGCAAGTCAGTGTGTAAAGCATTTTGAAGGTTATTAAATCAACTGTTTTATTACCATAAACATGTGAAGGAATCGTTTGATTTAATCTGACATTGAGTTTATTTAAACCGGATACTTTAAAGTAAACAGTAATTGTAAATAAGGCATGTTTTGTAAACACACTTCTAGTTTTCAGAGTAAGGCCCTCTGCCAGCTAACATAAGCCTTGCAAATCTATAATTTCGCTGTTTATTCA
Organism: Triplophysa rosa; assembly: GCF_024868665.1. Classification (NCBI taxonomy): domain Eukaryota; kingdom Metazoa; phylum Chordata; class Actinopteri; order Cypriniformes; family Nemacheilidae; genus Triplophysa; species Triplophysa rosa. The sequence continues at coordinate 15,834,770 of NC_079912.1, read as the reverse complement.
AATTCACAAGACATTAACATCACATATATAAAGATCAAGGATTAGAATTACAACAAACGAAAGCTTTACATCTTTCAGTTTCAACACTCGCAGCTCATTGTAAACACATCACATTCCACTCCAACCATATAAATAAAGACACCACTCCCCCACTCCCAACAGAGCCCAAACCTTCACAGCATCTCTTTTTAAACTATACACGACAAGACAATAAGATAAGATCTTACTCTCACATAAGATGTACAGAGGTACAGATAGAGAGACATTAGACAGGCAAACAGAAAGGTCTACAAATATGAATCGGCATTTGATTCTGTTTGGTCTGAGCTTGTTTGTTCAACAAACCGTGTATATACTGTTATACATTTCCAGTCCTTGGGGTGTTTTAATGTGTTTTTGTTTGCCAAGGGTGATTATTCTACTTGTATGGGAATCTGGCATTATGTTTTGTTGGCATGGTTGTGTCAGTTGTTATTTATGCAGACAACTGCATGAGGTTTGTTGTTGCTTAAGATAAGTACAGTGCATCGATTGAAAAGATAAATAATGAGAGAATCATAAACGTCACAGCCAGAAGACTCCTAAAGATGTTTTAAAGCCCCAAAGTCTTTCATTTACATTTATGTTGACAGTGCCGGGCCATAGCTAATAGAGTAAAATCATTCATGGCTCCAGGGGGCCTATAACAATTTCACCATTGCTAGTGCTAAAATTCTGCTATTCCAGGACTGATGAAGTCAGCTTAGGATCAAGTATTTTACTGTATGAAAACGATATGTAAAAGTTGGATAAATAAATAAAAAATACATAACTTGTTTTACACATTATTTTGAAGCACACTCTCTATTAGTTTTCTTTGCAAGTGAAAACCACCTTTTCTACAAAATCAAAATCAACAAAATTGTGTGCATGTGTCTGTACATTCTGCACACGTTACTGTTACAATTCTTGAACACAATGTTTAAACCAATTAGGTGTGGGTCCATCACCCTGCTCCCCATGCATAACATAACACTACATTTGACCACTCCAACAGCCAATGATATTTCCATTCTTTAAAAAAACTGCTTGAGTGAAGAAATTAGCAGCATCTGGAGGGCAAAACAACAGCTCACTGATACAGGAAACATCTGATCAAACACACAGGAACACCAGACTGATTCAACAAAGCACTCCGACACACCAGGGAATATTTGCCCAGCCTTGGATACAGAGAACAGTGATGCACACGGTCCTGACCTGCTGATGTGAGTGAACAGTTACAGTATACAAGAGATAAAGTAAGAAAGTGTTAAATGTCTAAATCATTTTCCCTGGACAGCAGTGAGATTAAATGGAGAGCAAATGGATATTTTCGGGGAAGCATATCATAAATCTTAGATGCTATATTTTTAGAGATCTCACACGTCACCTTTCAAAAGAGATCTCAACAAGCTTATCGGCCAAAACACCATGGTCTGGAATTAAAACTCCAGAAGTTCAACATTACTCCCCCTCCACAATAATCTATTCATTTTTTATAAATGTACAAACATCTGTCAATCATTAGAGTTCATTGAAGCCCATCACTGTGACAACAATATCTTTTATAATATCCAGAGAACCATCTAACCTACACAAGAACCCCAAAATTAATAAAACATTGAAAAAACATTTCACATGAGAACCGGGGTATAAAAACACTATCAAATCAAATACATTTCTTGCAGTCAAATCTGTAATTAAAGTACTACAGTAATATACATTCTTCAGGATGATGAAAGTTAAGGCAACCATGTAATGACATCTTTCCTATCTTAGAATCACTAAAAAAAGCACGTGCGCACCCATTGCCAACAGACGTGACTCAGTTTCACTTACAGCGTGCGGTTCATGTCCGGCATCTTTTAGCGCTGGGACTGCGCCATCTATCAGTTTCAAACGATCTTCAAATCCAGCGTAATATCCACGGTTTATATAACATCCATCACTAAAATGCCGTGAACAAACATACACACACACACACACACACGCACGCACACACGCACACACACACACACAACTTCTCTCATCGCAATCTTAATGGTAAGTGGGTCTTCTTATCACTCGTTGGTTGATGCGTTGGCAGGCTAGTTATTTTTCTTTGCTGAGAATTGCACATTAAGGGACTAAGAAAAGTTGTTACGAAAAGGATTTTCATGTTCGAAAAAAACTTTCGGAAACTAGGAACGCTGGGGGAGTGTATTTTTTTGTAAATAGTTTTTGACAAGTTGACCATGTCAAGCATGAGAAGACAGCCGGTTTAACATTGTAGATAAGTCAGAATGCATGAAACACCGTTGCATGCCCCCTTTAAGGTTCATTATTGGACAACAGTGATCTGGGTGCTTTGACCTTTGACTTATTTTTTGGTTAGGAAGCTTAGGGCTGGGGGGTTCACGGTAAGTCTTGATATGATGGATTAACTGCATTCCCCATGCCTGCCTCTGCTCTGTTCAGACCTGCACTAGTCTCCCACCCCTTTTCTCTCCCAGCAGGCCTGCGACATCCCAGCTATATCCCACCTGCTGCAGGCCATTTCTAGTTACCTGATTTAGTATACTTACAAACACAAACAGAGCGAGAGCGAGAGAGAGGTGTGCAGTTCCTACAGGTGTGCAGGCATCAGCTTGCTTTAGTTGTAGTTTTGACACTTATGGGAATGAATTTATACTATTAATATTAAAATTGCAAAACCATAGTTAGTAATCAATCCCATTGACCTTTGAAATAACTATTACTAGAGTTACATATTTCTTGGCACCAGGGTGGTGGACAATGATACAAAATACCCTAGCAACCACCTAGAATCTCTGAAGCATCCTTGCAACCAAAACAAACCAATAGAGACCACAAAACAAGATCTAAGATTCTCTACCCAAGACCATTTTGCCAGACAGTATGTAAATGCACACTTCTGTGAGTAACAGACTACTGTATTTATGTTGGACTTTGTAGTCAATAATTAGTTACAGAGGAACATAAGATTACCACGAGGTCTGAAAAAGCACCCACAAAAATGACAGAAGAACTAATGTATGTCCAGCCAAATGTGCTTGAAATTGGTACAACCCACTGGATATATTTTTCGCTGCCTTACATTTTTAAGTACAATCAATCAAGTCATTACAGCTTTATTAACCAAATAAATTAATCAATTTCAGCTTATTTTTAAAGAGTAACTTTTACAACTATTACAATGTCCTTAAAATGAAATTTTATGCAGTGTACAATGTTGCTGTGTGTGAATGTAAGCAGTCTGCCAAGTTGTAAAGCCGAAAGTGAACGAATTACAAAGTTATTGGCTTCAGAAAAAAAGGAGTCAACTGTGAATCACGCGAACGAGTCGTCTGTCGCTCTAATTTCAGTTCCGGGTCAGATTTGCGTCACTCCATGTAATGCCCGCCTACGTTCCATTTGCGACACTGCTCGCGGGTAGACCAATCACAGCAGACTAGACCATCTGACCAATCAGATCAGAGTAGGCTGACAAGAGGGAGGGGATCAGACCGATGAATCGCCGAACAAATCATTTTAGAGTCAGTCAAGAAGTAAGGTAATAATAACTGCCTATTATTAGAAAATGAAAGTGTTTTTACACCTTGTATGTATGTAAACTTGTTGTTGGACACTCCATAAACCAAAGTAGGACCTGAAAAATCACAAAATATTTACTCTTTAAGGTGATATCAACTTTGTTTTAGGGTATATCAACTTACCACTGGCCAAAACCATTTTCATTTCCATCTCCCTGTTGAGGTAATGAGAGGTTTAGGGTGTAAGAAAAGAATAAAGGGAAACAATCTTAACACCCCACAACTATACCCCCCATCAGCCCCCCATGGAAGAAAATGTCTCTATAGATGTAATCACAACGTTTCAGTCGGGAAGTGAAACATAACTTTCTGACATTTTCATCACCAAAGGGGTTGAAACAACCGTATGCTAGTTTAAAAGACGAGTGGGCAGACCCTCATCTTTCTAATAACAGATACTTCAACCACCAGCATGTCTATGCTTGTCAGGTTCAAGTGAAAAAGCCCTTACGCTCTGCAGATGCTTCAAGTAACCCCTTACAGCTATTCTTTAAAGCAGTATACTGTATACCTTTACGATGGCTATATGTTTTAACTACAGCAAAATAAAACATATATGGCAGTATATAGGTTTGCATGTATCGTAAAACAGAGAAATTCATTGCTAGGTTTTGCTCAATGCTAACAGACTCTGCAAGGTACACTGCCTACGTGCAGGAACGAAAGACCGTTGCTGAGTGAAGGTGGAGTGGTTCCTCTATAGTGGTTATGGTGAATTTGTTCGTGGCCGTGTGGTCCACGCTGCTCTGTGGGTGGGGCGCAGCATCACTGAGATAATTTGTAGCTGGGATACGACTGCCTCATAGGGCTGATGATTTGGGCGAGGTGCAGGAAACTCAGATCAAAAGGAAATATATATAGCAAGACTGCTTGAGCAAATCTCTGATTAGCAAGACTCAATAGCCAAAATTCTGTAGCATGACATGAACATTGTGGTCACCTTAAAACCTAATCCACAATTAAGTTGGGCCAATGACGTAGCTATAAAACTCGGTTTGGGTTTCCAATTGATGTAAATCCTTTTAACATTTTATACTTGTTTGATCTTTAAATCTGAAAACTAAAACCCTATTTGCCTTTCTTTTCAACTTATAGGCCTACACTAAACATTTTTGGTCTATGAGCATTTTAAGGGTTCCTAAACAAAAATTTCAAGGTTCTCATGGCCAATTTAACACGGCCCCTCCCAGCCCAAAGGACATGACTAGATTTGTGGATCTCCCATTTTTCTGAAATGTGGAGCACTCTGCCTTACATTCCTCAACTCATATTCTCCACAAGGGGACGTTGACACATGAGGATGTGAAAGTCGTAATGAGCTCAGCAATTTGACACATCAAATAATGTGTGCATGACGGAAGAGATTTTGGAAAACATCCCAAATGGCTTTTAAAAAAGACGCTAATCTGATATTTCATGTTGATGCAGGGTTCATTTTAAGCCTGGCTGACCTGTCAGAGCAGTTCAAATTCACTCAATGCCACACAGTTCACAGCTTACGTGATCAAGGGAAGAAGCCACGGTACTTATAGTTCCTAGAATTCATGGTTTAGAACCATTCCAAAAATACCTTACACTAAACAACAACACGAGCAGTTACATTTACATCAAGAATACATCTTATCAGTAGCCTATGTGTGTTCATTAGATGGTCCTTTTATTTGGTCCACCAGTACAATGTTGTGTTGCAACACATAATAAAATGCTGCTCGACTCATTTTCGGTCCGACTTGTATTTTGTCATTATCCCACATCAAAAACAGAGAAAAGCATGACAAAATAAAATTAATTAAAGGGTTTCATTTTCTGTCAGGCGTGTGTTTTGTCATAATCCCACATCAAAAACAGAGAAAAGCATGACCAAATAAAATGAATAAAAGAGTCTCAGTCTAGCTTGTTTCCATTTGGCAAAGTTCACATCTGCATGGCACATTGCTCAGGAATCTTCATGCTGATATCACTCTCATATGGACCTGTTTTTCTTTTGTCCTGGGAATAATTAAAGCGGTGATAACTGTAATCTGGCAAACCGTTACATCCAGCCCAATTAAGACCTGGGTGACACAAAAAATCCCCCCTAGGAAGAACAACCATGTGTTTAAGGACACGGGCAGGTGCTGTTGGAGACGCAGGTGAGAGGGTGTGGTGTGACAGCAGACAGACAAAGATTGGCATAGTTTGTTAGCTTTTTTTTTAATGCTTGTACCCAATGACCTCAGGAATTCTCATATAGTATGTCCTTCCTGTGTATGATGTTAGTTTGTGATGATGGTCTGCAATTTAATTTCCTTTCGGACATCAATACAGCAAAGGGAAGCAGATGTGACAGTCTCAACGTCTGTGTGATTTAAAAGCGATTCAATGCGCTTGCTTCCTTTGCCAATTTTCACGCCCCACCATCTACATTTACATTTAGTCATTTAGCAGTCGCCTTTATCCAAAGCGACTTCCAGAAAGTTCAGGGAGCAATAAAGCGATATGTCATACAATGGCAATAATACAATAAGTGCTAATACCAAGTTAATAGCTTCCACAAAAGCCAGAACAAGAGGGTTAGTGTTTTTGTATCATTTGCCTGTCAAGTATTCACAGAAGAGATGGGTTTTAAAGGGGTCATATGATGCGGCTAAAACGAATATTAGCGTTTGTTTTAGATGTAATGCAATGTGTATACACAATTTAAGGTTCAAAAATGCTGTATTGTAGTTTGTATCTACTCTTTTTTACAAAGTTCATCTCTCTGAAAAGCGAGGTGCGCTGTGATTGGCCAGTTAACCAGTGAGTAGTGATTGGTCGAATACTGCAAGCGTGTGAGGGAAATGTAACGCCTCTTACCATATTTGGAACATCAGGTTCCAAAGCAATTGTACTGACAGTATTGACTTGCGTATACATTTGGGCGGTCTTAGTCAAAGCATACCACGAACTGACGTAGATTTGTGGGGGTGTGGCTACACGAGGCGTTTCAGGCAGGTCTGGGTGAGCACTTTCGTTTTTATATAGAATGCATCTTTTGTTCCGACACTTTAATTTTTGCAATTTTACGTTTCTAATACATGCATGGATAACTTATACCACACCAAAGACACATCAAAACAGTTATGCCATAAACCATATGACCCCTTTAAGTAGTTTTTTGAATGTTGTGAGAGATGTGGTTGACCGGACTGAGTTAGGAAGAATGTTCCACCAGGAAGGAGTTGTGAAGGAGAATGAGCGGGAAAGTGATTTACTGCCCTTTTGAGAAGGCAAAACAAGACGTGATCGTTTGCTGAACGCAGGGTTCTTGATGGGGTGTAGGAGGGCGTGAAACTATGCCGGTGCAGATCCTGTGATAGTCATGTAGGCAAGCGTTAGTGACTTGAATCTGATACGGGCTTAAACCGGTAGCCAGTTGAGAGAGATGAAAAGGGGTGTCAAATGAGCCCTTTTGGGCTCATTTGCAGGCGTGCTGCTAAATTCTGAACCAGCTGGAGTGGTTTGATAGCCTTTGCAGGAAGACCAGCAAGGAGAGCATTGCAGTAGTCTAGCAGTGAGGTTGCGAATTGCAACTAACGGCTCACTCACCCCTCCCTTTCGAAGCACTACGGTGGCTGACACAGGACTACGATGTCGCTCCCGAAGGAGATAACGTATACGAAATGCACTCTGTAGTTTTTTTGGGGGGGAAATTTCACACATTCCCACAGAGAATAAACAGGAAATTTGGGATTGTGGTTTTGTTTATTTACTTTCCCTTACACAAACAGGACTCCAGCTGTAAATATGTTGGGATTCAGTAAGGACAGGAGGCTTGGGCCTGTCATATAAATTTCAGCTAAAGGAATGCGGTGCGCAGAGTTGGGTGTAACTAGTTACTAAGTAATTTCTTTACTGTAATTTAATTACTTTTCCCTTGATAAAGTAATGCAAGTAATTTAATTACAGTTACTTCTGATGTAATTGAACTAAATACTGTGTGTAATATGTTCAATAGTGGAAAGACATTAAAATTACAAGTCTAACTTTAAAATATGCTTTAATGTAGCCTTCTCACATTTGTATACTTTGGTCAGAATTTCCCTCATTTAAAGATCACATTTCAAACTGAATAATATTAGACGTATAATCCTGTTATCACAGAAGAAAAAATGCTTCCCACACTTGATGAAATAGCCAGCTCATATCGACTTTACAGACAAACAAAGAGTAAAATTACAAAATCACGCTTTCACCACAAGCTCAACAAACTGTTAGGGCTATGCTGTCTCCATACAAGTTATAGCAATATCCTTACTGTACGGTATGTAAAAAGTTGTGTCATTTGTGTCTGTTTTTAATCTTCAAACAGTTTTTAGTAAAAACATTTCGAACAATGTTGATACGATCCTTAAAATAAGACTTTAATAAAACTGAGAACTCAAAGCCTCCTAAATGATGAAAGAACAACATCTGACCAAAAACACTCATAAACAAAACATCAAACAAATTTTCTTCATACATTTCTTTGTTCTGTTGAACACAAAATATATTTCGAAGAATGTAGGAATGCAAATAGATCTGGGGCACTTTTGACCACCATTGTAATTTTGCCAAGAACTGTTTGGTTAGAAGCATTCTTCCAAATATCTTTCTCTGTGTTTATCAGAACAAATACATGTAGGCCTATATGGATTTGGAACAACGTAAGGGTGAGTAATTGAGACAGTATTTATTTTTGGGTGAACTGGCCCTTTAACCTCAATCACCATCACCACAACCACCAACAGACGTCTAGAGAGTCCACAATATATTCTGACCATGAACAGTCACCGCAGTTGCTGATTTATGCTTCACATGGCAATGCTGATAAGGCACAGTCCTTCCCTTTTCTGACATGTTTCTGTCACTACTCAAGCCAGCTGACAGGGTGGTCAGAGACAGCCCCCTTCCCTGCTCTTTTCAGGCGCAGACTGTTCGGTCAGGGATTAGATACCTTCCGCTCCTCTCTTCACCTGTGAAATTTCAGAGCCAGCCTAACTGAAAAGGGGCATTGTTTCCCAATGTAAGGAATGCCAGTGTTGTCTACAATGAAAATACTTAATTTGCACTGGAATTTGGAGACCGTCTGACAATAGTGAAGATGATCTCCAAGTTTAAACCATAAATCAGGGTCACCCTTTAGGATGCACCGTAAATCAGGGTCACCCAATCGTACCCACATAAGCATAAAGCAACAATGGAGTCAGGACTTCACTACCCGACTACTGCTAGGCTCTTAACCACCCAAAGCAAATTTTACTGCTTTTGTCAACTTACCATTGCATCCCCTTTTTTAAAATGTGAGGGGGAAAATGTAGTAAGTAGCACACAGAGAGGTCCACTATAACCAGGAATGAAGAAGGAAAGGCCAAGATTTGGCTTGATCCTATGCCAGGTGCACTCACACATTTGAACTCCATAGGCACTACAGAGAAAAAAGAGAAAGTACAGGAAAATAAAGGGCCCCTTACCATGGCACATTAAACGTCGTTTTGAATCATGACTTATATGTACACACATCTATTATTTACAGTAAATATGCTCCATACTTGAAGAGATGGGGCATAGATGGTCAGCATCTGCAATCACTGCAATTGTTTTTATAAGTATTATTATGTAATTACAACAAACAGAACGTTAAAGCCCTCAAAAGTGCACTTTTGTAAACAGCTACTTTGGCCAATTTGTAAAGCAAAACAGTTTATTTTCTTGTATAAAAGGTGAGAGGTGTTCATTTTATAACTAACAGCGCCATCTTCTGGCAATTTTAAATTCTGTGTTTCAGGGCGTTTGATTGGTCCGTTCGGGATTGACGTGAGCTTGGTACCAACTGGGAGATGAATAGTTCTCAACAGACCAATCAGAAATCAGCACTAGGCACGCCCACAAGCGGTGTAACGAGCAAGTGTGTGATTCTGAATCGGGTATGTGCGTCTCCGAATATTATCTCACATTTGTTGCTTTTATGCAGTTTATGCACGTTTTTACGTGCCATATCATTATTGGTTCCTGGTTTATTTAAATTATGAGTGATTATTACGTTCACGTGTTTTAATAAGCTGTTGATGTTAATTTACTGGGTAACGTTAGCAGATTAGCATCAAGCAAAACCATTGGCTTCTAAAGTTATACGATATTACTCCGCTAATTCCTACATTCGTTCATTACTTCATTTAAAACCTAAATACCTTCATAGTATTTGCTTTACATTATTGTTTTGCGGACCATATAACGTTAGACAGTTGTAGCAGGACCAAACTGTTGTGTTGCCAGGATTTCCTTCCCCCTGCGCAAACTCCACGCCTATATTTAGTTCCACACAAAAAATAATGACTTGACTGGAATTAAAAACACATTAACGATGCTTGACCGGTGTGTTGTATTTATGTTTACATAGTTGTTAATGTATTACTGTAGTTTTTACATCCTTAAACCATAAAAACATGACTGGACAAAATTGATTCCTTAAAGAAAATGACATTACAATAAACTATATTGCCATAAACTGAAGCAAAACAAGGAAACTAAATGGTCCTAACACAAGCAATATTTTCTTCTTGTAAATGAATTTTCGTTAGGGGTGAAACATGGTCCAGACTTTTTTTTATATCGCATTCAAACAATCTACAGGAGAGCCGGGGACCTTAAATCAGGATTGAAGATCTTTTCAGTTCCTGTGTGCTCCGTTCACCTTAGACCCTATTTACATTCGTCCTCATACAGTATGAATACAAAGATCTACTAACGGACCTGTTCATTTTCATTTTTGCATTCCAGAACCATGACTGAGATGGAGGCAGACGTTCAGCCAAAGAAGAGCAAAACCCTTATCATACGACATCTGCCCAGAGAACTCAACAGAGACGAGAAGCATGATCTCCTTAAGTATTTCGGTGCCTCCGCCGTCAGAGTGCTGTCAGACAAGGGACCCCTAGTAAGTCGTGAGATCTGCTTGTAAGAAACTTGTAAATTGCCGTGGGTAAATGGTGCAGTGTTCTTTAAAAAAGTACACCTGTTTTTATCCTTGTCTGCAGAAGCATATGGCATTTGCAAGTTTTAGCAGCGAAGCTTCAGCGTCTAAGGTAAAACAAAAATGTGCGTTTCTGCGGGGTGAACTTGATAAAAGAGCTGCTTTTGACAAATGATAATAAACTGAATCGTTCTTCCTATGTGCAGGCACTCAACAGACTCCATCAGCTGAGAATTCTTGGTCACACGCTTGTTGTTGAGTTTGGAAAGGATCAGGACAATGTCAGTGTATTGAAAGACCCGCCTGTTTCTGACAGGTAGATTGAAAAAATCAATGATAATAGACTTTTAGCTATTCTAGTGGACGCTGCACTTCCCACTTCCAATATAAGCTGTCGGGACTTGGCTCTGATTCGCTAAGCACTCTAGATGCGGCCTATTTGGCTCTATTTTCAGAACCATCATGTATGTATGTTTATTATCCCAGGGATGATTGGTTTTTTCCTTTTTGTTATTTGAAGGTCACATTTGATTTTTTTGACCATGCATGCACGTATTTAAAATACTTTATGCGTAGATTTTTTGTTTAATCATTTCATTTTTTAAATGCATGAATTTGATTTCCATTGCTTGTTAGCAAACTAATGTGAATGTGAACTATTACAAAAGTGCACAGGACAGGTGTCCATCTTTGAATACATCCTTATGTATAATAAGTCACAACAGTTTAACTTCATGTTTCAGTGGTGCTGAGACCCAAGCAGAGAAAGAGAAGAAGGAAAAACCGCAACGCAGTGCGCCCCTGGTGGACAACAGCATCGCTCCCAATCTGGGGTAAGTGTGCCAATGCATCCTTGATTGCCCAAATTGTCACTGTGTTTATGATGTCACTGGAGATATGAGACAGGCTAACGCTATTCATTGACGTCCTGCACCTGGTGTCAGTAGTTCAAGCCCTGGTAACCCTGTAGGTATATGCCCACAGCCAAGCAGAGAGAAAGTTAGAGACTGGCTGTCACCATCCTTCTCATGTCCAATTACAGGACCATGTCTCCATGTGTCTGTTCTGCCGTGACAGCCCGTCTGTTTTTGCCATGTGGTGGCACCAGGTGGCCTTTGATAAAGAGACCGTGGGCTAAGAAATAATTTTGCATGAAGAGAGCCTCACCTTCACTTAACGAGCAGAGCCGTGACGGATTTTTATTTATTTATTTCAGCATCTCGTGCTCATACCAGGGCGTGTTGTTAAAAGTGTGATGAGATCAGAAATTGCAATAAAGATATTTAATGTTTATAAGTTAGATCTTGCGATGTTAACAGGTATAGCTGGAAATGTGTATCTTGATCGTTCTATTAGAATTCCATTTACATTTTTAATAGCCAAATAATTGTTTGGTTAAAATTTTGCTGTTCATCGGTATGCTTTTGATGCAGCGGAATATATTGCGGTTTATTTTATATGTTGTTTTTAGTGCTGCTTCACACTTCTGTTTATGTGATAAGCATCACCCTGATTTTTCATAAATTTTGACATATCCTAATGGTAATGTAATTGAAAAGATGCTCAATGTTGTAGCTAGTTTATCTGAGAGAGAGATACTGCTCCATTCCTAAACACAGGTGCTTATGGGCACTTTACAAAACACCAAACCTTTGTACCTTGCTACATATTTATCCGTCACCGTTATTTTGGTGCATTTTGTCACGGGCAGCATTTCTAGAAATGTTTCTTCCCCGACTCCAATCCGAGACTAACAACGGTCAATTTTTACATGCGCTTGTTTTTTTTCCTCCCACAGGTTGAAATTTCAAAGAAACCCGACGCTGAAATATTTATACCCTCCTCCTTCAAGGGGAATTTTGACAAACATTACACACACGCTTCTGAGTGTGCCCAAGTTCTACGTTCAAGTAAGATCTCTCGCTTTTATTTATATCGGTTTTATTTATCTCTTCATGTTGAGAATGTGTTAACAAGCACATCATTATGAGTATCGGTATCTCTTGCCCTATTAAGCAAACATGACACCACTTTCAGGGTTGGTTTTCAGTTCATTCCAGAATACACGCAAATGCATGCTAGAAAACCTGATTTTGCTCTTAGAATGGCACTAATGTGATTTTTGAATCAAATCCTTTCTCTAAAACATCAAGCCACAATATTTAGAGGGAATTATACCGATAGTATTAATATCACGCTCATGTGGGAGGGATGAGTGATGTATTTAACATTAGCCCTCAAGCTACGGCTCACGACGGAGAGGTTGTTATTCGCCGTGCCGCCTTTTGGTGGCACTAGATTTCTGACAAAGAGGCTGGCGGGTTGAACAATATTAAATCCCCTGCTCATAGCTCAGTTAAAGAGCCATCAGTGAACCTAAATATATTCCCACACAGCATTCTGGGTTACATATGGAGCCAGGGTCACAATTATTGTTTGTGTCGTAGAAATTCACAATACCAGCTGTGTACAAACCAAAACTCACACACGCGTACACAGGTGGTCTTGGATCTTTTCTTCACATAATGAACGAGTGTTTTCTCCACAGGTTCTTCATTTGATGAATAAGATGAACCTCCCCAGTCCGTTTGGTCCAGTGACGGCCCCTCCTCCAATGGTGAGCTGCTGTTATACGCTCTTGTAAACGTTCGTCTTTTTGAGTGGTTGGGAAAGAGAAGAAAATTCAAACAACCAAATTCAGCGTGACTTAAAAAAACGCTACGGTTTTGCAAACAAACACACAACATGATTCTCGTCTGAATTAAAGGTCGACCTCAGAACCGATGCTTTGCTTTTTACAGACTCATCGATAAAAGCACTCCTCTGATATTGATGAACTGGAGGCTTGTTCAGGGGAGCGTTGGGTCCACAGAGAAAGGATAACCTATTCATTTGTGCCTTTTCAGTTTGAGATGCCCCCAGGCCCATTGCCGCCCATGCCCCCACCCTACCCTCCAGAGAACCCCCCACTTCCAGGGCGTGAGGAGGGGGCGTCAGGGAGCGAAGAAGAATCGGAGTATGAGAGTGGAGATGATGAAGACAAAGAGAGGTAGCTAATATTGCATATTTAGTCCGTCAGTTGATTCACCATCATATCATACAAGACCTGTATATGACTCTCTTTTTACTGTTGAACACAAAGAAGATATTTTGAGAAACGTGTCTGTGATTTTGTGGTCGTCCAATGGAAGTCAATGGCGGTCGGTGTTGTTCGGTCACCAGCGTTTTTCAAAATATCTTCTTTTTGTGTTGTAGTACCTACTGTAGTACTTTAGTCAGACTCAGCCACCAGCATCGGCACAGTTATTCATTAATCGATTGTTTGTCACCAGTGTAGCAGCAGTATTCCATTTATTTCGTTCACTCTTGTATTTGACCTTATTTTCAAAAGCCATACATGTTTAATAGCTTCTTTTTCCTGCACTCCTCAAAGGATGATCAGACTGATGGGACTTGTTAACCAGCCATGCAAAAGACCGCTGCGAACAAAGACTTCTTCTAAGAGAAAGAAACCCAGACTAAAGGATCTCCTGTTTGTTCCCAAACCAGATTCCCATGGGTAAGCTTCTCAGTTGTTCTTCAATAACACTAAATTACACCTAAAGAGTACCTTCATGTTCCTAACAAAGCAATATGGAATGCACAAACATATTCCTGATAGGTCATATGAGATTGTCTTCTATCTATCAGCACCGCAGTCCTGCAGCCAGAAGACGTTTTCGAGCAACCTCATGCGCTAGGACAGAAAAAGATTGAGTTTCATATATCAGCGGAGGTGTCCTCCATCCTCGAGGGGCCCGAACAGGATCAGAAGCAGCATTCCACAGATGCGACTGAAGGTAAAGCGGCGAACTTTCCGTTCCCCTGCCACTCCTTCCTTCCCGTCATCCATTTATCTATCCACCCACCCGCATAACCGAACGTGCCCCAAGTTCACTCATCCATTTTGAGCGGACCTGCTCAATTAACACAGCAATTAGCCCTGAGAATGGTGACTCAGCTGGAGAGAAGATTTAATGTATCGACTTGTCATCAGGCCAGGCTGTCTCGCCGTAAGGGGCCGAGACCCTCCTCTGCGTCGGGATAACCCTAAAAGTTTATTCGAGGAAAGTGGCTGAACTTAGAGGTGCTATTATCAAACAAAAAATACAAATCTGTTCGGTGCGAGTCATCATTGGCGGCACTCTATGCAGATGAGACAATACAAGTGAGCTCAAATCGAAATCACCCCTCTCTTGTTTACCTTATCTTTTTCTGTTTGTTTTGCATTAATGTCTGTAGAAAAAAATGACGAAAAAGCTTTCTAAGGCAAAAACAAGCGGCAGGCGCTCAAGGCATGGGAGTTTGTTTCATTACGCTTGCTTTCAAGCGATAAACAATACGTTTACGAATCAAACGAAATGCACTTCTGTGAGCGGAATTTATCTGGAATGACTTGCTGCTCTAGAACACATTCAGAAAACTAGATCTGTCAGACAAGTTTCCGGAGGATTTGTGTAGCCTCGCTGCTTCTCGTAATTCCTTACGGCTTACTGCCAAGCGCCAGCTGACATCTCCAACTGTGCAGTGAAAGAACCTGAAAGGATGCCCCGTGGAGCATGACCCCACGCAGACACGCCGGCGTAAACCTTAGAGATTAATACACTCGCCTGTTTTTTCGGCTGTATATTTTACGCGCGTCTTGTTATCGATGACAGGATTGGAATGTAATCGATTTCACTTTTAGGCCCCCTGCTTAGTGCAGCTATCGGGGCATGCAGACGACAACTTCACTTGTCATTTTCAAAATTTGCAACAGGCTGCTTGGTGCAGACAACATGACAGCGAGTCTGAGGCAGATTGAAATGGAGCACAGTGGCAGTTAGAATCACATTATAATTATGTTCATGCGGTTTTTTCCAGACATGGCTACGACGGAGGCTCCAGCTCAGGAAGCCACAGAAGGGTTCGGGAAGATCTACCCGAGCGTTCAGGCCCCCAGACAAGAGGAAGACGTAGAGGAAGATGAGGACATACCCTCCGAGTTCATCTCTAGGAGAGAGCTAGAGAGAGGCAGACTCTCCAGAGATGGTGAGAGACTCTCCAAGCGTGCATGCGAACAGAAGCTTTTCTTTCTTTCTTTCTTTCTTTTGAGTGTTCGATCTTTAGAGGAAATTCATATTTAATGAGACGCACTAGACAGACGTCATATGCCTGTTTGCATTTATCAGATGATTTTGTTTGATTATTTAAATAGGAATTTAATTGAGTTGTTCTCTGTAGTATGGTTAACTATTATGTTTGACTATTTCTAAGCATTTAAGAGTGGGATTTCGGATTCGATTGATGTATTTTCTTTTTATGTTTTCTCTTTGTGCAGAGATAAAGAAAATGTCTGTGTTTAAGAATTACGAACCCGGTGAATCAACCTGCAGACTTTACGTGAAGAATATTGCAAAGCAAGTCGAAGAAAAAGTACGTATCTGCTTTACATAGACAAACAAAACATTATTAAATAGACTCGTGGTCGACCGATATGGGTTTACAATGGCCAATAATACTAATATCACAAAAGTTGGTTGATTTTTGTTCCAGCATACTTTAGTCAAGTGGGACATGTTCGACATCATTTGTTGACCCTGAAACAACATTCAATATCAAAAAAGCCAAAAATGAAGTTTAATTGATCAAGCTTTTTATTACATTTAACAATATATTCCAAATACAGTACGTATGATGCCTCTAAATTCTAGTTTATTTAACCATTGTTTCACTTTGTGGCCTACAGTAGTTTAACGCTTCTTGACACGCATCATTTCAGCTACAAAACGTAATCTTTTCCACAGGATCTGAAGTTCATCTACGGCCGGTATATCGACATCTCCTCAGAGGAGCAGAGAAACATGTAAGCACCCCGGGCCCTTGTCTGGGACCGTAAATCCGCCAATCAAAATCAAAGCAAACATCACCCCTATGTTTCTTGGGAGCGGTGAATGAAAGAGTTGTTCGTGATCACGTGCTGATGTGTAAGTGTGTTTGGTCCCGCCAGGTTTGATATCGTGTTGATGAGAGAAGGCCGGATGAAAGGGCAAGCTTTCATCGGACTCCCGAGCGAGAGGAGTGCGGAGAAGGCCCTGAAGGAAACCAATGGATATGTTCTTCATGACAAACCTCTCGTAGTGGTATCCTTTGTTTTTGGGCTGTTTTGGCATGGTGTCGCCGGTGGTATAGATGATTCAGAAATCCACAAATCAAAGTTCGCTTGAAAATTCTTTATTATATCTTAATACGTATTTGTGTGTTTCTTGTTGTTACACATTAAATGACTTTGTCATAATCCTTAACACAAACACCAGCAATTTGCCCGATCTGCAAAACCTAAACCGGAATCTGCCGATTCAAAGAAAGGAGGAAAAAAACACTGAATTCTGAAGGGTGAACGCATACATTTGAGGTCAGTATTTTGGTTTTATTTGATTTTTTTAAACCGTACCTGAACCATTAAGCATCATGGGTGGTAAAGATTTGATCACACTGAAAGCTTGGTTATCTTATTTTAAACTTAACCTAAGATTTCTATTTGTTTAAGATGTTGCATCATAGTACTTCACTCGTGAGTCTACAGGAACTCCAACTTTACAATATCCTTTAAAATATCCTTTAAAAAAATATTTTAGATTTGTGTTTGTGTGTAGGTTTACAAATTTCCTTGCGTACTGTAGATAATAGAAAAGTGTCTTCTTTCATATAAATAACAATAAATGTATTGTCCAAAATGCCAAGCAGTGTTTATTCATCACTGCCCTATAACATAAAACTATTTTATTTTATGCATAAAACTTATTCATTTTCTTTTTTTCCCCTCACAGATTTTATTGCGCTGCTGTTGAATCCTGATGGGCTGAACCGTTTTTCTCTGATATTTTTGCAATAAAATATAAACCAAATGTTGGTTATTTCTGTGGTCTGTAACCTTCACTGAAACGGCTGGCCAATTTTGAGACTCTCATAACAATATTGTTCATATATACTTTTATTTTTTAATATCGTTTTATTAATGTGGGTTGTTTGTGCGCGCAGGAAACGAAAGGTCAGATCCTGATGTTTAATGGTACCAGTATTGTTGTGCGCGCCTGGCGCGTGCCTTTGATGGCAAGCAGAATAAATTTAGAAATAACTATCAGTCAGCCGAGTCGTCTTCCAGTGGCAGGGCTAACAGATGGTGCTGTCTTTACAGCAGAGAATACAGACCAGTGACTGAGACCGGGGCAACTTTAGTCTGATGTTTTCTGGTACTGCGATTATTCAGTTGACTTGATGATTTTAAAAGTTTGGTTTCATAGTTAAATTTAATATTTTATCAAATTTGAACAATGATAAATTATACTAGAGCTTGCAAAAAAAATTGTGCTTTAAAATATTCCATGATAGATAGTTTGAAGCACCAAGGTATACTATAACGTGGAATGAATCAAAGTATGGTATTACAATCTGACCCATCATATTTGTAACGGCAAGAACAATTAAACAACATTAGTTTAAACATTGTCATGGGTGACACGAGGCCCCACTAATATTCAAATACTCTCCAGTGCTTTGCAATGAAGCAAAGAATATTCGTTTCCATCTGTGTCCAATGGCATTCCCAACAAGGGCTCTTTTATCACTTTTGAAATTATACCTGATAAATGTCTTGGTAATTCTCAATATTTCCACTGCGGCTGGTGCATTTGTCATCATTGAAGTCAGCAGCGGAGCACCTCACAGATGGGAACTCCTCACGGTGGCATTGAAGTACGAGCCGCGGGTCGAGCGCGCCTCCTCTCCCCTCCGCCCGGCGCGCGCGTGTGATTGATGACAACGTCAGCGCAGATCTTCACCTGCAGGAGCCGCGTTGGTTCATTACCACCAGCCCACAGCACAACGCTGCCTACCGGGACGCCTCGAACGACATTGCTGCGCTTTTCTACCTGCAGCAGAACCTCAGTGGTATGTGGTTATCAAAGCTCCAGAACCGATTTTCAGTGCAGAGACGTTTAAATGAGTGATTTTCTATTCTTCTTGGTTTTCACACGTTGCGGTCTCTTACACATCACTGCTTGTTGTGAGTTGGCAACTGTTCAAAGATGGAACTTTCGTCTATCTCAGGACCAGAGGTGAGCGCCGGAGATTGATGCCTTTTGACAAAGCCCTGCGTTTGTGAATAACCATGACAACCATAGAGGTCAGGGGTCATTAGGGGCATCCGTCCACACGGTTTGGGAAGTCACGCAGGAGCTGTCCTCGCTGTGACCAAAGCACACTGGCTACCCGAACATCATGAATGATGACTCTTGTCTGCTCTCATGGTCTTCAAAACGTACAAAATGGCTGTGGTCCATCCCTACGGAAAAGGTCACGTCAGACTTCTGCCGGGATCAGTGTGTTGTTAAAGGAAAGGTGGATTGTGATGATGTAATGCGCTGGAGATGCAGCAGGGGTAACATGTGACAGCTGTGCTTCTATAAATAGACAAAAAGTCTGGCCTGAACTTCTATAAATGGTCTGTCATCTATCTATTCACGTACCTGTCAATCAAACATGAATAATACCTCAAATTGTTGATGACAGGTGTGCTTGTTTTTCATTTCTGTCTATGATGTCACACCTGACAACATTGTGCTTGCTTTAGGCAACAAGGCAGAAGACGAGCAGTCAGACGTCCCGTGAAGGACACAACTTGGTTAACTTTGTTTCTCGGAGAGTAAACGTGCCGTCGCAAAGGTGTGCTTATTCATTATGGAATGAGTGATGCCTTGACTTTAAATATTTTATGCGTGCGACTCTTGAAAGTTTGATGAAGTTGTCCAAATGAGTAACATTTGGAGAGGAAGTGAAGTAATTCATTTGAATTATTGATGTTTAATGCCTTTGATAAGAGTCATCAGGAAGGTCATCGTTTCAGTCCAAGCTGAGAGAGAGACTATATATGTAATTTGCTTCGATTCTGTTGGATGCGAATATAGTAAAAACTGTGAACTGTGTGCTTTATATGCATAGCCAGGTAATGGGCTTCCTAGTTTGGCCAATATTGAGGTATATGATCTCATTATGTCATATTTTTATGGAACCACATTTGAATGCTTTGATGTCATATGTATTAAAACCCCCTGTGCATATTGTATATATATTTTATACTTATTATATGTTTTGATAAATGTCTCAGTGGCTAGAAAAGTCTCTTTTTGTCCAGACAATGGAGATCAATAGGGGTCGATGTTTGGTTCTTCAAAATATCTTCTTCTGTGTTCTGCAGAAGAAAGAAAACCATTCACGTTTGGAATGACACGTGGGTGAGTAATGATGACAGAACTTTTATTTTTTAACAGTTCCACAGGGTTAGCCACACTAAGGGCCTTTTAAAAGATGCATTAAAGTGTATCTATCACAAAAAACCCTAACAATTACATTGCAAGATACAGTGAGCTCAAAGACAGTTACTTTTCATGACGTCTCTCTTGCCTTAAACTATACCCTCTGTTATCAGCGTCTAAACACTTTTTTGTATATAAAAGCGAAACAGAAGGCCACACCAGTCATCGCAACATGACGTATAATCTTATGTACCTTAAGCAAGAGTTTTAAAAACATAAAGACATCTTTGCTGTATCCGCCTCCAAATGCTACGTGTTCAAGAGCAGTTTAGCGCTGACAAACTGAAGGCCAGCGATGGTTTTCATCTCATTAGTTTTTTGTGCTGTCTGAAGCCCCAGCTGAATCTTCGACTTATTTCATCTGCAATAACCTTGCTTATTCCCGATGGAGGTA
This sequence comes from Triplophysa rosa, assembly GCF_024868665.1. Taxonomy (NCBI): domain Eukaryota; kingdom Metazoa; phylum Chordata; class Actinopteri; order Cypriniformes; family Nemacheilidae; genus Triplophysa; species Triplophysa rosa. The sequence goes on along the minus strand of NC_079912.1, from coordinate 15,814,400 downwards.
TTTGTGTTCCTGTAAAGAATTTATGGCTGCTGAAGAGCTGCTAAGGCGATCTAAGAGAAATGTATAAATCCCGGGTTCTGATTTTTCAGGGCCGTCGGGGTGGACAGTGATCAGAATGTGTAAGAACGGCTCCCTCTGAGACTTTTTGTGACTAATGCGGCTCAGCAACCTTATTGAATGCCAAACAGGAGCGTTAAGACTGTGGTGGGATGCTCGCCCGGCTTTAAGTAACCCCTTCGATGCTAAAACTATAAGCCTGCTGCAAAGTGTTTTTTTATTGGATCATATTTGATGGACAAAATGATATCCTTGCACATACTTATGTAGATTACGGTGGATAGTGTTAATTGGACAAGTGGGTGTGTTGATACAATGGTCTGACCTACTAGCTTGAATCATCTAGCAAGCAAGAAACCAGAAACGGCTGTAGGCTTTAGCTGGATTTTCCAGCGGAGAATAAGAAATATGTTGTGGTGGTTTAATTTAGTTGGGGATGATGCATTGATTGGTAATATACTGTAAACACAAAAGCTAGAGAATTCAGCAGGGCCGACAGTATGGCAGAAGTAGCAATATATTACAGCCTCATAAAATTGAGCTGAAATTATATTTCTCATCCACAGATATGTCTGCAGCGTTCATTATTAATAACATGAATTATTGAACAGAATACGTCTTCTAATGTCTCATTATTCTCCTTAAGCAGGTGGGAGGTTTTCTCAAAAGGATGCTGGTGCGATCGCATCCAGCATACCAATGAAAGTCAATGACATTACGCGTGAGAGAGCGACGGTGTGCGAGAGACCCTTACGTGTGTGAAAAAAATCACACTTCACATCTGCGGAAGATGCTTCTGGAGGAGCAGGGGGGAGTTGGTTGACACTTAAGTAATAACGCTGAAATTTTTATTGATATGACATGATGTAAAATTCATCTCAATCATTTCCCAGTACTGGCTTAAAACAAAAAAGGCGCCTGACATTTGACCTCAAAGTGTCACGCTAGAAAGAGCGAATGAATCCTCGGGCAAACGTTCCCTGAGGCGTCTGTCTGCAACTCATCCACAAAATTGCTCTCGTTTATTGTATCGGGTCTTTTGTACCTATTAAATAACTGTTAAGACTGCAAAACCGTAGCCCGACGGCTTCTGGCACAGCTGCAAGTTCAGTTGAGAAGAATTTTGGCTGCAGTTTACCGAGGCATCCTGGGATTTCCCTGAACACTGGCTTTGAAATCAATATAGCAAGTAAACTCAGAGACATTGTGTAGTCAACTACAGTATAAGCCAAACGGTAATTGCTTAAATTGATATAATCCTTAATGTGTCCTCTGTGTGGCAAAGTTAATATCAGAAGAATCGTGCGTGTAGGCCAGCGGTTTTGAGATTTAATCCTTAAATCAAGAACAATTAAAACTTCCATGCGGAGAGAAATGACCCCGTTCATCCAGATTAAGAGTTCAACCTTTTTGTATTTTGCGTAGTAGTCTGTATCAACAGTCGCTAAAGAACCCATAAAATTGTTTGATGTTTGGACGAGACTACTTTTTATCTACTAAAAGTACATTTTATCGCAATTTACAGGATGTAGATGGACTAAAATATTGGTATTGGTCGAGTTTTTTCACACTATCTGCCGATGATCAGGGACGATGCGATATATCAAAGGAGGACAGGAAAATGCAATGAATTTGCGCTCTGTATATAAAAAAATTAAGAAACATCACCAGTTTGATGTTCAATTTTAATTAATAACATTCATAATAATAATTTAATCTTCAGAATCGGCATCGGATATCACTCTGAATAATCGTATGTCAGTGCGACATGCTGGAGAAATTTAGTATCGGTGCATCTCTTAACTAAAAGCAACAAAACTTTGATCTTTGAACCATATTCATCTAAAAGCTTAAATCATAAATGTATATTTTTTACTTGGCCTTGCTAGTTTTTCAAAATATTCCTTAACACATTTTGGGGCGGTTTCCCGGACAAGGATTTGGTTAAACCAAGACTAGGCCTTAGTTAAATTAGGACATTTAAGCAGTTTTCACAAACATGCCTTACAAAAAACATTACTGATGTGCATTTTGAGACAAAACAATGACACTGATGTATTTTAAGATATGTCAGTGCAAGCTGTTCAGTTTTGACAGCTCTAACATTTATTTTAGTCTAGGACTAATTTAAACCCTGTATGGGAAACCGCTCCTTTAAGTTTAAAGTGTCAATCATTAAAAAAAAACTTTATGAAAACATGTGTGTAACCGTGAATATGAAAGTAACGTTCGCCATGACTTCGTTGTAGATTTCTTAGGGTTCGATCGGGTCACAGTTAATAATCTCTCGGTATTGTGCAGCCGTGAGTTTTTTCCGGTGCACCATAAATGACCTGTTCATAAGTCCCCCTCTCCATTTTATTATTAAAGTCTCAGCTAACTGGGCCAAGTGCAGCGGAGGCGTGCGCTATAGAGGTGAGCCGCCCTCAAAGCAGTCTTTGGGTTAAGCTCTTTCTCATTTCTGGAGATCTACAGGCGCTCTCGGCGAAGGCTGCCAATCAAATGCCCTGTGCAGGGAGGGTTCATAATCTAAACCGTATTAATCCGAGTCGTTTATGAGGGGTCAAGTGAAAAAGAGATGATCGATTCGAAGAGCTCGGCACGGACGCCGTTTTTCAATCGTCTGCGGCCCCATCCTCTAATTACAATTTGTTTTGCAATATTGAGAAATAATAGCTTTTCCTTGGTTGTCAGTTATCCCAGAATTGCATTACGGCGCTTTGTTTAAACAAGAGAACAAATCGATACCATCTGCCTGCATGTATCCAGATCATCTCTGCTCGGAACACAAAGCAGCTCAATGACATTGTCAATTGTTAATATCAACCCACACACAAGTCCTATTGATTTTGTTTGCATCTGGGTATTTATTATCTTTGGTGTTTTTTGCAGTGCATCTTTTGACCCTGTGAAGTGGCAGATTTTATCAGTGTGAAACCAACAACAAGAAGGCGATATCAAGGAGTTGCGGGCTTTGATAGGAATCTCTCTTGGAAAACAAGTGCTGTATCTGGAATCTGTGTGCTGCAATCTGGTATTGACAGCGCATTGAATGGCTAAAGTGTTATGCTAAGATCGGCCATTTCTGCTAGCAAGTCGCAAGGCGGCTAAATAATATTGGTTAAAGTTGATAGTTGACCCAAAAATGAAAAGTCTGTCCTCATTTAGTCACCCTCGTGTCATTTCAAACCTGTATGACTTTCTTTCTTCTACAGAACACAAAAGAAGCTATTTTGAAGAATGTTTTTAACCAGCCCCCATTCACTTGCATTGGTTTTGTGTCCATACAATAGAAGTGAATAGGGGCCAGTGCTGTTTGGTTACCAACTTTCTTCAAAATATCTTCTTCTGTGTTCTGCGGAAGAAAGAAAGTCATAAAGGTTTAACATAAAGACTAAATTGTCCCAGTTCACATCGGATCTGTGATAACAACTAAAATGCGTTTTCTTGCATGCCAGGCCAGTAGTTGGCAATATCACTTGTGAAGAAATACTACGTGCCTGCGCACATACACACTTTTATCAGAGCAATATATGCCAATGACAGCACCGTTTTCACAAATGTGCTCTTTTTTTAGTTTACAAGGAGACAATAGCAATATTTCTTTTAGAAACGTGCAATTTAAAACCTTGCTTTTAGTTTGGGTTACACCTTACAGCTTTTTATTATCCCTAATGAAAATTAACCATGGTTTAAAATAAAAAGAACAGGAATTTACAACCGTAAAAAAGCAGTGTTTATTGTTTTTTCCGATAGTAATTAATACACCAAAAACACTTTTACGAGAAAAAAAAACCAAGTATAATTTTGGTAAGGGATAGAACTCTAAATTTCTTAAAACGCACGAAGTTATGAGACTAATATATTAAAGTAGTCCACTGAACCGAACAATGACGGTACCCATTCACTTCTATTGTATAGACCAATGCAAGTCAATGGGCACCGCTGTCGTTCGGTTAGCAACATTCTTCAAAATATCTTCTTTTGTGCTCTGCAGAACAACAAAAGTCATGCAGGTTTGAAATGACAAGAAGGTGAGCAAATGATGACAGAATTTTCATTTTTGGGTGAACATCCCTTTAAGGTCAACAGTTAATAACAAGTCCTTACCAGAATGTTTCAGCAATGTTTGTGCAAGCACCGTAACAAACGAACCATGTGTTTTTCGAGACTCGTTTATCTCTCAACACCGCAGTGTAATCCCAGCCCAGCCTTAATCTGTGTCCAGGGAAATCAGCTCTTCACGTCTAAATTAAAGTTTCAGGGTCTGGTCTCTTTTGTCAGGTGTACGTCTGCGGGCAGCACCCGAGGATAAATGAAGCCAGCAAATGTCCTGCCGAGGGCCCTACGGAGCAGGCGAAAGGACATTCGGAACACTGCAGTCCTGCAAGGTGTTGAGAGAGAGCTGAGGTGTGATGCAAAAACCTCGCCGCTCTGCGGTCGGTCCCAGCTTGACGTGCAATAATGACCTGTCAGCGTCTCTGTACCCCGAAGCTAAGATAATCCATAGAGGTTATTCAGCCTAATGAATCCTCACAGCATGCAGAGAACCCACAGGACCACAAAACCCCTCATCCATTCCTGTCGTTTTATTTTAACTGACAGAAATATATTCGAGGGATGTAGTGATCTGGTGCTGAACTTAAGTGTGCGGCCTTAGTGGTTTTTACTCGTGGATGAAGTGTCTGTTTTATGTGTGGTTTGTATCAGGGCTTTGAATCTGAGCGTGGGAGAAAGCTCATCGAGTCTGTGATATTAAAATATCTTTCTTCAAAGAAAGGTCAAGTGATAATGTTAACGTGAAAATGTTGTCATTATTTACTCATTCCAAACCTGTATGACTTTGTTTCTTCTGCAGAACACTAAAGAAGATATGGTAACACTTTACATTAAGGTTATGAAGCATTTATAAATGTGTTCATTAATGATTAATAAGTCATTTACAAATGCATTATAAAGCATTTATAACTGCGTGAATAAAAAGGGTAAATACCTGCCAAATAGTGAGCAGGTATAAGAAAAACAACATAACACCCTATACAGTGTCCAGTCTGACAGCCAATATTGCAAGCAACATCAAGATGATAATGAATCTTCTTTTGAGTCAAATGAATAATGAATAAATACATTTATTAAGCATTTATAACATGTGAGTAAAAATGGCTCACTATTTGGCATGTTTTTTGTTACAATCCCTCTTTTTATTCATGTAGTTAGAACTGCTTCATAATGCATTTGTAAATCACTTATTTATCATTAATGAACACATTTATAAATGCTTTATAAAGGGTACCTTAATGTAAAGTGTTACCGAAATTTATATTTTGAAGAACGTCAGTATCCAAACAACATTGGGCTCCATTGACTTCCATTATATGGAGACATTTCCTACAGAAGAATAAATCATACTGGTTTTGAACGACATCAGAATGAATAAATGATAGAATGTTTATTTTGGGGGGTTTAATTTGGTTCCCTTTCCTTAAAGGTTATGATTTTACTTCCAAACTTCATTCAAGTTTTTGCCATCTGTTGTAATATACCAAAAAATGCCCTCACGTCCCGATTGTCACTTTTTGAAATGCAGCACAAAAGTAAAGTGTCTTATCCCCACCGCTGTCTCACTTATTTCTCCAACCATGTGATTTCCGCCCCTCAGCTCCAACAATCGATGTCAGGCGTGTCAAGAGCAGCTCTTCTTCTCTTATGCATAAGCCCTCGTATTCCTGCTCGACTGCCAAATTTACTCAGCGGAGAGACCCTGCCTCTGGAGTGCCATAATGGACTTGTCCATCACGTTTCAAGAGGACGAGGATTATAGTGGACTAGTTGGATTATGGGTGGTTTGATCCACGACTTCCTCTCCTCTTCCTATTCAAACACATTAGTCAAGGTGAATAATACAGCCGTCAGCGCTGACAGCCCTGCCCGCTATTGTCGCTAACTCGCCCTATGCCCATTGTCTGCGTGACTGACTGGTTTCTTGCCGCACGCCTCACGGTAAAGTAGAGACGTAACGCATTTTTCTCTGGAGCGCGTTTGTCAACCTTCCTGGTACTGTGGAATGACGGGGAGAGATAACGTCTGCCGTTTGTGAGATTGTCTCTCAGCAAAATGTGACGGATGCTCTTGAGAAATAAACAGTCCCAAATGACTAAGTTAATAATGGGGAGGATTTAACATTTGATGTGCTCATTTGAGGGTCAGTTTGGACCCTCGTTGGGTTTTTCCTGGTCACACTTGTAAATGGAAACTTCGTGGTGTAGCTGTCATCTTGCCTCTCGATTTGCACGACAACCTTTCGGCTCTATTGGTTTCACCCGAGTGCATCTATGGCATCTACCATTTGGGGTTATACCAGATTGTATATTAAGCAGCTGTTTCCAAAAACTCGTATGGGACGCCCTCTCAAGGTCAGTTTCCAGCAGCCATCCGGGTGAAATCAGGCAGCTGTACGGCAACATCGCCGTCTGCATTCGAGCGAGTTGAGAACACCATGTGAGGTTAGACAGGAAAGGTGAATTTCAGCATGAATTTCCACTTTGTTGTCATGGAAACCTGGCCTTGATGAAAGCCTAGAAAACATTCAAACATCTTCACGGAAGATGGAAAACATTTGGAAAAATGGACCAGCTCCCTTCCACTGACCTCAAGAACCGAGTTAAGAGTACAGTGTGCGAAACAAGATAAAACATCAACATCCAATGAGTCTTAACAAACTACGGGACAAGTACGCAGCCGTTTTCGAGAAATTTCCAGCCTGAACATATTGCACCGGTTAAATAATTTAGCACCACTCTGTGGCTTGGCTCCGCACCACACTGAAAGCTGTAGCTACCGATTAGAGCCCGGCATGTCACTGTAGCAGGTCAACCTCCGTAAGCTGTCACTTACTGAGTAATGCCTTTACATTCATCATCCGGCCTCTCGAAATCTCATCACAAAGCGATTACACAAGCGAATGATGATTTACCACTCGCTAGAAATGTATTCGCTGTTGGTCAAACACTTGTTGCTAGCTCTTGAGGTCAGTCGCCCTGCCGCTACAGAATTAGATGCGAGCGTATCTGCTCGTCTGTCGTCACGTCATATCTCGATCAACACACCAATGGTGCCTGTGATAAACACTCCAAGTACCTTAATACCTCCTCCGTTGTGTCACCTTTAGGCATATACTTCACTTGAGCGAGAAGAATGAGCAGAGATCATGACTCGCAGCACTTAAAACTTTGGTCAGAGGATTTATAACCTTCAGTCAAACCGGCTGCTATTAATAGACACCGCAGTGTTTCCCAGAGGCTTTTTTATTGCTCAGAGGTTGCCCTTTTCATCGCTCATATGAGCTTTAATGGGGTCTCACTTGTTTCATTTGAGTCTCAATTGTTTCTCCTAAAATGTCCAATATGTGAGAAATAAAAGTTGACGCAAATGAGACAGCATGTAGCCTACAGCAATACTATAGAGATATATAATGAGCGCCAATAGCAAAATAATTTATTTGGAAAGAAAATTTGGACTTTTATTTCCAGACTTTGAGACGATGACATCACTTCTGACACCCTAAAGGAGATTACCCGAGTCTTTCCTCACAAGACTTTTATATAAAATATATATGATTTCTTATGGCTCGTCAACGTTTATGTCAGAGATATCTGATCAGATTGGTCATCCTCAGTGGGTGAAAAATCCTTCTTTTGTTTGTTTCATTACAAGCCATTTGAAACACCACTTGGGGGCAGTGTTGAAGCAAACCTGTGTCACAGATGAGGAAATGTGAACCTGTGTGCGAGGCTTGGGGTTGTGTTTGCACTTTGCTAAACTGCTGTTTTCCCCTTTGAAACATTAATGTGCAAAGACCTTTCTGTTCTCAGGCCTGTTTAGCCTTTGTGTTGAAAATGGTCACAGCTCTCGAGTATGTGATTGACTGTATGCATGTGCAAACGGATTGAACTAACTGTGCCACCTATTAGCCTAATGCGAAGGTTTATGGCTCGGAGTTGCTCTTTCATAGCTCAGGAAAGTCACTGGGGAGCTCAGGTGTGTTTCATTTAAATGTCGACTTTGTTTCAGATGTTTCACATTTGTGACCCTGGACGACAAACCAGTCTTAAGGGTCAATTTTTCGAAATTGAGATTTTTACATCATCTGAAAGCTGAAGAAATAAGCTTTCTATTGATATATGGTTTGTTAGGATAGGACACTATCTGGCAGAACAACAACTATTTACAAAGCTGGAATCTGAGGGTGCAAAAAAATCTAAATATTGAGAAAATCGCCTTTGAAGTTGTTAATCTGAGGCACTGTAGCAGGCCATCCACTCACAGAAGTAAAGTTTTTATACATATACAGTAGGAAATTTATAAAATATCTTCATGGACCATGATCTTTACTTAATATCCTAATGATTTTTGGCAAAAAGAAAAATCGTAAATTTTTACCCATATCATGTATTTTTGCCGATTACTAAAAATGTTCCCGTGCTACTTAAGACTGGTTTTGTTGTCCAGGGTCACATATAGCACATAAGGTAGCCTATAGTGCTGTCATTGATGAGATTTTGAAGTTGCAGAATCTCAGCACCATTGAGATCTTTTCTAACTGTCTAGAGTAGATGTGTGAGAGATTAGATTTTCTTTATTTCAGTACAAAAAATAAAATAAATCCGAAGAGCTTGACACTCTTGATAAAGTATCCATTTATTATCAGTTTCTTGGGGTTATTCACCTAAAACTGCAATAAAAATATCTAGGCATATACCAGCAGAATGGAACAAAATACTCGAGACCCGTTTATTTAAAATGCAACACTCGCCACAAACACAGCATGAGATGTGATACAACGACCGTGGACGTCTGTTTCCCATTACATCCGGCGTCCTTAGATGTAGTTAGGATGGAATATGAGGGCAGGAATTTATCATTTACTGTATGACAAATTGAACTTTATACATCACTGAACAACACTCCCTCCGTTTCCATGTATAGTCAGACCCTTATAGATGCTCCACGGCCCCCGAGAACCTCAGGTTACAGGTGGGCCCTCACAGATTAAACTCAGAATAGCGCTGAATCTCCTACTCATTTGCGTGACCGCAGCTCCATCATCGGCAGGTCAAAGTTCCCTCAGGAGACCCAAATAAATGCTTTTTTGGAGATGAACAGACGGCTGGGAAAGATTGAATTCTCTTTCTGCGAGGCGAGAAAGACCGCATCACTGAAAGTAGGCAGTGACGGATGAGTTACATAGAGCAAGACAGTCTGGCCCGGTCTCCAGCCAAGCTGAATCAGACAAACGTCTGCTGGCTCTCTCTCTCTCTCTCTCTCTCTCTCTCTCTCTCTCTCTCGCCCTCTCGTCTGCATGCGTATCTCTCTCTCCGATCTGCTTACGACTTCACCTTTTTTACAACTGATTGCTTACCAGCAACAACACATCTGTATTCGTTGGTCTGCAAGCTCACATTTTTACTTAATGAGTGTGCGCTTAAGTAAAGCACTGTGCTCTCTCTAAATGCTGGCTTTGGGACGTCTTCCCCAGGGGTGTCTGATGTTTAAAAAAGAGCTTTGTTATTTAGCTGTCGAAAATGCTGCAATAACAGAGTTTAATTAATACACCAATTTTGTAAACCACGCATAATAAGTCTTATCCTATGACTCTAGCATTTTTTCCCAATAATAAACCACATAGCAACTGCATGAGTTTTCTTTTTAATATGTAAAGTGTTAAGCAGTGGTGTAGAGCACTGGGGTCAGCTTTCTGAATATAGAAGGAGAGCATCCTCCTCTCCCAGTTCACAGCTCCTGGAGGAGATATGCTCAGTATCTGCCCTCAGCATCACCTCAACGGCTCATTTTAGTCATCAGTCATGGACAGCTACTGGACCTGGCCTCATCTCATCCACAGAAGGCCAACGCGTCCAGGAAAAAGCACATATATTATATTCGTTCTGTGCTCTTTCTTTGGGCGACCGGCGGCTCCGGGCTTATCTATGATGTTATCTGTTGTTGCTGACCTCGAAACAGCACAGGCCAACTCTGAGGGTGAGCACTGAGGGCAGGGGATTCTGGGATGAGAAATCATGTGATTGACTGACATCATAGCTGTAGGGGTGAAAGCGAGACACGTGAGAAGCAAATCAAAGTGACTTGTCTGCTGTGCTTTAACAATAAACAAACTACAAACTATTTTTCTGTTTGGAATTTTATGTGGAATTCTGTAATATTTCGCCACTGTCCCACTTTTGCTTTAAAAACAGTATGGCCTCTAGACTTTTGGAATCCACAACATATCATTTTGTTGTTGTTTTGCATAACCACTCAGTTCTTGACACAAAGCTATTCACAAGTATTCTAACACACAAACCATTCAGACTGGCCACATAGTGCTCAACAATTTCATCTCTCCGGACTGTAATTGAGACATTAAAGCGCACTCATTCTGTTGCGCCGTGTTCAGCATTGGAATATGCATGCTGATGGGAAGGTTACTTTTAGAAGCATTACTGCTGCTGCGAGCTGCCATCAAGGATCTTATATTCAATCAGTGCGGCTTAATGCATTACAAGCAGTCATAGGACATTTTAATGAGACTTCCTAATTAGCCAATAGTGAAGTCATAATCACTTCAGAAGCAAATTAAACCGTGGGTATTTTGGAGGATAAATGTTCTGCTGCTGCTGTTGTCAGGTTTAAAATGGACCTGCATCACCATAGTTGTCATAACGTTTATTAACCCTTGTGTGGTGTTCTGGCCTTTGTTTACTTAAAAATGTGATTTTTTTATTGAAATGTGTTTTTGAACCATACATTTTTTTTTGTCATTTGTTTTAAAACGCGGATAGTAACCACGTACCTCCAAAAAAATGTAACCTATCAAAAAAATCTAAATCTATTTATTACTGCAACGTAAAAAACGTTTTTTTTTTTTTTTTTTTTTTACAGATTTTCATGTATAATATTCCACCCCAAAAACTATAATTTTACTGATTTTTCATGTATTTTAAAATACAGTAAAAGCATAAAATTACAGAAAAAATTGCAAATGTACAAGAAAAACATGCAAAACATATAATTTTACAGAAGATTTTATTTTTATTTTTACAGTGTGTTTTCCATTTCGTGAAAAAAGCGAATTTGGACATACGAGGTTTCGGAAGGACAGCAACGATATGTTGTTTGTAATTGGGATAAAGAAAACATATGTAAAGTATTTTTCGCTTTATAAATCTTTATAGCTGTATTTATTTAAAAACTGAATAATGCTCTGGGCCTACGAGATTCAATCAGAAACATTGTCACCTTACAAGGATTAAATAAATCCTGGTATACTGGAGTGAATGCCAAGGGGCTTTTGACTTTCTTTATAGTTAGTTTGTTCCCTACAGATATAACTCAGAGTTGAGAGATGAAGTTCGGGTCAAAGAGGTCTGCGTAACAACGTGCTGGTGGAACAAAAGACATCCTTGAGAACTTTGAAATACATTGAGGCCCATCTTATTATTGGTAAGCAGCTCTGTGTACGTGTATGATATCACAGCTTTTTCACACTCTGGTTCTATTTTGCAAAATCATCCACATGGTTTCATAGATACATCAAGAGTCTTCTGGAACCGTTTCACAGAATGTGGCATCTTTATGCTCGGATGCAGACAAGCGTGAATCCCACAATCTTTAAACATCCTGAGCAAAGTGACACCGCTGCAGTTTTTTCCTCCCTTGAGCTCTGTGGAGGAAACATCACAGGCACATTGAGGCCACAGTTGCCATTTGATTGATGTGTCAAACTGCCCATCTAGAAGGACTTTGCCTCCAGAGGCCGACCTCTTCGCTTGTAACGCAGAAGCGGTGGCTTTGATTGGCTGAGATGGCTGGTTAAGTGTCTCTGCAGCAATACAGTATGTGTGTGGGAGCTTTTTGTTTGGCCTCGATGTGCGCTGACTCACTGGCTGCTGTTAAGAGACTTTCACGTTATTTCAAAACAGTTGCAAATTTCTGAATTTTCATATTTGTGCACCTGTTTGGTATTGCATTCATCAATTCAATAAGTGGACTCATTCATCATGTAAAACATCACTTTTATGACTCTCATATATTCACGGCAAGGAAAATCATTTACTTTGAGAAATCGGCACTCAGCACAGCTGCTGATGTCTAATGATAATCAAGCACATATTAATTAAAGCGTGATTGCTGAGTCAATAATGGGCTGGTTAAATATTAATGTGTCGAAAAGGCCCATCGCAGGAGATGGACAGCCATGGCGATGGGCCGATGGCCATAGACACAGTTCACTTATATGGCGGCTTCGGGCTGGGTGCTGGATCAATGGGAGTGTGCGAATGCTGAGAGACTTTCTCTGCAGATTTCATGCACGCAGAACTGAAAACTAACTGGCTCATTAGCAGCTTTGGCATCACAGTCAGGGCCGTCTGATGTACACAGAGAGCTGTAAATTCACTGTCAGTTTATGGCTTTTATGCCATAATCTATTTTCATCTCAATGGTGTGAGAAGCTCAAAGGCAGCGTTTTTAAGCATCCCAGACCTTCTTCCAACACAAAGCAGCTCCAAAAGCCATTTGATTTTGAAGCCTTCATACATGTTTTGGCCAAACTATGAAACACAACACACAGCACAGATTCTTGAATCCATTGGCACTGACTTTAAATAGTTTTTTGCACAAACTTGCTAGACAGACATGTTTTTAGTGGTTTCGTAGCATCTTGTGTCATGAAATTGTTAAAGAACGGGTAACACACGCAATCTCATATTAATCTTGAGTACCTATACAGTAGAATTGCATACGTCGTATCTTCGAAGAATATTTAGTTTGATCAAATTTATAAAAGAGAGATACAGCTGTACGGTTATTTTTGGAAAAACACAAGCTGCTGGATGAAGGCAGGTGGACGGAACTACAACACGAGCACACAACACATCATCGCATTAATCCCTTCGTGTTTTTTACATTATGCACGTAAACGCAGATTGCCAACATAACACAGACATATGACTTAGTTTGACTTACCGCGTGCAGTTCATGTCCGGCATCTTTTAGCACTGGGACCACGCCATCTATCAGTTTTAAACGATCCCCAAATCCTGCGTTACATCCGTTTATATAACATTCATCACTGAGATACAGTGGACAAACAAACATACAACTTCTCTTACTATTGCAAGATTAACGAGCTGCAGCTGCAGGCCCACAGCGCAGCCAATCTTGATAAGCGGGTCTTCTTATCGCTCGTTGGTTGGCACGTGGGCGGGCTTTTTCTTTCGCCTTGCCGTGGGCATGCTTTTCCAGGAGAATTTCCCAATAAAAGGAATATATAAAAAACTTTCTGAAACAAGTTGGAGTGCTGGGGGATTGTATCAAGCACATAAATATTACGTCATACGTCCAACTCGGTTTTTAACAAGTTGACCATGTTAAGCATGAGAAGACAGCACGTTTAATAGTGTAAAGAAGTCAGAATGCATGAAATAGCATGTCACTCGATCTTTAACATTTTTCCATTACATAAAAAAGGTTTGATTAAAAACTATTAGATTGCTCTGTAACACTTCACAATAAGGTTGTACTAACTCTGAAACACAACACACAACCCAGATTATTGCATCCATTGGCACTGTTATCTTTAATAGTTTTCTATGTAAACATGCTAGACATGTTTTTAGCGGTTTCTCAGCATCTTATGTCATAAAAGTCTGAACATTTCAACACAATCTCATGGCAAAAACGTAACTATTTTATGAGGTGGCTAATTTAGGCTAATTCGTATACATTCGTACGATCTCATTCGTACATTTTAGTACGATTTGCTTTTGTGCCAATGACGATAGGGTTACGGGTGGGACTTCAGTATTGCTTTTTGCTAATCGTACTTTTTTGTTTGATTCACAACATACACATTCATTTGAATTAGCCACATAACAAAATAGCTATGAATTCTGTGTTGAACATTTTCTTGTTGTATTGATGCAACTTTTTAGATCTCTCTGTAACACTTCACAATAAAGTTGTATTTGTTAACATTTGTTAATAAGAATAAGCTAACGTGAACTAGCATTGAGCAATATGATTTTCTAACATGATTGTTAATGTTAGCTAATGCAAAATTGTTCATGTTAGTTCAGTACGCATTAACTAATGTTAACAGATACAGCTTTTGATTTTAAATACTGTATGTATCAGAAAATGTTGAAATTAACATGAACAACATGAATTGATGCTGCAGAAGTATTGTTCATTGTTAAATCACGTTAGCTAATGCATTAACGGTTAAAGAGTAAAATTCCTTTATTTTTAAGGTACTATTTTGGTTTACGTAGTGTCCAACAACAAGTTTACGTACATACAAGGTGTAAAAACGTATTTTGTTATAACAGGCAGTTTTTCTTACCTTACTTCTTGACTGACTCTCAAATGAGTCGTTCCGCTAGACTACTCTGATCTGATTGGTCAGATGGTCTCTGTGATTATTCTACCGCGAATGAGTCTCACGAGCTACAGTGTTTGGGGGAGAAGAGTGAAGTTTTCTCAGGCAGTCCTAGCAAAACGTAGGCGGGGACTATATGCAGTGACGTAAATCTGCGGCGGTTCGCGAATCGGACTAGGGCACGACTCGTTTGCGTGATTCAGAGTCGACTCCCTTTTTTCAAGCCAATAACTTTGTTATTCATTCACCTTCGGCTTTACAACTTGGCAGACTGCTTACATTCACACACGGCAACATTACACACTGCATGAAATGTAATTTATATGATCTCATAATATGTATTCTTTAACAAATACAACTGTAAAGTGTTACCAATTTCTTTTACAATTACTCCCCAAAAAATTGTCTTATTGTGCTGTGCATTTTAATTCCTTTGGAGTATTGCATCTTTATCTTAGGAATGCCAAATTGCGCTTTCCATCACTTAAAAGGCAGCTGACTATGTAGGCAATCTGAAATGCTTCTGAAATAGGGCCAAGGTTTACGTGTATGATTTTAGTTTATTTATCTTCTTTCTTTGAATTAAACTTACAGAAAACATTTCGCATATTGCTTAGTACATATTAATACAATCACAAATGCGTCGACATCTTTTATTCATAGAGTATTATATGCCGTCTAGAAGGCTCCATCTATGCTTCAGTATGAAACAGGTAAACTCCGAGGTGAGAACAACAGCTGGCATGCTGAGATGGTGCCATTTATATTTGGATAAACCTTTGTTAGCACTCTTTCTTTCTATTTCTACCTAGCTGCATTGCCAATTCTGTAGGGCGCGCCGCGCAGACAACTCAAAGTGGTCATGTGTGTGTGGCATATTATAACAGATTTATTGTTCTGCTGCTTCGGTGTGCGCAAGTACGTCTGAAGATGGATCTTCTGTTCTCTATAGTCTGCTATTTGGGCCAAAGCAATTCTGCCGTCTCCTGGGATGGCCCTAGGAAGGAGATAAATAAATAAGACCATTTTACCCCCCTTTGGGATTGCAGTTTCTTGGCTTTGCCATTTTTTGCGGGTTCGTACCGCACTGAGCATTAGCTTAGCGTATATCCACACATAGATTCCCTCACCCCTAATGGGCTCTTTAGGCTGTTAAGATTTGCCAGAGTCGCGCTTTGTTTCGCAGGGTTGTTTTACCGCACGAAGACGTACGGCTTATGGTAATGTTCACTATAAAGACTCTGTCGATTAAGTTACAGTAACAGGTTTGGACTGTGTGCTGATTGCAGGCGGGCCGTGACAGAACCAATCAGTTTGATTGATTGGCTCTCTTGGAGCTCGCTGGCAAGTTGATTGACATGTTAATGACATCATCACGAATGCAGCGCAGTCAGGCTTACGCTTCACGACAGCTAGCTGACCACCTGAACGTTTCAGCGTTTTTCCTTGAGTTGGTTGGAACAATGCTTATTTCGGTTGCTTTTTAATTGGTCACAAATGGAAGAACTATCATTCTTTTGGGTGTTTTTGGAACAAATTGTAGTGTGTAGTGGTTGATAATTTAGTTTTTCTCTTTGGTTACGTATTTCTCCTGCAGTATAGTTGGAAATTAAAGTTGCAATCTCTAACTTCTTTTTTTTAAATAAACAAAAATCTGGTTTTAAGCAAGAACATAAAAAAATCAGTGTTGAAAACGGTTTTAGTTGGTATTTAGATTTAAGAGACTAAACAGTCTGCAGTAAGTTTAAGTTGCACATATATTCATGAATACAATGCTAATGCTTAAAGGAAATTTGTAAACATCTGAAAAAAAAGCGTTACAAAGTCCCTTTCGCATCAGCTTGGGTCAGTGCTCTTCTAACAGGCCGTGAAAACAAATATTATGTTGAGTGCAAATACATTTTGTGAACAGTACATGAAATGTGACAGCTCGCTACAAGCTTCTGATCGATGCAATAATATAAAATCAAACACTGAAAAGCCTTAAAGAGTCAATTAGATGGTTAAATGACCCATCTGAAAGTTAAATGCATAGAACGACATAAAAATACATCAGCATCACTCCTAGCAAGGCAGATAATTGCATTAGCCTTTGAGTGGACCCATCTGCCCGTGGCTGCCGTGAATCTTGACTCGTAAAATAATAAATCAGTACAAAGCAATTCTGTCAGGTGTTTGTAGAGTTGAGGCGCAGTGATTTGCGTGCCGTAGGGTCCACCGTACTACCTCGAGCACGCAAGCATGACAACAACAGATGCTTTTTGTCTGTTTTCCCCCTATGGCTTGTCTTTTGTTTGTCCTTGACAGCTGAGAAAACATGAAGGATTCCGTTTGTTTAGTCAAGTGCAGTCACTAACTATTGAGACAGCTCTTTTGAAACGAGTCTGATTTGAAATTGAGCTCATTTTTTATTTTTCACACAAATTATTATTCATGTATTTATGCTTGTTTGCCATAAGTCATATTTGCTTTAATTATATTTCTAGACACATTTTATTTATAGGGACGGGATCCAGATTTGACCTTGCGTTGCCTGCATGAGCACCATGACTCAATGTTTCAGACCCTTTCAGCTCAGTAACTTCTTTTCTTTAAAGATCATATGTTGCACACATCAGTTCACTAGGTGATTAGCATTTTGTTGTGCGTATTGTGTGTTGCAACAGATGCTCAATTCCTCTTTTGGCAAAAAAATAGGAAATAAAGTTACACTCGAAGTGCATTTTAAGACACCCATCTCTGGTCTGAGTTTGTTTGGAGTTTTTATATACAATCCTTGTTCAGACCTCTGAAAGAAATTGGTGAGAGAGGCCATTTCATCATTAGTTATGACAACACAAGCTGCATGATTCTGGCAACAGAGATACTAACAATGCACAATCATCAGACGTCATGTATAATGTATTTGATATTCTCTACACAATAAAAGCGGCATTTTTGTTTGCTTGTTTAGTATCATCAAAGACTACTCACCTTTTTGATGTTGGTGATTATGATGTGAATATTACCTGAGGCAATTTTTTCCAGATTACTAGAGAATATGTTAGTTGGTTTACCCGCTAATGACCAGCTTTACTCTTGAAAATAAGCAATGTCATGGAAGAACCTTTATTAACTAATGGTTCCACACACACACAAAAAAACTTTAATATTCAAAGAATCTGTCAGTTTCACAAAAGGTTATTTGTGTTGAAAAAAGTATGTAAAATATAAATATAAAATGGTAAGAAAGAGATGGTTCTTTAAAGAACCTTATGACTGAATGGTACCAAAATGTATACTTCTATAGGCACTTTCCGACTGGATAAGTTCAGAAACAAAGTTCTCAAATGAGTAAAGAGGGCTGTCCTATGCGAACTAAGTTTTCCCTCAGGCCATTTCTCTGATCGCATTCGCACAAGCAAAAGGAACTGTTTAGTGACGTAAGCCGGTCGACAGTGACAAATTAGCCACCTCGTAAAATTGCTACGAATTCCAGTAAGATCAGACTGTTCACACTGGCAAACTAGCTTGTTGATCAGATAAACCATGAGGTAACCTACTTGGAAAGGTATGGAGACTTAAAGAGACAGTTCACCCAAAGATGACAATTCTTTTATCATTCCAAACATAGACGTAATAAATACCTAGACGCGGCATTGGCCACTCTGCTCCACTGCTGCAATACGTCAACGGCGCCGACATATTAGGTAGGACAAAAGCCCAGTAAACCCATAGAAGTGAATGGGAGAGCTGAGCTTTTTTGGCATTAAAAGCACGATCATGTTTACATTTCTTAACACATTTCAATGGTTTACGATATACGTAGAGTGTAAATGTATCATTTCCCTGGGAACTTAATATCTCTATAGTTAAACTTTAAAATTAATCGCTGTCATAAGTGGAAGGATTAGTCGAGATTAAAACACATTGAGATTGCAAGGCAAATTTCTGAATTGTCTGACAATAAAGTATAATATCATATCATCTAACCATCTTTAATATAAGTATAAATAAGTAAGTATTGGAATTAGTTGAGAAATGAAACCGTTATTGTGTTTATATGCAGAAAACCGCAGCTCCACCATTCACATGTGTTTACAGTCAGCTTTTGCCCTGACCAATATGGCGGCGACGTTGACTTTCAATCGAGCGGACAATGGCGCGTCAAGGTATTATATATGTCTATGATTCCAAACCTGTATCACTTTATTTCTTCTTCAGAATACAAAAGAAGATATTTAGAAGAACGTTTGTGACCAAACAACACTGAACCCCAGTTCCATTGTATGAACACAAACCATAGAGAAATTTCTCAAAATATCATTTTTTTGTGTTCTACAGAAGAAAGAGTCATACACAGGTTTTGAACAACATAAGGGTGAATAAATAATGACAGAATGTTTCTTTTTGGGTAAATTATCCATTTAAACTAGCCGTGTCCACCTTCCACGGGGAGGTTAAACTTTAACACAAAGCATATTCCGCTCCCTAAACTTAGCATGCGTGCTGCTTTGTTTTCAACAGAAAGCTAAATACCATCGTACCGTCTCCATTATGCTTGGCCTCATTCCTCATTGAAAACAAGCGCTGCCGTCTATTGATCAGGGCCTGCCACAAAACTGATTAGACACCTCTTACTGCTCTCTCTCTCTGTGACTGCCATATCAATCCTGCCTACTCCACCGCCATCAGCTTACACAAGCATATCAGCTGACACTCCGCATTATCTAGCACAGAACGCTTACATTAGCCAGTCACAGATGAAGGTGAGCGCCACACATTTTCTTGGCCGGGGGTGGCGCGCGTGCCTGTGTGATCACCCCGTAATCTCTCGCAGGGATTATTAACCTGTTTATTTTTATTGCATTACCAATTCGTTCCATTTTTCTGGGGTTCTTTGGAAGGACATTCGGCGTGGGCCGGGTTAGTAAGTGTCTGTTATCCCTGTGGTGTACAAAGGAGTTAGTATGCTACTGTTTGCTGCACAGCTCCGGGTTTCATGTGGTCCATATGGCGACTACTGAGATACCGAGGGGGGAGAGAAAAAAGAGAGGGAGAGCTGTATGACGGCCAGCGCTAATGAAACAGCTCCTGCCGTGTCGACACAAAGCTACCTGTGCTGATTCATTGGATGACTCAGAGAAGAGACACATCCTGTGAGACAGACAGCTCGGACAAAATTCTCTCCACTGTATCTTGCTCATTAAGGTGCGATTCTACACAGTAAGACCGGAAATCAAACACGGAGAGTGCACGGTGTCACGCTTGAATCATTTTTCAATGCGGTAGGCAATTATGATGTCATGAGACAATCTGATGGCATTCATTGACAGAATAGACCTTTGAGTCTTTACGGATGAGTTTATTGGAAATAAACTACACAATAGAAGTCGAGGGCTCTCCTGTTTTTGCCAAGTGGTTGATGTCCTTAGGGCAACATCATGTTGACCCTGGGACAACATTTAAATCAACCAATCAGATTTCAGAAATAAATTTACAGTTTATTTTAAAATTTAAAATAAAATTACAGTTAAAATTATTATTTAAAATTGTAATTTAAAATAAAATTACAGTTTATTTTAAATTTAATCTCCAACCAGGATTAGGTCCTTCTAGACCATTGTTTCTCACTTATCATTTCCCTCTGATTTCAGGGGTAAGTTATGGTTAGGGTTGCGGTTTGGTGTGGTTTTAGGTTTTATTTATAAAAATGTTGTCCTTAGGTCAACAAAATATGTTGCCCTGAGGACATCAACCACTTGGCAAAATCAGATCGAGCAGAAGTCGAGCATGGAAAGAACTGATTCAAACTGTGTTAGCAGATTGGGCTAAAATCGCTATACAAATGTAATGGCAATCATCTGGTTTTCTTTCACTTCTTGTTGAAAAAGTGATTGCTGAATTAAGTTGAATTAAGTTTATTTGTTTCTCACCCTATTAGTAGATATATTTCTTGTTTTAAACTCACTTAATTGTTACTTTTGACATGTATCAAGATTTAAAGGGACAGTTCACCCAAAAAGAAAAATTCTGTCATCATCTAGTCTCAAAAAAAAAACCTGTACATGACTCTTTCCTCTGTGGAACACAAAAGAAGATATTTGGAGAAATGTCTCAGTGATTTTGTGTCTGTACAATAGAAGTCAATGGAGTCCAATGTTGTTTGGTTACCAACATTCTGCAAAATATCTTTTGTGTTCTGCAGAAGAAAGAAAGTCACACAGGTTTAGAATGACATGAGTGTGAGTAAATGATGATGTTTCAGATTTTAGATTTCTAATGGTACCGAAATGACTCATTTTCAGTCCTTTTTTGTGTCACACCAGTTGACATTAACCCAGAAGTCGTTGATTGAAACAGTCCATTATTATTTCGTCACAGAGTAATTTTATATGTCCATAAACTAAAAGAGCTTCACCTGATGGACTGTTCTGGATGTAACCAGTTAAATGACTGACCAGCAGGTGTCCTGCCAGTGTCGATGGCCGTAATTGAGGCAGGACTACGCAGGGACAGCATGTGGAATCGAGAGGGGGGGTGATCTCACTGGAGGGTGTGATCCCGTGTAATTCCCACCTAGCTCAGCCTGGCCCCCGTATGCGGCCCTCGGTCGCCTAGTAAGAATTGCTCAGGCAGCCGTGGGGAGTCTGGATTCATTAACGAAGTTGGACACAGAGAGAGCAGAAGTTCGCCTTATTCTTGCTCTTCTCTCACTGCAGGTGGAAATTCATATATAAAGTGGACATACCTGTGGTGCGCTCTGGTGTGGAACTGAGATGCTGTGGTTAGTGAAGCAGAGCAGCATGATATTAAGATCTTTGAGCTGAACAGACTGTACCTACAGCTGCCTGGAGACTCTCGCCCACGGAGCTGACCTGATTTACCTCTTAAACGCCTGCATATCTCAATTAGATTCAGCTTTTTTTGATAAAAGTTGAGAGCGTACAGGTCTCAGGATATTTAAACAAAAATATGAAACGTGATATCTCGTTGATTAAAGAAAATTCTAATTTAATAGAAATGTCTATTATATTGTGGTTGGGCGGTAAACCTATACTTTACCTTGTAGATTACAAAATAGACGTCATGCATTGTACGCATACACTAGTGTACACGTAAAACTGAATCTTTTGAAACTTTTGAAACTTTTTGCTTTGTGATGCAGACAAATGCGTAAAGAGAAATTGAAAGAATTAAAACGTTTGTGTAATCAAATCTTTGGGTTCATTCACCCAAAAATAAAAATTGTGTCAATTTATATACCCTCATGTCATTCAAAACCCGTATATGACGATTTTTGGAGAAATTAAAGTGATTTTGTGTTCATACAATGGAAGTCAATGGGGTCCAATGTTGTTTCGTTACCAACTTTTAAAATATCTTCTTTGTGTTCTGCCTAAGAACGAAACGCATACAGGTTAGAAATGACATGAGGATGAGTAAATTATAAAAGTATTTCTGTGTAAACTTTCCCCTTAATAGCATAAAAACCTACAACCTAAACATGAACTTTAAAAGCCAGCCTACCATTTACAAGAATTCTTTGTCAAACACCTGAAATCTCTATTTTCAGTAAAAACCCCAAAATGGCGCATAATTCATCTTCCCTCTCACCCTCCCTGATAGGAAGCAATTCGTTCTGTCTGTTAAAATAAGGAGCTCGAAATATAGTTATAAATTATTTAAAAAGATGTTTTTCCTCCGTGCAGTCATTTACAATTCTATATTTAACATCCGTTTGTTTGAGCATTATGGGTCAGAGATACATCTTCATATCCCAGAAACACCCCAGCAGAGACACCGTCTTCTGTGTGACATATTTAACTTCCTGAAATATTCAATTGCCTTTTTAGTCACAGGCTGTCTTGGAGCTTTGTGTAAACCACGTCTGTAGCACAAAAATGTCTGCTTATTTTCATTCTTGTTCAGCGACAGTGATGCAAGCTTTGACAGAAAATAAATCTCTATGATATTAATCCCTCGATGGGATAATCCCATTTACCATGGCAATAAATGTCTCAGTCGAGACTGTTAAAGTGCTATACTAAGACTTTGCTATATTTCAACTTGGGTTTAGTATTTAGACTTTAAAGTGAGGCACTTCCTAAAGATTTTATTTGAAACCTTTTAAGACTGGCTAGCTTACAATAACAGCAGTACATTGTAAAAAAATTGTTGATTCAACTTTACCAAGTCAAGTCATATTGTTGCTTTTAAGTTTATAAGACATGAAAGTACCCTATTAACTTAAAAGCAGCAAATCCATGCAGGTCCAACCAAAAGGTTGCAATCTGGTTGGAAGTTTGAAAGTGGTCCCTTAAATATTTATGGACAGCATCTTTGGCATGTTGCCGATTATCAGAGAATAGTTGTTCAATTCTTTACAGTAATATGAAGACTACCTCAGAGGAAGATTTGACTGCTCAGAAGTTGCGCTTTCATAGCTCGGGATATTTGATGGAGCTCTGTAAAAAGACTTGTAAAAAAAGCAATAAAGTAAGTTAAACAATAAAATGTTTAGTTGAAGGACTCAATGTATTATTTTGCATACACTGAACATGATTAGTCTAAACATGTTCCTAAAAGATAATTTTGTTAACTAAACTTTCTTTAGATTCTCAATCAGTACGGTGGCCGGGAAGTGCAAAACAAAACAACAAATCGCAAAACTAAAAACAAATCCAAAATCAAAATGACAAATCTGAAAACGCAATATCAAATCTAAAAATAGAATAGCAAATCTTAAAACACAACAACAATTCGAGAAACAAAATAACAAGTCAGAAACCACATCAACAAGTCAGAAAGCAAAACGACAAGTCAGAAAACACAACGACAAATCAGTCAAACCGGAAAAGGTAGGTATTTTGTTGGAATGGGATAGCTACTGCTGATTGGATGATACTCCTGTCAATCAAGATATCCAGGACGCTCGATGTACTATGAGAAAGGACATGCATATGTGTCACGGTTCGGTGGGGAGAGAACCCAATTGCAGGCAGGCGGGGTAGAAGGGGTTAACAAAGACTTTATTTTAAATATAAACACAAAACAAAAACCCACGCGGGGGTAAAATAACAAAGACAAGGGGAATAAGAAAAGTAGACATAACAGGAACAATAAACTACTAACTAGACTAACAGAACACTAAAACTAAACTGACAACAACTAGATAAACATATACTCACAAACAGGAACAGGGTACAATGACTAGACAGGCTTGGGAAAACACTACGGTGGCACACTGGAAACACAGGTACATGGAACGTAATGCATGAGCAACAAGACAATGAAACATGAGGGCATTTTAAAGGTAAGACAAACGAGGGATAATGACATAGGGCAGGTGAGGGTAATCAAACACGGCCGGGAAACAATACAGGAAACGAGAGGGGTGGGGCCAATGACAAGACACTGGAGAGAACGCATATTATTGTCAAAAGGACAATAATATGTTTCTCTCCACACATAACCTAAGGCTTTGTCATGACTCTGCCACAAGATCAAGAATTACATGACATAGGGAGGCAGAATCATGACAGAAGCCCCCTCTTTAATGAACACCCCCAGGTGTTCACCAAGGGGTAGACTAACGAGACAGGGTAGACTGAGACAGTGACAAGAATAAACAGAACATGGAAAATAAGATCAGGGGCAAACATGCAAACACAATCATGGGGTTGGGGTGACAGTAGAAATAACAAACATGGGAGGGGGGGTGGGGCAAAACAAGAGTTCATGGGGGGAGGAGTTTTAATCCCCGGCTGCGCTCGAGGGCGCGGAGTCCTGGGGGACTTTGTGGGGGAAGTCCTGGGGGGAACTGCCGATTGGAATGTCGGCGGGACAAGGCTGGGACCCGGCTGGAAGGCCGGCTGCATCACCGGACTGAACGCCGGCTGCAACGCCGGCTGAATCACCGGATGCACCGGAGGCGTGGATGCTCCTCCTCGACGCTTCTCCCTCTTCCTCTCGTTCATCGGGCCCATGGCCGAGTTAGCCGGGTCCGTGGAGGACAGAGGGAGTTCTGGGTCGGAGGAGTTTGTAGACGTCGTCCCTGGGTCACTCCTCCCCCACTCGCCACAGGCGCCACCAGGAGAACCGGGGACTGTGGAGCTCAAGCCGGAGGGTACTGAGTCCCCCCGGGCAGCGGCAGCCAGGACGAGGCCCTCCGGAGTGGTCAACCGTGGGGTGAAAGCTCCGAGTGGAACCTCACCGTCCCGGTTGGCCACAAACCTGACCATGTCCGTAAACCCAAGGGGAGCCAGCAGCCTCTTCTCCGACGGGGCGAGGCGCTGAGTAAGGCAGCAGTTGAAGATCGCCTTCAACTCCTCCAAACTCAGACGACCTCGCCACCGTCGAGAATGCCCTGGCGAACTCCCGGTTCCCGTAACTCCTCTGACGGAACCCTAGCAGCAAGTGGGCTTGAGCGGCCCGTGAGGACAATGCCGTGCCATCCTTTGGAGCTACCTGCTGGGTTCGGGCTGTTTCGGTCATTCTGTCAACGATGTGGCAAGCAAAAACCCAAGCGCAGGCAGCGGGAGTGCGGGGATATCAAACAGACTTTTATTACGTAAACAAAACACAAAACAAAGACCCGCGATGGGGTAAAACTCATGAACAATAAAAAACAATAAACAAGTACGGACCGAAGACTAACTAAACACTAGACTAATAAACAATAGACATGAACTAACTCAACACTTACTACGACGATGAAACAGCACAACAGGCACATGCACATGCACATGCGCATGCACATGCACATGCACATGCACATGCACATGCACATGCACATGCACATGCACATGCACATGCACATGCACATGCACATGCACATGCACATGCTGGTAACACACTGGACGAGCAACAAGACGAACTGAATACAGCACATAGCACACACAATGACCGAACACAGGACAATGAAACATGAGGGTATTATATAGGGAGACATACAAAGGATAATTAGCATGGGGCAGGTGTGGGTAATAAAGCACTCAGAGAAAGTTAACGAGGAAACGAGATGGCGGGAACAGAGACACGGACCGGAGAGAGAGAGTATAGAAGGCCGAAAGGTCAACAATCTCTCTCTCCACATAAAACCTAAGGTTTTGCCATGACTCTGCTACAAGACCAAGCATAGACATGACATGATGAAGCAGAGTCATGACACATATGTGATACTGCGCATATTCATTGATTAATGTTCAAAAGCCACATTTTGTTTATAAAGTTGAAACCACTTCTCGGCCACGGTAGTTTCTGTTCAAAATGTGTCAAAATGTTTGCCCAACTTTCAAAACAGTGTAATCTGAACAATCAATATGCAACACAGTCTCACAGGAATTTGTGACATTGTCACGAACTATAATCTATTTATTTGTGTTTACTGACACGAATTTCCCCCTTTTTTCGTGTCTGTCAGCACGACTTTCAATCTAATGAATTATAAAATGCGGTATCTTTCATATGTATAAATATACAGTATATCAACGCAATCTGATGGGAATTCATACTTAATTTACAAGGTGGCTCATTCGTGTGAATTTCAATTTCCCACGATCTCATTGGTATGTTTTGACTTTTCCCATGTGACGTTAGGTTTAGGGGCGGGGTTAGGGGAGCCATTTATCGTTGTTTTGCCACCTCGTGAAACTCGCGTTTTTAGCAAAATTAGCCTTTGCTGCTGTGATTTTAGGGTTTGGGGGGAAGCAAGGTGTTAGTCAGCCACATACAAAAATGTGTACGACTTGTTTTGATATCAGGTTATAAATGAATAAATGTAAGTACACACGCAGTCTGTGTATTGAAAGTCGTGCTGAGTGACACGAAAAGAAAGTCGTGTTGAGTGACATTAAAAAAAGGTTGTGCTCACTAACACGAAAAAATGGAGATGTTCGTGTCCATGAACACGCATTAATAGATTCCGTTTCTATGCCACGAACTGCCGTGAGACTGGGTTGCAATATTGCAGTTTGAAAGTTCCCAGGATGCATTGCAGCATGTTGGATTCAGTGGTTATTTATTTATTTTTCTTTTAAAGATTAGTGTTTTTGGTTCCTGCTGGCTTAATTTATGCTTTGTTTTTATGTTGTTTTAAATTGACGCAACTTTTGTTTTACTTTTGTGTTTCATATGTCACATAGTCTCCTAAAATTGCTTAGGGGAAATAAAAACTGAAACAAATGAGATAATTGTTCAAATGCATTAAAAGTATAGTGCTACAAAATGAATATAGATTGTATAGGTAACGTATAGTTTGAAGTTGTCAATAATATTGACTTTTGATTGTAGAATTGGCAAATCTGTGATCAGTTTGTGACATTGTTGAGTTTCTTTTCTTGAACCTCTAATGTAGGCCCTTGTGAGATTTCTGCGTCTTTTTCTCTGAAGAAACATTTAAGAACATATTTTGCTTTCCATCTCATTGATGTCTGTGAGAAACAGTTTCATCTTTGAATTTTCTTTCTAATGGGAAAGACTAGCAAGCAAGTGTTGTCCAATCGTCTTCTTTTTTTTGCTTATGGTTTAGTTCGATATTTTGAGTTCACTTTGAAAGTATACGCTTTTTTCTAAGTGTATAAATTCCCTAATGAAGAGCTGTACAGAGTTTTCACCGCATCTTCTATGAAGAGAGAAATTATGAGGAACTCCTTTTATCTTTTTTTAGTGCTGTCTGGTGTAGTAGAGATCTTGCAAAAACTGATCAACAAACCTTCAAAAGGATTCTCGATGCTTTGATGAGTCCACTTCCTTATTCTTTTGGATCAATAGGGGCATAGAGGTGCGCACAGTGAACCTCTGAAGAATCATCCGCTGAACCTGAGCTCAGCGGCCAGAGAGTGAAGTGTAGCCACATAAGCCAATTGATTCTGAAATGAAACTTTTCCTTCTAATTCAGTAGACCATGCTTTCATGGTTCAAATGAGCAGTACAATTTTCACACCTTTTCAAATAAGCTGTTTGCCACTTACTGTATATGTAAATACTCACAGAGCACACAATGAAAAGCACAGTTGTGTCGAATGAAAAGGCACCTTTTACACCGTGGTTGGTTCCAAATCTCTAACAGCATGAATCTGATTCATATGCAAAGCCCATAGTGTGTTCAAGATTGTGGAGGGGTTTGGAATGTGTCATGTTTGCGAAAATAAGCACGTTTATATAAGGAGATTCTCTTCTCTCCATCGGCTGTGGCCTGAGGCTCAGCGCTCTCCGGTCCCTCTGTTTTAGGAAAACTCTGCGTGCTGTCTGGAAGGACACAGTTCATGTCAGTGGTGTGCAGGACTTCCAGCTTATGCACTAGAAGTTATATTGTTAGATGCAAGACTATGGACATTTTATGCAATAACACACTTTTTGATTTAGACCCACTTCAGAACATATAAAAAATGAACAAATAAGAGTCTGAAATCTCTTTGGTGCAAAGAGTTTCAGAAAGCGCCCAAACAGTTTATCTTAGCTCCATCTCAAAGCTCTAGCAAATGGGAAAAATAAATAAGTTTGATTAGGATGAATTTTAAATCATGGCTCAATTGGTGCATAGTAAATAAGGTTGTTTGTGGTTGTTTTGGTTTTCAAAAATGGTGCTAGCATACTTCCAAGCAGTTTCAAATGAAAAATAAAACGTAACGCAACAAATTACACATAAACCCACAGTTGCATGTTGGGCGTATTATGTAGTATTTCTGTGCTCGACACACTCCACCAGTGATCGTACAGGTTTCGGAAAGTTTTTCTCGAACAGATAAAACTGCTTCGTAACAATTTTTCTTAGTCCCTTATTGGACAATTCTCCCGGAAAAGCACACGGCACGCCCACGCGGCAGCAAGGAGAGCAGGAGAAGGAGCATGCGCAGACGTCACTTTCACTCGTGTGCAGGAGAGAGAGAGAGAGAGAGAGAGAGAGAGAGAGAGAGAGAGAGAGCATCCGTTCGCGAAGTTCATGTGTTTGTTTGTTCACTGCATTTGGGTGATGAATGTTATATAAATGGTGGATATAACGCTGGATTTCGAGATCGTTTGAAACTGATATATGGAGCTGTCCCAGCGCTAAAAGATGCCGGACATGAACCGCATGCGGTGAGTGAAACTGATGTCTGTGTTTGTTTGGCAATGGGTGCGCACGTGCTTTAGTTCAGCCTACCCCTCCCCCCTGCACGCGCTTTTGGAAATAATCGTACAGCTGTATCTATCTTTTATAAATGTGATCAAACTAAATACTCTTCAAAGATACGAAGTATGCAATACTACTCTTTTGGTACTCAAGATTAATATGAGATTGGCATAAACCGCGCGTGTGTTAGGGCCACTTTAATATAGAAAAAAATAGTTTTTCTTACTTCATAAGATAAACTTTAAAAGTTAAGTGTACTCAAGTGTGCAATTTTGAGACACTGTGAATAGAAGTACAAGACATATATTTTTTTAACACATTAAATATAACAACAGAGCACATTAAGTACATTATGGAACTGTTCTTAGTTCACTTTTTTCTTGGGGTAGTGTACTAGTAATTACTACAGTAAAATGTAGTTTACTGTAGTACACTATGCTGTATCATATACAGTAAAACAGTTATATTCTCACTAAATCCAAATTACTTGTAAAGATAATTTGCTTTAACTTAAACACTTAAAGGAGTAGTTTACCCAAAAATGAAAATTCTGTCATCATTTGCTCACTCGTCATTTCAAAGCTAAATGCCTTCCTCTCTTCTGCAGAACACAAAAGAAGATATTTTGAATAAGGTTGGTAAACGAAAACCATTGGTCCCCATATACTGGCGTTGGTTTTGTGTTCATACGGATGAAGTCAAAGCGTTTAAAGTGTTTTTTAACAGGTTTAAAATATCAAGAGGGTGAGTAAATGATGACAGAATTTTAGTTTTTGGGTGAACCACTTTAAGGCAGCTTTTTTTTTAGGTAAAATGGGTTATACTAAGTTATACTGTATATTTACTGCAGTGTACTATAATAATCTGTAATAATAACAATTGTAAATTGATAAACTGTAGTAAATAGGCCTACTGTAGTATACTTTTATATTTACTATAGTAAGATTAAAAAACAATCATCTATGAATTTTACTACAGTTAATTATATACTACTATACTGCATACTCAGTATATACTGTACAGTATTCATGTGAGATTCAGCGGAAACTGTGTTAGTGATGCTTGTTAAATAGGGGTGGGCTCTTTTGGCTAGTTAAGCAACCGCCTAGCAACATAACTATGCAGAACAGCTTAGCAACCATGTAACAACATGTCAAAAACCATCCCAGGTAAAAAGTGCGCTAAGTAATACACTTCCACAATGTACTTACCTCTAAAGTGCTCTGTCACACATCATTTTTTAACTTAATGTACTAAAAATCTAATTTTTGTACTTCCATTCATGATGCACAGTTAAGTACACTTAAAATGTCTTAAACCTGTCATAAGAAGTAGGCTACTAAAAACGAATTTTTGTATATCAAGACCAAAATTAGTGTGTGAAAATAGAGCACTTTAAGTCTATTATAGTGCACTTTTCTCATCTTGGATTAGCACCCATTCGCTATGCCTTTTGCATTGCGGTATCAAGCACTTTTTGATTGTTTTAATGCTCGTCCTGCTTTTTTACAGATCGAGTTGGGCTGTAATAATATGCTTGAATTCATTCAATTACAGAAAGTGTCAGAAAAAGTGTGGGTGTAGGTCTGTAAGCATCGTGAGTTAATTATCATGTTTGGCTGTCACGTTTAAAAGCAGATTACTATCTAGATCGAGCTTACTGTCTGTCTATGGAGCTGTCGCATGGTCTGTTCGGGCTTTGAGTAAGATGGGCTAACAAGACTTAAACATTGGCATCATTGCCCGAGCTAGGGATGAATCATTCCTGGCATGCTCTCGCCCGCTATGTCTTTGCGATGACATTGATCTCCATGAATATTTACCCAGATGCATGTTGGTAGTTAATAATAGCAAAGCAGCTATGGCAGCAACAGCAAGGTTCGCCGTGTCGTCGGGAGCGAGGCGGCCTCCCTGCCGAGAAAGATCTGGACTATTTAACACTGTCTGCTCGCTTCTTCTCACCCACACTAATCTGGTTGCACGGAATCTGAGATTATGTGAAGCCATTTTTTTTCATAAAAGTCAGACAACTTTTTGCACATGATATGTAGATCATGTGGAAAGGTACAGGTCATTTTTGCTTTTCTCAGAAGCTGCATTCTCATATCTAAGGAGAGGTCTCCTTCATGTCTCATTTATGCTGTCTCTGATGTTTCCATTAAAACTGCTTAGAATAAATCATAAAATGATGCAAACCTCATGGCACAACGGTACATTTCTCAAGAAAACAATCTTTTAAAACAGGACATTTAAGCAACAGTCTCAATTTGGTCTCTCATTGCTGTCATTTGAGATATGATTGTGACCTAGGCAACGTTCACAGTTAAGCTATTTTATTGCATACACGCATTTTCACAAGCACGTCATGCACACAATTCAGTAAATGTAACTAAGCCATAAACCCCACGTCCATATTTCCACCGCACAATTACAGTGACGCAAGTTTCTTTCCTTTTGTCTGGAACATTGAGATCCAAAACAGGTTGGAGCTTATGGCTGCAATTTTCCTCCTCTGAGCTCCGAAGTCCTCTGGGGTATATTTCATATTGTAAGGCACCCTCTTAAAATTCCCAACCTCCCATTGAGGCAACATTGTTCTCTTTGTCTTCCTGACATTGCATTAGAGACCTCGGCAGAAATCAGCCAATATGTATTCTGACCTCATTTGAATATGTCTTGACGGTTGTTCTCATTTAGAAGGCTGTTAAACAGATGCAGATGTGAGGTGGAGGACGTCGTATGAGGCCTTGATCTGGATGCATTTACACAGCAGCAGAGTATAATAGTTCTGATTTTTTAAAATAACTTTGTTTAAGTTAAAGGTACAGTTCACCCAAAAACAAACAAACAATGACGGTACCCATTCACTTCTATTGTATGAACACAAAACCAATGCAAGTCAATGGGCACCGCTGTTGTTCGGTTACCAGCATTCTTCAAAATATCATCTTTTACGTTTTGCAGAAGTAAGAACGTCACACAGGTTTGAAATGACAAAAGGGTGAGTCAATGATGACAAAATTTAAATTTTTAGGTGAACTATCCTTTTAAAGGGGTCATATGACACGGCTAAAATGAATATTATCGTTTGTTTTAGATGTAATGCAATGTGTATACACGATTTAAGGTTCAAAAACGCTGTATTTTCCGCATGTTTGTATCTCCTCTTTGCCCCGCCTCCCTGAAATGCGCAGATTTTTTACAAAGCTCATTTCTCTGAAAAGCGAGGTGTGCTATGATTGGCCAGTTAACCAGTGCGTAGTGATTGGTCGAATACTGCAAGCGTGTGACGGAAATGTAACGCCTCTTACCATATTTGGAACATCAGGTTCCAAAGCAATTGTGCTGACAGGTACGCCCACCTTACTTGCGTATACATTTGGGCGGTCTTAGTCAAATCATACCACCAACTGACGTAGAATTGTGGGGGTGTGGTTACACGAGGCGTTTCAGGCAGGTCTGGGTGAGCATTCGCTTTATATTGAAAACATCTTTTGTTCCGACACTTACATTTTTGCAATTTTACGTGTCTAATACATGCATGGGCAACTTATGACACACAAAAGACACAGAAAAACACGTATTCGTGCCATATGAGCCCTATAAAGTCACCATGAAATCAAAATTGACAAATCGGTGCTGGGTTGTTTTAATCCATCGTTGGGTTAAATATAATATTGGTACCTATTAACTATTTTACAAAATGGCCAGTTCATACATTTTACTTTAATCTGCTTTAATGCCAGTGATGGTAAAGGCATAGTGGTGGGTTTAGGGGCGGAGCTTAATTTTTATTCTAATAATTTTACGATTTTCTACAACTCACATCTATACGAATTAGCCACCTTGTAAAATTGTTAAAAATTCCCATGAGAGCAATCTGG
This sequence comes from Triplophysa rosa, assembly GCF_024868665.1. NCBI lineage: Eukaryota > Metazoa > Chordata > Actinopteri > Cypriniformes > Nemacheilidae > Triplophysa > Triplophysa rosa. Next base: position 15,781,927 of record NC_079912.1, on the reverse strand, counting down.
GATTCCCCATCAAACCCATAACATTTGCGCTGTTAACGCAATTCTCCACCAGTTGAGCTACAGAAACCCCCACATGTCGCCTTCTCGTCACAATATTTTACTAAGTAATGATTTGAGAAGCTACTCTCCCTTGAGTGTTTGAGCCTCATTGTCATCACTGTGCCATCTCTGACGTGCCTCTTCTTATCATTACAGCCAACACAAGGCTATCCAAAGGTAATCTGCTACAAAATTCATTTGTAGCAGATTACCTTCTTTGGAGTAGTAGTTCTGAGACCCCCTCTGCCCCTCTTAACAATCAGTTAATACCTGCGCTTGGTCCTTCAGAAGCAAAGTGGAGTGCTCACCAGAGATCTGCGGTAGGCATCAAACCACTCTCTTTCAACTAACAGTCAGCGATGGGTGGTGGCAACTTGTCATTTTAAAGGTGATTGCGTGTTAATGGTCCTTCAGCTTTTCAAAGGAAGAGGCAATTACAAGATTTTAGTCTTCCCTCATACCTGTCATTTAAAGCATCGTGCTGCTAAAAGCAAACAAATGCTCCACACTACAATATATACGATAGTATGATTCAATTTGATACAGGGTGATACATACAGTTTATGCGTTCTGAAATATGTCGTTGTACATCCTAAGGTTGTAGTTTACCCAGCAGAAAGAAAATAAGGACTTGAGATGTTCACATGGTGAAATCCCTGGTATGATTCCTCTCAATGCGAATTGTATTTTAATAGGCAGCTAAGGTGTTTTAATTAGTCAGGCCTTTTTATTACAGCAGGCAGATGGCGAAATCCTCGCTCTTTTGTTAAAGTCACGCTAATTAAAATTCCTGGAGAAGCTGCTTCCCTCCAGAATACCTAATAAGGCGTCCCAGCTCAGAAACTAATAAGAGACCCGATGCCTTGACAACGGTCTCACCTTGAAACTTCACTGAGTCCCTTGCTTAGCGTTCACCTCTGAGGGTCTCCCAGGATCACGCTGAAGATGGAAACGGAGGAACATTATGAGCTCTTGAAAGAATGCCATCGTGGATCGACATGGCTCTCATCAGGGTCGTGTGAATATTTATTGGATATCTGCCTTTCGTACCCGAGGTGCAGAAATAAGAGAGGAAGGAGGAAATAATTGAGTAATTTTTTAAACTACAGTATTTGGCCGACCGCTCTGCGTATCGAATCTCTTGGGATTGCCTGCGATGAAAATGCTGCTGCCTCGGGCTTTTCTCTTATGCTGAGCTTTTAAGCGTTAGGAGAGCTAGTCTGATGTTGCAGTCAAAGGAAGGGTTTGAATGTGGTTTATTGGAGGGTTTGGGAAAGAAGAGGCTTTTTCTTGACTGACATCGCACACATTTGTCAGCCAAATGCCTCCCGTTTGAGCCATTGGTGGGATCTTCTTTAAAGGTCCTTTGAAAAGTTCTTTCATGTCTGTTTGGGGAGAAGATCTGAGTCAGTCAAATTCATCTCCTAATGAAAACTGTCAAACTGTTTCTATCCAGCAAGATTTTATTGAATCTACACCAGTCCGCATTTAGATTTTTCGAGTACAAATACATTAAACGAAAATTTCTCATTGCATCTTCACCTGGGTCGTGAATTTTTTAACGTACTTGGCCAACATACAACATACATGTTCAAATGAGAAACATATCCAGTTACAGGATTCTAGAGTGGTAGTGTATATATTTATTTAAAGTAAATACGTACACATTTTTATTATTAAAGGGATATTTGATCAATTATTCACCCATTTCATATCATTTCAAATTTGTATGACTTTCTTTCATCTGCAGAGCACGAAAGAAGATATATCGAAGAACGTTGGTTACCAAACAACCCTGACCCCCATTGACTTCCATTGTATGCACACAAAATCACTGAGACATTTCTCAAAATATCTTCTTTGTGTTCCACAGAAGAAAAAGTCATATACAGGTTTTGAATGACATGATTTTAATTTTTGGGTGGACTGTCCTTTTAATTGCTAATGTTTCTGTACATACCTCATAAGTTGTGTCTATGCTAATATATTATGGCTACTGACAGTATACAGTAGGCTATGCCTCCAGCGGCTACAGCATGAATTTCAATCCGTTTAATACTTCAAGCGACAATTATATTGCATCCTGTTTGTTACCTCATTTCAAATGTATTCTCGATTGAATTCTGTATGTTGCACAACCCTGCTATCCGCCGCAACTGTATTGGCACGCTACTGTTGTGCTCAACATCTGGTCAAGTTTTCCAACTGCAGAAGTGGTTTGAGTTCCTTTGGCATACGACATGTCATCATATCCGTTTCTCTGCATCAGTTGTGTCAGATTTATCAAATGTGTTTGACTCCAGATGCTTGAGATATCTGTCAGAGAAATCCATTTAGGCCTGCGAGAGTTCCAATATATTCCTGTCACATAGTTCAGACTCCTGCACTGAATACCAATTGAGATAGCTGGGAACATTTGCCAACCTTCCAGGGCCATAATTTCAGATTTAAAAAGCAAGGCGCAATGTGACTCCATGCACAAATCAGCATGGAAAACTTGCTAACAACAGAAATGTAAACTAAGGCGCAGATATTTCATAATCTGGACTGCTCTCAAGGATAACAACTGCATATTTCTCTCTTTGCCATTAGGTTTTGTTAGTGGCCTGTAAACAACATTTAGCGAGTGCTATTCCATAAAATTCAGACTAGCAACTCTGTGAAGTTCAAAACAGTTCACAGAAAATTAATCACCGCTATTTCTACGGGACACATGCTATTGATTACCACCATGGGAACATAATTTAATTTAGCTGCCAGACTTCAAGGATACATTTTGTATTGGTGTTGTGTTGGTGTTACGAATGAACACGTAGCAAAGCCGAAGCGACCTCCTCTGGGGTCGAGCGGCAAGGCTGGAGGCCACCTGCGTAACATTTAACACCGTCTACCGTAATGAACTATTTATTGCACGTCCCAGAACGCTTTTTAAGTATTGAGTTTGTTTCGGCTTTGATTATAACTTCCTGCTATGAAACTATACAAGCGGAAACGTTCCTTCAGGGATGCCGATGTTGAATTGATCTCAGTAGAACAGTAGTTTACAGAAACGCAGTAGTTCACAGATCGTTTTCAAGGGCTTTTCTGAGATTTGTACACATTTTGTCTTTGTCAATGATGTTGCTTTGGATGAATGTATTTGGCAAATGCATAAATATATTCTTTTTAATGGATATTGAATTTATGTAACATGAAAAACAGAAAGCTCTCAATGGGAATGTGTATATTATCTCCGGGTAACTGGTAGTTTGTTGCATAAACTTTCTATTAGCCGTGTCACGCGCACTGTAATCTTCCCTCTGCGCGTGGCGTCCCCGATGTCGGCAAAGTGCACAACAGATGTCATAATTACAAAGAATAACGCGACCCTTAATTCAATTTACTTTTTAAAACAGAGTTAATAAGGAATGCTTTTAGAAACGCTATACCCGATTCGTTGTAATAAATCTTTTTAATGAAGTTCAGTCCCCTGTTGGCTTTAAATGTCATACCTTGAACTCTGGGACACAAAATCCCACCTTTAATGCAATGAATCTTTGTAATGGAGTCAAAAAGTAATATCTACCTCCTCGTCTTGGAGAAATAAACTCAAACTTTCAACACTGCATCAGCTTAAGTACTTTTCAGCTGGTTGTGCTTTAATACCCAGGTTGAACAAAGGACGTTGAGTGTCGTCCCAGCACGTTAGTAAAATTGGAAACAAAAATTGAACAATTTTATTACCATGAGCTGCATGAATAAAATTAAATGCCTAATTATTAACATGACATAAACAGCTGCATACTGTCCTGTTTTAATGATATTAAGAATTGTGTTTTTGTTTTCATTCGTTTCAGCTTTGCCATCCCATAATGCCATAGGAACCGAGGAGCCATCAGATTTGAGAACTGTGAGTCTTTTAAATGTTTCACACGACCAGTGATATGGTTAAACTCGTTTTTAATGAGAGCTGGCAGCATTTGTGAATGTGTCGCCTGTTTGCAAAAGCATGTGGGCTTGATACCCTTATAGTAGGATTCATTTTGGTGCTTAACAATTCCATTCCATTATATGGAAAATAATGTCCATCATGTTTTTCCACATGTCAACAGTTCATCCCACTTCAGTCCAATACTTTGTCCATATAGTGAACTTAAATGGGGAGAAGACTGGTGTTTCTTAAATCATTGACTAAGATCATATAAAGGTCCAGTGTATGGAATTTAGTGGCATCTAGCGGTGAGGTTGCAAATTGCAACCAACGGCTCACTCAACCCCTCCCTTTCAAAGCAGAACGGTGGCTGACACAGAACTAAGATGTCGTCACGTTGTTGCTTCTTTTCCGAAGGAGATAATGTGTTTACGAAACGCGCTCTGTAGAGCAGTTTTTCCGTTTAGGGCTACTGTAAAAAGAACAGTGTTGGGTAAGTTACTCTGAAAAAGTAATTAAATACTAGTTACTAATTCCGATTCAATAGTGTAATTAGATTACTGTACAAATTACTCTCTCCAAAAAGTATTTAATTACTTATTACTAATTACTTTCTATATCCTACTGTATATAAACCTTGATTAGGTAAGTGAATCAAGGATAGACATGAAACGGCTCTTTAAATCATCTAAATAAATAATATAAAACTACATAAAGTAGTATTATTAACTGACAGAAGTACTACAAATGCGAGAATAATACATTAAAGCATGGATTTTAAAGTTAGACTTTGAATTTTTATGTCAATTCCACTTTTGCACACACATATATTCGCAGCCCAGGCTCATTGTAAATACGCACCTCTGCCTACATTTCTGCATAACGTGAAATATGTAGCTCCAGGAACAAATCGCTGCATCTCTTGAGTGGAATGTCCACTAGAGGCCGTTTTTTCTCTGTTCTAACGTGTTTTATTAAGTTACGAAGCAGACACATGCACAAAGTAAAAAGGTTAGAGCACCTAAACCCACTACCACCCTAATCCTAAACCTACCCACTTCCCAACCATATAAAACATGGAACAAGCAAATACAAGTCAGTCACGGGTATTTATTTCACTGAACAAAAACAGTATAAAAACATTAAAAACAGGTCACGTTACATTCGGAATCTTCAGCCTCGGAACGCTCGGAATAATTGCACTTTTTTTTAATAAACAGCATCTGTACAAAATACTAATGCATTTTGATCATTTATTAATTTATTGGAGCTATGCTTAAGTAAACAACAAGTTCTTGTTTACCTCAGCCAAACACAATCAATCCTCACAGTAATGACATCAGACGTTTATCCGCCACGGGATATACATCAATAATATTCAGTATCGTCTGCTTTGTAACCTTGAATGTACCTGCATCAACACAGAGAAAAACCCATGCGCCACTAGTGGACATTCCACCCGAAAGATGCAGCGATTTGTACCTGGAGCTACGTATTTCGGCTTATGCAGAAATGTAGGCAGAGGTTCATATTTGCAGTGAGCCTGCGTTGCATATATTACACAGAGTATGTAGTTTAATTACATCAGAAGTAACTATAATTAAATTACAGAAAAAAAGAAGAGTAATCCTTTACTTTACTTTTCAAGGGAAAAGTAGTAAAATTACAGTAACTAATTACTTAGTAACTAGTTACACCCAACACAGTAAAAGAACATGGCGAATTTCATGTAAGGGGTCCCACGGTGAAGAAATAGCTCATTCTAAGGTAATTAAAACATAACGCTTCATTATTCAAGGTCTTTATACACCTCTGAAGACATAGTTATGAATTATATTGCAGAAAATTACATTTTGGACCTTTAAACAAGGTATTTTTGATCAACAATTAAACATGACGTTGTTTCTTAATCTACTCGTTCTCAGAGAATCATCAATCTTTAACAATTGATGATTGGCTCTTCTAACTGAAATGTCTGTCTTTTTGTCGCTACAGACGCCATATTAAGCGTTGCACTTTTCTCCATTCATAGTAATACAACTGTGGTACTTTTTATATCTGTAATGTTTGATGATGGTGAGCAAATGATGACTGAATTTTCATTTTTAAAGATATATTTGAAGGCACAGTTCACATAGAAACATCGCTTTGAAGTTCATTGCTCTTCTGGCCCCAAAAGTCGTTTTTCTTCTCTTTTCCGTACAATGCTCATGAAGCAGCTCGTCATTATTAACAAAGACCTTCAACACGTAAAGCTAAGGTCAGTTAATTATTTGACCATTAAATCTTTGAAGCTGTTCAGAAGCCACCGGGAAACCAGGTTCAATCTCCCGCTCTTCCCTCCACGGTTCTGCCAGAATTCAAATCCTTTCGGATAATGAGAGCATTAAGACATGGAGTGCGAGAAGGTCTCGTCTTGAAGTGTCGCTCACATATACTGTACACACCAGCCAATTTATTTTCAGGTAATTAAGTCACGGGCTGGAACAAGCTGGGGGCAGGCCTGCAGACACCAGGAGAGGGGGAAGAAAACGCAGAACCACAGTCGCGCCCCTCTGACCCCGCACCCATGTTTTTGTCTTTTAGAGAAATTAAACGCTCATTATGAGGGAGATGCCGGGTGAAGACGCCCCGCGGGGCCTCTGCTCAGCCGCAATGAATAGCCCCGGCCTTCTTCGCATCCATCATATCGATTATTCTTTAATGATATGCGCAAGAAAGTAATTTCCACATCGCCATATTGTCAGTATAACTAATCGGATTTCTCCGTTCTGCGGCTCAAAGAAAACAAGGTCGGTAAAGAAGCTGCAAATCTTGAGTACTAGAGATGAGAGATGATTTTTAGAGCGTGCCCAGGACCCAAGAGTTGAGACTTCAGAATTGCAAATTAATTTCTAAATTTAAATTGACTTGACAAACAATAGATTTTGGTATAGGTTGTAGCTTAATATATTCAACTGATTCAAATTGTGCAGGTACATTTTTTTATTTAAATAAAGTCAAAACATCATGTTTGGTGGCATTGTACTTACATAAAAATGGACCGGAAGAAATTGCATGAAAAAGAATCCATTAATACCCAACATTTGCTGTTGTGTGACTGTATTGAGTTTCTTTGAATTGCATTCTAGATTTTTCTAGCATGCACAGAATGGTAATGGTTCACTTTGGAAACTTTGTACCCAACCCAGCATGAGCATCAAATAATTATTAGTGTCTTAAAATAAAAGGTATAATTCTATTATTTTTTCAAGTTGTATTAAATACATTCATGTATAATTTTGAGTCATTATTTTGAAAGAACAATTATTTTATGCTTAAAATAGTATTCATGTTGACATGCTCTGAAGCAGAACTCAATTCCTGGTGACCCACAAATCTCCACATTTTGTATGTCTCCCTTTTTAAACACACCTAATTCAAACCATCCGCTTGCAGAGACTTTCTATGAATTGAACCAGGATTTGAAATGTTGGTTCCCAGGACCAAAGTCTAGTTTTGGGGGTTTCAATCCTGCTCTAGGCATTTCCAACCTTACTCCTGAAGCTCCACTGTCCTGCAGAGCACATCTCCATGCCTTATCAAACATCTAATCCAAGCCTTGATTTACTGGTTGGGGTGTGTTTGATTAGAGTTGGAGCTGAACTTTGCAGGACGCCATGAATGGAATTGAAATCCTCAGCTCTAGAAGGTAAAACCAGTGCAATGTATGTAATAGATTTTTCCTCAGTGTAAGGGAGACGGCAGACAATGGAACATCCCCATGGTGGCTAATTAAATCTACAACCAATATTTACTCATTAAATTCCTGCTGGAAACAGTGTGACAGTTTTGCTCGGTAGACTGCTCATTTGGATGTTTGTGTAAACATGCACAAATTAAACATTTTCCATCATACCTTAATTTCTTACCACTTAAGAACCAGGCAACATTTCACAGCATCTTGTTGTGATGAAGAAATTTAGAATCAGAATCAGAAGAGCTTTATTGCCAAGTGTGCTTGCACACACAAGGAATTTTCTTTGGTGTTGGAAGCTTCTAGTACAGACATTCAACACAATGACAATACAATATAATAAGATCTACAATATAATTACAGTCTAAAAGATTCTAAAATATGCATATATAAAATAAAGACTATTTTACAGAAAATGCGGGATAATAACATATAAGAGACAGAGCCAGAGGGCAACTGTTCAAAAAGTTTGTGTGCTGGGTGTGTGGAGTCAATGATGATTTTTCTTGCCCTGTTTTTCACTCTGGAATCGTACAGGTCCTGAAGTGTGGGCAGAGGAGCACCAATAATCTTCTCAGCACTACGAACTGTCCGTTGTAGTCTTCGTAGGTCTGATTTGGTGGCCGAGCCATACCAAACAGTAATTGAAGTGCACAGAACAGATTTGATGTCCTCTGAGTAGAACTGGGTCAGTAGCTCCTGTGGTAGGTTGAACTTCCTCAATTGACGGAGGAAGTATAACCTCTGCTGGGCCTTCTTTACAATGGAGTCTATGTGGGACTCCCACTTCAGGTCCTGAGAGATGGTGGAGCCCAGGGACCTGAATGACTCCACAGTATCCACAGTGCTGTCCAGGATGTTGAGGGGAGGAAGTGATGGAGGGTTCCTTCTGAAATCCACTATCATCTCCATTGTCTTGAATGCATTCAGCTCTAGGTTGTTTAGACTACACCAGGCAGCCAGCTGAGCAACCTCCTTTCTGTATGCAGATTCATCACCGTCTTGAATAAGGCCAATGACTGTGGTGTCATCTGCAAACTTCAGGAGTTTGACAGAAGGGTCTGTAGAGGTGCATTCGTTTGTTAAATTTTACCAACCTCACTAGCTGCTGCCTGTTCGACAGGAAGTTAATAATCCACTGACAGGTAGAGGTTGGCACAGAGAGCTGGGTAAGCTTGGGCAGAAGGAGGTCCGGGATGATGGTGTTGAAGGCCGAGCTGAAGTCTACAAACAGGATCCTGACGTAAGTCCCTGGTCTGTCTAGGTGTTGTAGGATGTAATGCCTGTCACAGACCTGTTTGCTCGGTAAGCAAACTGGAGGGGATCAAGAAGTGGTCTGGTGATGTCATTCAGTTGGGCCAGTACAAGTGTCTCAAATGACTTCATGACCACAGATGTTAAAGCAACAGGCCTGTAGTCATTAAGTCCAGAGATTTTGGGTTTCTTCTGTACAGGGATGATGGTGGAGCGTTTAAAGCATGAAGGGACTTCACACTGCTCCAAAGATCTGTTAAAAATATTAGTGAAGATGGGCGACAGCTGCTCCGCACAGACTTTCAGGCAGGAGGGTGAGACATTGTCTGGGCCTGGTGCTTTTCTGATCTTTTGTTTGCGGAAAAGCTGGCACACATCCTCTTCGCAGATCTTAAGTGCAGGTTGAGTGTCAAGAGGAGGTGTTAATGGTATAGCAGAGATAGGGTCTGAGACTCTGCATTTCAAAACGACAATAGAAGTCATTCAGGTCGTCAGCCAGTCGTTGATTACCCACAGACTGAGGGGATGATGGCTTGTAGTTGGTAATGTCTTTCAGGCCTTTCCACACTGATGCAGGGTCGTTGGCTAAATATGCAATATTTAGCATATTGTTAGTGCCTACAAAACCTCAGTATACAAACAAACCCACAGTGCCAACCAGCATCATGTCTTTGTATAAAGTAATGGTCCTCAGCCCAACAAATGATCTCAGATCAAGTTTCCGGAAACCTAATTAATTTCTTTTTTTCTTTCATTTGGTGACATGGTGGTGCAAAACTACACAATATAATTTACCACTGTGTGAGTCCCTTTATTGTTTTAAAGTCCATGATGTAAAATTATTCATATTTTCAGACATTAATTTTTGTTATTGTTCTTATTAGTTTTACATTTCGTTTCGTTTCGTTTCGTTTAGTTTTGTAGAGCATGTCATACTATTTATTCTTTAATTTTTTTTTGGTTTGTTTAAAAGCAAAAGTTTTAAAATATCTTCTTTTGTGCTCTACAGAAGAAAGTCATACAGGTTTGAAATGACAAAGGGGTGAGTAAATAAATATTTTTGGGTGAACTATCCATTTAAGAAAATAAAGAGTTGCAAGCTATTTTCAGAGGCGCATAATTAGGCTAGTTAACCAAAAATTAGCACCATCCTGTTTGCTCATCATTAACTTAATGAAGTTTCTAGTCTTTAAGCAATTATTGACAAAGGGGATCTTAGTGCTAACCCTGCACACCTTTGATGGATAAAAATCAATTCCCAAACAGGTCCATTTATAAGATTCAAACAAAAAACATGCAAAAACTCCAAACTTCTATTCCATTTTAACACACAGTTGTGACTTAAAAAAGCCCAACAGAGTCTCAATATTAAATTGATTTTGTCCATTAAAGTGGATTGTGGCCTCATTATAATTTCACACAGTGCCATTTACGAAATGTCAGTCAAAAAGTGTTCGCACAATAAAATCAATGGCTGTCTTCCAGCATCTGAATGTTTCATTACTGTAAATACAGCAGGAGATATATAGATCGAGAGGCCAGCGGCAGGGGCTCGTGAGGTTCAGAAAGAGGAAGCATCGCAATAAAAGCACATTGATCTCTTGAACTCGCTGATATACGGCCACTGGTGCGAGACGTGGGGGGCCGACGCTGATCTTTGGAGCTCAGTTCCCAGGGGTCACAAAACAACCTTTGAGCGCAGCCTAGTCCCCGTATCGATGGGCGGTACATATGATCACCTCGCTGCTGGGAGTTGTCATTTTTCAATAAAAGCTCTGCTTTTTCTGCAACAGACATTAATGAGGGAATCTAGCGCGGGTCAATATTGATGGCAAAGAAAGCTTTTCTGATGATCACGTAGGGAAGTGTTAAGCCGAGTTCCTCGGAGAGAGAGACTAGATTGATACATTTATCAACAGGCCTTGGTCAAGCAACGATCATAACGCCATAAACAAGAAGTGCAATGTATTTTCTGCTTGTTTTCTTTGATGTTTGAGCTGTGCGTTGCTGAAGGACGTCTCACTACAGGCATTGCATTTTTAAGAGAAAGATGAGCTTCAACATCTCCCTTTGGAGGCAGCCAGTAGATGTCACTGTTGTCAAAACTCTAGTTGTCCTGTAGCCAGGGGTTTTCAACCTTCATGGATTCTGAGACCCTCTACTCTCAGACTATTAGCACAGACTTAAAAAGCAAGATTTTTGCCCAGTAACTCTCGTATAGCCGCGAAAAAAAATTAAGAGACCACTTCACAGTTTTTCTAGATGTATTTTGGCCATTCCAGTCCACAGACACAAACCTCAGGAATGATATAAAGTCACCCAGCAGCAATGTGAAAGACTGGAATGAGGCAAAGATGTATGAAAGTTGTAAATCAAGCTTATTCCACCATATACTTTTGAACAAATCCTAAAATATATAAAATGTTTCATGTAGTTAAACATGCAGTGAAAATGTTAGTTAGTTTGTATTAGTAAATGCAGAAAATATATATATTTTCATTTGGGATTTGGAAGAAAAGTTAGTTCATTAGTTCACAGAAAATGTGTTCTACTTAAACACATACCTAGAAATAGTAAATTCAGAAAAAACTGAAAATAATTTTGTAGTGGTCTCCTTTTTTTCTGTGGCTGTATACGAAATACTCACTTTAATGTTTAGCAGTGTCATAAAGAGAATTGTGTATGCCTTATACATCTGTTTTAGCTGGAAGTGATGAACCATTGATAGCAGTAGTAAGAATTCTAGATAAAAAACACATCTTTTGGATAAAGTCTATAAATTTGCATTTACATTTTCGTAATATTCAAGGACCTCATAAACTCAATCTGGCTTTTATATGTTTCCGCAAAGCTTTTGATCGTACTTGTGACTCATTTTTCGGAGATCAAACCTCCTGTTCTCTTATCAGAACCCCCACAGGCTTTGTGCCATTTGAACGTCCTATGATTAAACTCTCTAGAAATGCATTAAGTAATTAAGAGACATTTATTTAAAAACAAATTAAAACAACATTTTTGTGATGTTTTGGGCAGTTGTTTTTAGAAGTCCCCAATATAAAGGATATACAAGTTTAAAGGGGTCCTATGTTTGCCTTTGTCTTTATTATTTTTATGGTGTGCTAGCTAAACAATAGGTGTTCGTGTTTCGATTTTTCAAAAAATACTTTATATATTACATATTTTACCTGTTCTATGAAGTCCCTCCTTTCGAAACGCTCGCATTGGTCAAGCTGAGACAGTCTTGTGATTGGTCTACCGCTTAGAGTGTGTGTTAAGATTTCCCGCCCATTACCCTCTCCATGTTCCAGGGGGCAGGGTAAATTTTGGGAAAAAGTTCATATTAGTCTTTAAAAAGTGATTTCTGTTCAAGAAAATATCTTCCTTTTCTTTGAACTTCAAGCGTTGCAACTTGGCAGACATTGTTCATGCTCAAACAGCAATACTAACTAACTATATTTAAAGTGACCCCGCCTTTAAACTATACTGCACATTGAAGCTAATTTAAGGATCATGATTTAACATTTCCAACTGACATCCTAATTTTACTAAACGTATTTTAAAAATTGTATTAGAAAGCATCAGCGGTTATGAGCTCTAATCCTGTGTTCCACCTGGTATAAACAGTCACGACTTAAGCCTGCGCTTTAATGTGCGTGCCAGGACGTTTGTAAGAAATAGAAAGTATTGTAAACATGCAGCAAGGCAGAATATTGCGTCTTATAATCTATTTAATGACAAGCTGCCATTTACTTTGCTCTAATCAGCTCTACAGTAACCTCGCGTTGTCTCTTTGTCCTTTTATGAAGTAGCTCAAATCAGGGAATATTTTATTGCAATTCCTGATAAACAGGATTGCAACTGCATTGTTATTCAGAAAACATAAGTTGTTAATAACACAGTTTGCAAAAAGACACCTGTTATGAATTGCTAAAATAGAATATTTCTGTTTCCAGTTCTAGTTCATTTTTTAGGCAAAAATTAAAATGAATATTTACCGTACTCAACCAAAGAACATTTGCAACCGTGAATGCCAGCCTCGGTAAAAGGCCGTTCATTTTGCACTTGGTGTTTTCTTATTTCTGGATGCGGGGGTTTGCTTATCCGTGCTTTAGAGCGCTGGTGAGCGTTTGCTGTGAACTGAGTGTGATTGCACCATCCCTCGTGTAAACAACCGACTCTGAAAGCCCCTCCTGTGATTGACACCGGTGGAAATGCCAAGCAAAGGTGTCTTTGTCTGCCTTCCTCTGCTTTCAGCAAACATCTCCACTTCGGGAAAAGATCTCCACATATAAGGATAACTACAGCTGTCTGACAGGCGGTATTTCTTGCTACTCTAACCAACCATTTGATAGCAGGTCTTAGATTACTTCGAAAACATGTTTACGGTTTTCTGCTCTCATTCTTCCAGGTGTTTGAGTGTTGTTTTTAAAAGAACACTTCGCCCAACAAGGAAAATTCTGTCATTGGTAATTTCCCTCCTCAAACTGGTTTTAGTTCCTTCTGTGGAACACGGTGGAAGATATTTTGAAGAATTGTATCAGCTCTTTTTTTCGATACAATGACAGTGGATGTTTCGGTTTCTGTCAAAATGTAAAATATAGGAAAAAGTATCACTAAAATATAATGATTGCAAAAATCTTGCTTTCCACCACAGCTCTTACATTCATACATTTGTACATTTTAGGACTTTATATAGTGTAGTTATTGTGATATTCTTTTTTCGATATTCCCAGTCCCCATTCACTGTCATTGTATGAAATGAAGAGTATCATAAATATTGGTCAGAACTCCTCAATTTTCGTTCCATGAAAAAAGAAAATGAAATAGTTTTGGAGACTACAAGGGTGTTTTTAGGTTTAATAACACGCACACGCACACACACACACAGAATTGAAATTATATATGTGACAAATATTACTCACACTAGACACACTGTTTGTCTATGTAACAAAACCCATTGCCATTTGTTCAAAATAATTTGCATGCGTTGTAGACTTCTGTTTCTGTTGTCAGCAATAACCCACCGCTATGACAATGTTCAAAGTACAGACACATAAAACTGCAGGTCATATGCAGATTAGAAGGACTAAGGGCCCAGATTATCCACAGCAGATGTAAAGGAACAGGCCTGCAAAAAGTGTAATTGGGCCCTTTGGACTTCCTTTCGGGCGTTGTTTTCCAACCTAGCTCACACATGACCGGAGGCAAGTGCTTATCTGTGCATAATTTTAAAGGCATTACGAGCAAACGATTAGCCTCTGTAGATTTACAGTATGTCCCTATACGTGTTACCTGTAATTTGTGTGGCAGCTGTGCATTCATGCATATTGTGCATGTAGGCTACTTTTGTGTAGCAGAGAGAGTCTTTCTAGCTAAATTATGACTATAAATGTGAATACATTATAGAGTCATAATGTATTTGTCATGGGGGTGTCGCCACATTTAATTTCACTTACTTTAAGAAAGGAAAAATGACACGCACGATTGTAAAACTTTCTCTTGAAATTAAATGGAGAGCAAATTAACTCGTTTGTTTGTTGTTCTCCAGTTCTCAACTCAACTTTATTTATATAGCGCTTTTACAATTTTCATTGTTACAAAGCAGCTGTACATGAGACACATTGACTACAAGCAAAACAATCAAAGTTGTACCTGCAAAAACAAGAAAAGGTTGAAAACACAGAAGACAGACACACCCACACACAAAACACTCCACACACACAACACGCACCAACACACACAGCCACAGAGACACACACACACACGGATGCGCACGCACACACACACACACACAACACACACACACACGTACGTACACAGACAAGTACGCACACACACACACGCTCAGTGAGAGCACACATTTAGGATAAAGGAGAGAGAAGCACAGGTCAAATATAACAGATAATAAATTCCTATATGCAATATTAATTAAGTAAAACTTTAAGATTCTAAAGCAGCCCCCCCGGTCAGGCAGATAGTGCAAAAACAGTATGCAAACGGTGGCGAGGAACCCAAAACTCTAATCGAGAAAAAAAACCTCAGGAGAACCCAGGCCCAACCAGGGGATTCCAGTTCCCCTCTGGCAAAAGCTGCTGCCTCTGCACAAGCTCCAGAGAACTTGCACAACAAGGCTAAATAAAATAAATAAACTTAATAATAAAATAAATTATAGTTTAAGATTATCATTAATAATCTAATAGCATTTGAAGTTTTGTGGTGAAGACATGTCAAGAGACCGCGTCCTTCTTTATCCAGCTCTATCATCTCAGCTCTTGTCAGGTCCCCACTTCCCATTCTCCGCTCTACCATCAGGTCAGGCCATGAACTGCATCCTGCTCGCTGTGGTAACCTTGGAACAATGAGACAAGACTGGCTGAGAGTAGAGTACTGTTCTGTACTCTTTGATGCAACAAGTACATCAGTTGTGTTTTTGGTTCCGGTTGATCTAACTAATGCAGCCTAAACCCTCTGAAGATTTATATTATGGAAGAGTAGTGTATGCAAGATTAAAAAGATGCGTCTTTAGTCTAGATTTAAACTGACAGAGTGTGTCTGCCTCCCGGACAGTGCAGGGAAGACTATTCCAAAGTTTAGGCGCTAGATAGGAAAAGGATCTACCACCTGCACTTGATTTTGAAATTCTAGGTATTACCAACTGACAGGACGCCTGAGAGCGTAATGCACGTGAAGGACTGTAATACAAAAGGAGTTCATTCAAGTACTGAGGAGCTAAACCATGTAAGGCTTTATAGGTAATAAGCAAGATTTTAAAGTTAACGCGATGCTTTATAGGTAACCAGTGCAAGGTTGACAGAACCGGGCTAATATGTTCATACTTTTTTGTACGTGTAAGAACTAAGGACCAATTGGAGTTTTTGTAATAAGCCTGCAGGGCAACCACCTGTTGTGCTTAGAATTGTTATTAATGTTGCTAAAGTTTATAATAAAAATCAGCAGTATGAACTCCTATTTACTGTATGCCTATGAGCAAGTTTCAAAGCCGCAATATCTACAACCTATTTTAATTTCTACATGAATTTCTTAATAGAAAAACCCAACTGAGTGCAACTCAAGTGGCAGGTAATGCACACAGGCAGCTGCCGGTACTCTGTTTGTGCACTCCTACAAGTTTAAGCAAACAAATATTAGCAAAGAGGGGATCAGGTAAAAAAAAGAGTCAGCGTCCCACCCGATCCTGACCCTCCCCAACTGCACACCGGTGCCGTCTGGGACTCTCAGCCACAGTTCACCCGTCACACACCAGCATGCAACATCTGAGAAAATGCTGTTTAATGTGCTGGGTTTGACTTAACCTTTACAGAACTGAGTTTATAACACTGCAAAACTGTTTGCTACCTATTTCTGTTTGTATGCTCTTCTTTGAAATTTCCGCACAGACAAGAAATTCAAAGACAGGTGAACCTTTGGTTTATTTACACTTACAATTTACAATCTTAGAGCAGTCTCCTGCCATTTTTAGAAAAAAGAACACATAAAAATCTTCACTGTGGTTAAAAAAGAGAAGCAGATTTAACAGCATTTGGGATTTGTTACACTGACACTTGTCGAACAGACATACAGTAGGTCATCAGCCGCATATCTTACACGTTTTTAAAGATGTCTAAAGGCTATTGATAATCATAACAATGTTTTAAGTATATTGCTTTTTTATTGTTTACATAGTATACTCATCAAAAAAGTTATTGATTTACAATCTAAGATAATAATTTTATGATTTTGTGACCGTGTGAGCGGTAAAGGCACGCTTAGGGCGGAGCATGTAGTTGTCTGGCACTATAAATAGCCGCTGTAGTATGGCAGATGTGACTTCCTGTTCCTCTTTAGGTGTTTTACATCCGGTGTCTGAATCCCAGAGCAGCGTCGTAAGGAATCTAACTGCGTGATTTAAAGCCGTGAGCATACAAGTGGCCAATGAAGTTGACGTTTGTTTTGCCCTACAACAGTGAGGAGTATCACGCCAAAGGGTTAGATTGATGCGGATTATTACAATCTGGGAGAATATGTGCTGCGGATGTGTGTTAGATGGGGCTGAGGGTGCCGCGTTGAGCAGGAAAGTAGCGAAGAACATAACGCTGAGTTTGTCTATCATTTCAGAGTGAGAGTACATAGATATTCCCTTGGAGATGTGTATTGAGGGATCTTTAATGCTCACGCCTGGCTGTTCCGTTTAAGCCCTGCTGTTTTGCCTATATGGTTGTTTTGTCAGTTTTGGTTTATGATTGTGTTTGTTTTACATTAGCTTTGATTTGTTTATTTAATTTTGGAGTTAAGCATATGCCAACCACCATTCTCATACCAACTTCTACTCTGTGAGCTACTGAAAGAGTTTGGTTTGATTTCCTTACGGGGACCAGCCTGGGGAAGTCTTTCTGTCCGTGGGGATCTTCTGTGTCTCATCCTGTCTTCACTGTGTGGTGGCGTGAGGTGGTCTTCACTGCATGGATTATTTGTAGCGGTAGTGTGAATTGAAAGATGGACTGCGCTGATCTATTTTGTAGTGGTGTGTGCTCACATGCTGGTGTGACACCTAGTGATCTGCGCTTCCATTTCTCCTCTTTCTCCCAGGTCTGGTTCCTCCCGGGGTTTATGTGTCATTTAGTTATGCCGGGTCTGTACGAGTTTTAAATGCTTTTATTATGAAGTTCCCTCTGAAGTGTCTTTTTAACGACGTGTCCCTGAATTAAAGATATTTTTCATACGGATCCTAATTGTCATTGTTATAAGGTTTGTAAATAAAACAATTAACTTGAAGGTCACGCCTCTGTTTTCATTTGCAACACCAAGCTGTCGAACCTGTGCCCTTTTAAGAGTATCTCATTTATATTTACTTATTACACTCTGTGTAATAAGTAAAGTGAAAGCGCGTTGTATGTGGACCCGCCCAGAGGCGCATATTCTACTAATGCGCTCCTTTTTTTTAAACAATAAAATATTGTGCCATTGACTTTAGACCAGGTTTGAGTTGGTCTATGGCGCAGTCTATTTTCAGTTCCTCAAAATAGCAACGCGCCAACAATGCGCCTGAGCACACCTCTTTTTTAGACCAACACGCCCATGGGCGCACAAATGAGCGCAAATGCATTTGCTATTTAAACAACGCGGCGCAGGACAGGAAAATGAGAACTGCGTCGGGCGGAAACTAGCAAAAACACTTGCGCCGCGTTGCGCCGGGTGTACAATAGGGCCCTATATTATCTGGGCTGTCAGATTTTAACGCTTCCAATGAAAATATATAAAACTATACTATATTGTAGAACTTTATACTTTTTATACAGTTTAAAATTAATTTAGGGTGCATGGCAAAATGTCAGTTTTAGATTTTAAGAACAAATCCTGTCTACACTTTTTATTCTTCTTTCATTTCTAAATGCAATTGTATTGGTCTTTCTTTGGTCGAGTAAACAAATACCCGCCCCAAAATTACACCATTGGTTAATATGCAGACACACCCCCTTTACTTTAGAGGGAATCAACCTAGGACTCAAACTTGTCTTTTTTAAGCTGTAATATTAGAAAGTATCTGGAAATGAGCTTTACCTTTTGATGACAGAGGTGTCAAATGTACCATTTGGATCCATAAAGACATTTAGCTTAATTAGCGCAGTTTAAACCAGACGCGTCCAATCCATCATGCTCTGGGCTGATGGCTGTGCTGTTTAAACAGGAATTCTTGCTGATAAATGTTTATCTGTGCCAGTATTTTGGAAAACTTATTTTTATTGCACGTTTGGCAATGCAGAACCTAACTATTTCTGGAGCATCATATCACTCACAGAGTCGCTTTCAGAGAAATTTCACACACCATTAGATTAGTCTCTGTCCTGTCTTCATTAAGGAGACATTTTAAATGGCAAAATATCAGCTTACATGATTTGTTTACATGTTGATAATATTTATGCACAGATGAGAGAGAATGTCATTGATTTGGCAAACATTTCATAATCACAAACCAATCTGCACCTTTAATGCGTTTGCGATTTGTGGTCTTTAAAAAATATCTTATGTAATTGTTTATGAATTTTAATCAGCCACAAAACATCACTGAATTAAAGATTAATATGCCATAATGGGCGAAATATTGCAGCATTCTTCATAAATTAAGACAAATACGATTATGCTAGTTGCTCTCTACCAGTTCACGGTTTAAGAGTCATTAAATTGCACTTTTCTTATTATCCGTGTGTGCGTGAGTGTGTAGTCTGGCTCTGTGCCACTCAGAAGACCACATGGTTCGGGTGACCTTTTTCAGACCTTGTTCTAGAAGAAGGTGTACCCCACCTGTCAATACTGTTTTTTATGGACCGCTGCCTTTCACCTTTCCTGTGTTAACCAGAATTAAAAGGAACTAGTTGCTGGGCTTTTAAACTCATACATAAGTGAATTATATCCATGTGATAAAGATTTGCAGTAAAAAAAAAACTCTCGTCTTGATAATGGCAGTAGCCTATATTGATGTTCCACTGCTGGAGATGTTATGCGTAGATAATGCTACAGAGTAAAAATTTAGGTGTGAGGCGTTGAAAATCTAGACTCAGCAAAGTGATTTTTTGTTTTCAACAAGCTTCCTAAATACTTATGCTTAACAAATAATAGATAGTACCAGTTTTTAAAATTTTTTACCATACGATAATCATACAAAAAAGCAACAATGAGATAATCGTGATATTTATTATAATTCATTAAATGCATATTTTCTCCATTTGGTCATGGTCATTATCATCTGTAATATTAATGATAATTATATCAATAATCATGGTTATAAAGGGATACTTCACCCAAAAATGAAAAATCTGTCATCATTTACTCACCTTCGAGTTGTTCCAAATCTGTATAAATTTCTTTGTTCTGATGAACACAGATTTGGAAGAATGCTTATAACAGACCTCCCCCCATTGACTACCATAGTAAGATAAAATACAATGGTAGTCAAAAGTGCCCCAGAACTGTTTGAACATTCCCCAGAACATTCTTCAAAATGTCTTCTTTTGTGTTCAACAGAACAAAAAAATTATAAAGTAATTTTTTCCTACTATGGGAGTCAATGGGGGCAAGATCTGTTTGGTTATAAGCATTCTTCCAAATATTTTTCTCTGTGTTCATCAGAACTAAGAAATTTATACAGATTTGGAACAACTCGAAGGTGAGTAAATGATGACAGAATTTTCATCTTTGGGTGAAGTATCCCTTTAATATTGTTGTTTATTAATATTAATGAATGCTATATTATTGCCAATACCGATATTTTTCAACACCATTATTATATTAGGGGTGTCACAATATACGAGTATTGACAATAACTGTCATATATAAAAACATGATTATTAATACTGTTTTATTTTACACATATTAAAATATCATATATAATTATAATGATATATCAAATGCTATATCATATAGCACTTGTCGTATTTTGAGTGTAATTCATTGACCAAAAAAAGAAAAAAGATGAACTCAACATAGTATTGTTACGTATATTTTTAAAATTCAATAGATATCATTATATTATCAGTATAGTAAATTCTTTGACCACAACAATCGTGTAGTGAAATCCTGATTTTTGGCAGCCCTAATATCTATTTTAAATGACGTAAACAAAACTGGTCCTGAATCACTTCCTGTTTGTTTATATGTATTGATCCAGTTTTAAATGTTCTGATGGTTGTATTTTGTGTGTTGTGTTAAAAACTGACACATGAAGTGCTTCGGGGTTCATCCTTTTTTGACCCGACCATTGGTTGAAAACAACCCAGCATTTTTTCAAGCATATACAGTATAATTATGATACCACAAACGAATATGTGACAGATGACAATCATCGTCTGTATCACATTAATGCAATTACCTTAGAAGAAAATCACTAAAGTGCGCTCTCACGTCGACCATCTGAGAATATGTATGCGCACACACTGATCCAGTGGTTACACAGAACTGCACGAAAATGCTTAAGAAGGACACATGCTCTCTCTCTCACACACACACACACACACACACACACACACACACACACACACACACACACACACACACACACACGCACACACGCCCGTGGCTACTCTGTGATCAAAGAGCTCTTTGCTTTCTTTAATCACTTCTACATGTATAAGATATTCCTGAAGGATCCTGCTTGGCTTGCGACAGGCTGGGCCAAACACTCTGCATGTCTGACCTGAGTGATCGATAAGTTATTAAAGAACAACCTCTTGGAGGCTCGACAATTAATTCAGCGCTGTCAGGCTGCGGTCGCCTCGGCCGTGTTGTGCTTCGAGGATCCTCCTGCGGTCGCAGACGACCTTAACTCTGTCTCCTTTCCTCATGAGCAGCATGCAGGTGCATTAACAGGCCTGACAGGAGGAAGATTAAACGGGATTTAACCTGTCCAGTTATATGATGATCACATCGGGTTGCGCCGTATATGTAAAACCAAGGAAAACGAATGTTTATTTAAATAGTTTGAGTTCGGCAGGTGTGTGTTTGTGTTTTTAATCAGAGATTCCGAGTGTCTGGGTTAACGCTGCACAACTGTGGCATTCTGGGAAGGATACTCAGTTTGCAACTGCATTGTGATATGTGTTTATGTGTGTGTGTGCTTCTGTGACAGGAAGCAGGGAGGATAACGCATCACAAACATCTCAGCTCGTCTTAATGCCTGCCACTTTGATCCCACCTGCAGTAACAAGATCAGCTTCTTCAACCTTTGCTTTTCCTCACCGTCGCCTTTTCAGGCTCCCTGCACCCTGGAGAGAACAGTAAGCGAAGTGTTTTACAGAAGTGCAGTATTTTTTTTATTCTTCTCATTTAGCAGTAACATCATTAAAATAGTACAGTGGTTCGACCCTTATTATATGAAGCAGCGAGAATACGTTTTGTGCACAAAGGAACAAAAAGATTGACTTCATTCAACAATTTCCTGTTTTCCATGTCAGTCTCCAATACACATTCACAAAAGCGAGAGGAGCACAAAGCATTTGTGTGGTGCTGACGTAGAACGCTGGTTCCTGCGTAGGCACCACATGCATCTTCGTGAACGCCTGCTCCTGCATCATCACCGCACGCAAGGTCAGAATTCCTTGCTTCCGTTAAAACACATGAGATGCTGTTTGGAATATTCTCAAATCATGCTGGGATAACATCAGGTTTTGCGAGAGCTGCACTCGAACCCATGCCAGCTCGAGTCCACGCTGTCATTACAGCAAAAGAGGGTCAGAACAAATAGGTTTAACTCTTTACCAAAACTGTAAGACTGATCCTGTTAGAGGGATAATTTACCCAAAAATCTGATTCTGATTCGAAATGTTCTGGAGCACAAAAGAAGATATTTCGAGAAATGTCTCTGTGGTTTTGTGTCAATACATTGGAAGTCAATGGGGGCCAGTGTTGTTTGGTTACAAGCGTTCTTCCAAATATCTTCTTTTGTGTTCTGCAGAAGAAAGAAAGTCATGCAGGGTTGGAATGTAAATATGAAAGAATTTTTTCGGATGAACTCTCCCTTTAACAGAAACATTTTCCCTCTAGTGGTCTTAGATTTTTGTGTGCCGCTCTATGTGTATACAAAATTCTGGCACACAACACGAAGGCGCTAATATTCTGTTTCTGCTCCTTCAGCAATTGTTCCTCATCCTCCGAGGATCAAACCGAAGCCCCTTAAAAGACTGAGTGTAGAACTATCTATCAGAGCTTTGAAATAACGACACTTACTCCATATGTCTCTGACCGCCGAGCCATTCAGCATGATCAAAAGTCCACGATGCCTCTGGCGCAAGTGCCATCAGTCCACGTTGTAAGACAGGTGGAGAGAGGTATACTCAGTAAGGGGACAATCCCTCATAATCTTTAGATTTCCTTTATTGAGCGCCGAGCCGAGTTTCCACCATCACACGCACTTGACACAGTGTAGTGATTTCTCACTGGATATTTGCCACAATTGCAGCAGCCACATTTGACAGAGATGGAGAGTATATTGTTTAAGGATGAGCGGGATAGATTTATCGTCCGGCCCGCCATCGGAGGGGAGAGATGTGATAGATGGACTAATACTCTTCCTGTCCTCTTTGCTGTTCAATTGAGGCTTCAGACGCGGGTTTGATTCAGTTGTGTCTTACGGCTGGGATATTTAAAGACCCCTGGAAATCATGTGATGAGCGCAGTTTGTGTTGTTGTGTTGCCTTTTCAAACATAAAGTTTAGAAAGGCTTGTTTCTTTCCCTTAGATATTTCAAATTTAGCCATGATTTGCTACTTTCTTGTCTGTTGCAGGTCGTGCAGGCCATTTTGTTGCGTTTTAGTCATTTTATTATTTATTTGTTTGTTTTTTATTTTCCTATATAAGTTAAATTTATTTTACTTCACTTTGAATTTTAGTTTAGTTTTAATATATTTTCAGATGCTTATTTTAATTTCTATTTTTTTAGCTTTTCAAATAGTATTTAGGTCGAAATTGTGTTTGATTTTAATTGACAGAAATATTTTAATATTTTTAGTACACTATAAGACATTGTTTTCTGCTATACACTTTAAAGTCACATATCTGCTAAAAGTTCTTCTTTATTTAGATTTAGATCATATTGTGCTGGGTCAATATTTCGTCTTTTGAATATTGAGTGTTTTGTTGTACTTAATTTACAGGATTTTATAACAGACACAACTATAATCCAGAAGAATCAAAATGGTTTGATTTTGTGCTAGTTGTTCCATAAAGCTGTTATGCGTAATTTCTCAGTCTAAGCATGAAATTGCAGGTTACTTGCACAAGTGTTGAAGTCAAATGACGTCAACCTGACATTTCCCATGAAATTATACCTGACAGCTTATATAAAAAAACATTATTATAAGCTTATTGTGAATCAGGTGAGATGGTTTTGAAAACTTGATGTACTTCCTAAGTTATTAGTTGTGTCCCAAATGTCACACTATACACTATGCACTATGCACTTAACCATGTAGTGTATGAATCGTCCCAAAGGGAATACTTAACGGTTTTATACTAACCTGAAGTATATTGGTTTCCCAGACAAGCGCAAATGATGTCTATCACACGGCACAACGTGTGTGAATAAAAATCTATTTGTACATATAGTTTTTATCTGTTTTGCCCAGCATTCCTTTAGTCATGATCAGACGGAGGCGTTATCACTATGCATTGTGAATGCACTACTCACACTATTTTTTACTGCAAAATGTTGTTGAATAGTACATACAGTAAGTGCACGATTTGGGACGCACCTATGTCTGTTTCTCACAACATACCGAGATAAATATTAGACAAGGAAGGAAGGAAGGAAGAAAGGAAGAAAGCAGAAGAGATCAAGTGTGATCAAATGAGAGGTGAGAACATTCCGATAAATTGATGCGAGTGGGACAGGCACCAGTCACAGCGGAAGCATCGATTGGTCTGTGCCACAGCTCAATTGTACCACTTTCGAATGAGAGAGTCTCCGTCTTCAGTGCCAAGATCTGGATCCTTAAAGACCCACTCGTATAGACTATTAGTAGTATCCACTACAGGAGAACCAATATACCTGCCTAACATAGTCTATTACTTACCCAGACCAATTAATGAACATAAAGAGCTACAGTAACTAATATAACTCTGCAGTTGGTTTTAAAGGGATCGCTCACCCAAAAGCAAAAAATGTGTTGTTAGTTACACATCTTTGTGACATGATCACAAGGAGATTCACATTTGGGCTTTATTTCATGCAATGAAATGAATGAAAAGATGGAGACTGAGGTCAACATTCGGCCAAATATGTTGTGCATAACGGCTAGTATAATAACGAACTTCTTGTTAAACAGCTCGGCATTGCGTCAGCCAATGTTCCTGTGTTGAACTGATTGGAGTGCTCAACAAACAGAGCAATGTTTTGATAGCACACAGATCCACTATGTTTACACTTTGGGAGAATCAATCTACAGTGCCTGCATATTAAACTAGGAGGAAGCATTTTAACATTTAAGAACGTTAATATAGAGAAGACACGGCTGTTCCGGGTTTATCTATTCAATTTATATAAAACAGAACTGTGGCATTATGTACAGTATATGCAGGTTTAAGGTAATGAGGTTTCTTCATTATGTAAACAGTGTTTTGTTTATAAACGTGATCAGGAATGTAGTTGATTTCATAGCATCATGATTATCCTTGTGTTCACAGGGTCAGTGTGTGCCAATTCATAACATTTACATCAACATTGTTTTCAAACTTCACAATATATTGTCTTTAAAAAGAAAACACTCTTAAGTGAAAAGCAATTTTAATGTTACACTATACATTTAGACAGACGATTTCAAGTTGACGCCCCGGTACAAAAAGCAAAGTTTATAAAGAAATGCTATACGAAGTCGGCTTTGTTTATTCAAAATATTACTTCATCCAAAAATGAACATTTCTGTCATCATTTATTCACTGTCTGCACGAGTTTCTTTCTTCTGTGTAACACAAAAGAAGACATACAGAAAAAAGCTTCAGTGGTTTTGTGTCCATATTGCTCAGTTACAGCATTCTTCAACATGTCTTCTTTTGTGTTCTGCAGAAGAAAGAAAATCAAACAGGTTTGAATGACACGAAGGTGAATAAATAATAAAAGAATTTTCATTTCTGGTTAAACTATCCCTTACAAAACTCATTTTGACTTTAAAATTGGTTTCTCAGAGGTTTAGGATTTGATTCTGTATGACATTTTACAGAGAAATCTAACGCTGTATTCTTACACGAGGTTTCGGATAAAGACTTATTGCCAATAAGTGAAGCAACCTTGTTCTCTATGACTGAATCACACACTTCACTGGCTGCTGATGGCAGATTCAGTAAATCTGTTACGAGACGGCGCTATTAACTCCATTTTCTTTCCTGCTGTCCACACATTGTCACCCGTTCAGCGTTATTTCGACTTAAGTGCCTCTTAATCATTCCATTCCTGGCTGATGGATCCCTCCATCCTCGTGCAGCTCTTTGTTGCTTGCAGGTCTGAATCCTCAGTGGATGTAACTTTCTGATTATATGCAGAGCGTCTCTCTGTCCAGTCAGTTATTCTGAGAGGTTCTTGCTATAACCCGTCTTGAATACATACACGAATCAGCCGTCTTACGGACAAAGTGCCGCAAGGAAAATTGTGTTGCTCAGAGGTTGCTCGTTCAAAGTTTATTGAGTGCTCACTTATGTTTAATTTAAAAAGATAGTTTTTAAAAATGTAGAAATTCTTTATTTACTCACCCTCATGTCGTATGATTCTCTGTCTTCTGCAAATCACAAAAGATATTTTGAAGATTGTCGGTAACCAAACACCATTGGCCCCTATTGGCTACCACTGAGACATATCTCAAAATATCTTCTTTTGTGTTCCACAGAAGATAGAGTCATTTACAGGTTTTTAACGACATGAGGGTAAATAAATAATGACAGAATATTTATTTTGGGGTGAACTATCACTTTAAGTATCAAGTTAGTCTTAGTTAGTGATGTTTTCTTATAAGTCCTTCAGATAAATAAAAATGATTGATGAAAAATGTGTGACATACAGTACAAGTATAGCATTATAAAAGTCATGTTGAAAAGCATTTTTTGTGTGTGTTTGTTTCATTTAGTCTTTTGATGAGAAATGTTTGAGGTTTGATCGCAGACTTCGCAGACAGAGGATTTGGCAAAACTAAGCAAGAGAAAGATCTGAGAAGGAGACTGCAGCATAAGTTTCCATTTGCTATCCATCTAATCTCATTATAAGAAAAACGATTGAGATAATAAGAACTGTTTTTGTGCATTTAGGCTACACTACAGTTATTGTTAGACTTTTTCTGATACAATTTGTAAGTATGGGCTGTACAACCTTTTTGGCACGGTTGTTTCACATGATTTCATTACCTGAGTGCTCCCTCAGTCCAGGCCAGCCGTACGTGTTTACAGTCTAAGCAGTTATTACCCACTGAAAATGGCTTAATTATTCAGGGAAGCTTTTCGTCTACTTGGGAGAGCAGCATATGTTACGCTTAACAACGTGGGAAGTTTGGAACCCAAACAGGCTGAAAGAGCTGACGGGGCCGTGTGTGCGAAGGGCTTTCCCTGGGAAAAGCAGAGCAGGCAATAATCTAACTATAATTAAGGTCTATAAACCACGTCTGGTTGCCATTACACCAAATGGCTTGCAACCAATCAGCTATGACATTAATAGCATGGGAGCTTTATAAATCAGCTGTGTTATATTAAGAGAATGTTTTTTAAGATGGCTGTTTTACACCTTTACCACATATTTGTGTACGTATGTGTGTTTTTAGAGATATGAAAAGTTAGCTTACTAAACTGCAAACCTTAGAAAACTCAATGTTATGCTGACTTATTGGTTTATTTCTCTGTAAGGCTAAACGATTTTGTATGAATTGTAAACCTATATCTAAAAGAAAACTATGAGAGGCCACATGTTACATGCTGTATTTTAAACAATCTATTCTATATCTGATACATCTCATGATTTATAATATGACATATAATATTGTACCATATCATATATCAAGTCATACTATATTTCTCAGATCATATGATATGATACGATATGATATCACACCACGCGCTATCATATCAGATATAATATTGCTTCATGTCATAACTCATATGATATGATATATGATATCTCATTTCATATCATATCATACGAGATGATATGACACGGTATGGCACTGTATCATGCTATATCGTATCCTCACATATAATTCTGTATAAAATCTCATACAATATAGTATGATACGAAAGTATATATGATATGATATGATAAGCATAAAGCATTTTTTCATGTGGAGTGCTCAACCAATCAGAGGTGTTATGATGTAATTTTCTTGCAGCTCCAGGGGCATCAGGGGGCTTGATTGAGACCTACAGTATGAAGCTTCGTGTTTCTAAGCGTGTATCATTTGCTTTCTTTTAACCCTTCTGTAACACAGAAAATTGGCCGAACTGGGCACCGTGAAATAGCAGGGTAAGAAAGTGTGCATGGACTATTATTCACCTGCAGTGTTTTTTCTTTTTAGGGCAAAATACACTTTAATTCATCACCATGGAAACAAGGGAACATTCATTTCTGAACACTTGGTTTGTTAGTTGAGGTATTTTTGATCTTGTCGCACCCAGAAAGCAAAATGGTATTTTACTAATTTATGATTTAGACCGCATGAAATATTACGTCAACATTTTACTTGACAAAAACCAAAAACCTTCAGAAAAAAAACCTTCAGACAAAGCAAAGAAAACAGTCAGTACTAGCTGTACTTTAATACAGTAAACACTGGTTCTTCAAACAGGTTCACTGGTTATATTGGCATACTCAGCAACATCACTGAAGTGCAACGACGGATTCCGCGCCTCCAAAAACATGCTCAGCAGATTATTTTAACAGACGGTATTCTTAATGGAAATTGTGGATCCATCCCAAAAGCTCAGCATCTTCATGGCCTTCCAGCCCTCTCTGTGCCTGACTTGCATTGATCCAGCTGGAAGTTCTTGCCAGAATGGACTAGTTAAGGATACTGGGGCGACAGTGTGAACACTCTAGTTGTGTAAAGTATATTTATCCTAGATTTTCACTCGTCAAAGCAGATTTACATGTGTATTTTTTTCTCCATTTTTTAGACAGTTATGAAACTTCTTGGTTTTGAAAAATTCATTGGTTTTGAAGATTTCTGGCTGTTAAAGTTGCTTATCGTGACAAGAATTACTAAATAATGTTAATAATATTAAATATTAAAATATTAAAAGTTTGTGGGTAATGTATATAATAAAGCCACGCTGCTTATCAGAACTTTGCCTACCATACCCTATATGTCTACATTGAGAGAAGAACTTCCTCTACTTGAGAAGCAGCGCTCACAATTTCTTTAGAAAATGTAAAAAATATAATATTTGTATTATTGTTCTGCTTGAAAAAAATCAAGATTTCTGCTATAATGAATGGGGCCCAGGGCAATATTATGACATTGGACCCCCCATACACCCAGAAGTGTTTGATTGGCCCTCTCTGTCATAGATTCTTGAACCCAGTTTTCTTTTCCTCTGAGTGGCCTGTAGATATACTGTATGTTTAACTTTTTTCTTATTTTTAAATTTAGTTGTATTTCTTGTTGATTTTTTAAGTTTCAGATATAAGTTTAAAAGTTTGTTGACTGTTTATGTCCCGTTGCATTGGGAATTATGAGAGGTGACAAACAATATCTGTGATTAGGGATTAGACTCAGCCTTAACAATAGTTCACTTTCGGGTCCGAGAACTTTCCACATAAATCAAAAAGCGGCAGATAACAGCATCAAAATATATTGATCTGGTTGAGGTAACTCTAGAGCAGGAAGCTCTAAAACACAATCCGAAACATTTGCAGCAATTTAAAGATTTAACAGTGCACATTATCTTATTTATTTACCCGAGAGGAATTACATTTGACATTTGATGACTCTGTTTCCTTATAGAAGAAATAGTTATATTGCTGAGTGAGATAGATGATGTAATTTTTTGAAAGTCTTCTCTGATGGTGAAAAGCACAAACCAGCCTGAAGTGGTAAGTTAGGCTAGTCAGGGAGGTTTGGTTTTGATGTTTTGGACTAGATGGACATCAGCTTGGCAGGCTCGGAGACCAAGTAACCCTGCTGAAAAATGTTAAATACATTCCAACAGTATGCTTTAGAAATTCGTATGTATACTTTTTAATCAACGTGTTGTTTTTTTCCTTGCAGGGTCAACAATCATAGCAACATCTGTCTTTTCAAGCACACTAGGGGAGCACACGTGCAGACCAGAGCTAATGAAGAGGTAGGATTTGCTTGTATCCCTTAAGTCTTTTATAGGCTGTCAAAGCATAACCAAGACGCTGTTGGATGCCTGTTAAGAAGTCATTGAAAAGTGCAGAATGAAATGAACAAACGAGGTCTCCAGAACAGGTTCGTCTCCAGCGGTCATTCCAGCATCACAACCTTATTTGTGTGCTTTGTAAACGAACATTAAATTTACCTAATGAAATATCCTGTCTTGTGCTCAGGCAACCCAGTGAACCTGGATGGCATTACTAAGCGATATCAAATCCAAACATTATTCCACCAGCAGGCATTACTTGATTGAGTATTGACAGCATGCAATTACTCTCTCCAGCGCTGATTGACTTCTGGTTAGAGAATGTCTGATGGAGGATTCACTGAGCTGATTCCCAGTAAATGTCTTGCCGCACAGCGAGTGTTTTGCAAGGTCAAATCTCAGCATCCGTTCTGTTTACACTGCACGTGTTTTTTTTTTTTGGTAGGGAGAAAAGAAATCTGTTTGAAGTCGTAAGAGCAATTCCCTTTGGAGATTATTTTTATAGAAAGTAGGATGACAACATGTTGCATGTTTGCCAACACTGGATGGTGTCTTTTGTGGTAAATTATACAGTAAGGAGCCATAATGCTTTCTATGTATTATTTGGACACTTAAAGGGACAGTTCACCCAAAAAAATTAAATTCTTTCGTCATTGATTCACCCTCATGTTGTTCAATACCTGTTTTGTGGAACACAAAAGAAGATATTTTAAGAAATGTCTCAATGGTTTTGTGTCCATCATACTAAGGTACACTCTAAAAAGTGATTTGTTGTCTCAACAACCATATTGCATTATGTTACATTCTACTTAAAAATATACACATTTATAGCATTTTTATCTTAACTTAAAATCTATTGTTCATCAAACACAAAAATATTAATTACAAGAAAAGCTCAAGAGTATGCATAAAGTGAATGGTAAATTTTGAGTTGTGCAAACTACAGTTCAAATTAAGTAAACCTATAACATATATTTCCAGTGCAATGAACTTAATATTATCAGTACAAATGCTGTGAGGAATACCCATAAGACCTTGCGCCTAAAAGTTTGATTATTCATGCTTTTTTAAATAATAAGCACTTTTGGGGCAGTTACTGTATATAGCGGTTAATAAGACGTATAAAGGGATTTAAGTTGTATTTTGTATTATTGATGTTGTTTTGTTGTAAATAATCGTTTTCTGTGAAGTTATCATTCAGGTGATTCATGTTTGCTTTGGTAAGCAAAGACCCCGTTTTTCTTACCTCAATAAGGAAGACAGACATCAGAAACACAGTATGTTGTGTGCTTCTGTGGAGAATCATTCAGTGACTGATGTCAAATCAGTTATCAATAATTTAAATACTATTTTTTATAATAATATACTTAACTATACTATATGAACATTAAGGTTTATTAATTAAAAATATTAAGTACAGCCTACATGAGCACACTAAGTTGATTGAACTCATACAACAAAGTTTTTTTAAGTAAAGAAGGTCAAGTGAACTCATGTATTTGTGTAAACGCAACAAAAGATTTTCTTGTTATTTTGATTTAAAATCTCCTTAAGTTGAATTTACTTAAAAAAACCATGATGCAAAAATTTATTTTTTATTTACTTAAAAACCATGATGCAAAAATGGCCAATTTATTTAGCCAATTTTTTCGCCATTGCATAAACTGAATGGAAAAAAGGGCTTTTTAAATTCTGTCTTGCTTTTCAATATAATACAATAGAACTTAAAATAAAATTAAGCAAAACAAGTAGGCCAAATTAAAACTTCAAATAGCCTATTTGGCCTATAACTGACTGCTGAGAGAGTGCTGTACTCTGTACCCCTACAAAAAAAAACACTCAACATTATAAGCTAAATACATATATAAACGAAAACTGTTGGATTATTATAGGCTACACTGCAAAATGATTTAAAGAAGAAAAAAAACATCCCTGCAAGCAATTCTGACTGACAACCATTTCAGTTCACGTCTCTCCTCCAAACTCCGCCCACAAAAGCTGACTGACTGTTCTCTGAGAAGGTGCACTCGTGATGCACAGAACATGCTTTGACAAGTTGTTTAGTACAGGGAACTGTGTGCACGCGACCACTTTATGATGTCAAAGGATGTCTCGAGCGGCGGGGCTACTGTCAGACAGCCCGCTCCCGTCTGAAGTACACAAGTTACCGAGGTAAAGATGTTTTCATTCAGAAATGTACTACGCTGCGACAAGTTCCGTGATGTATCTTTCTCTGACACTTAAAAATGCTCCACACACTGCAGAGTGCAGACACGTTTGCTACGCGTTTTGCATACATTGCTACTCTCTCACTCTGAATATAGAAAGTTACGTGCGGTTTTACGCACCATTTATACGTGGTATGGAGCAGGTGTACATTTCTTTCCTACCAACTAACATTTTGAAAATAGGAACATTTTCATGAATCCTAAAACTCAAGTTAGAATGACTTTACTAACGATTTACACAAAAATTGTTCTGTTGCACTGGTTTCTGCTTGACCATACCACATGTGATGTTCCGTAAAATTTATTCAGCCGTTTCACTTATTCACTTATTATTTTCGCTTGCCGAACATTCGGTGCATCCCTAGTCAACACATAATTTTTACAGTGTTAGTCAATGGGGCAAATTTTATTTGGTTACCAATGTTCACCGTATAGTATAAACACTGAATAAGTCAATGATTTTTGGTTTTAGGAATATTGTTTTATTGGTTTTATATATTATTTGTTTTAGATATATGCAATTGCTTTACCAATGAGCTTCGGGAAAAAATACATTTGTTTGATGTTTTATTTTAGCCTATCACAGACAGGCTGGCTTTTCATAGCCTTTAGGCTTTAAAAGTGGCAAATTTTGCAAAGTTTTATTCCAGAGGAATAAAAGCAAAAAGTCCTGGCGAGAGTGAAGGAAAACTCTCAGAGGGCTCACCACGTTCAGTTAGACACCTGGAAGCTTTACTTCAGACATTCTGTCTGCTTTGTGAAGCTGAGCGATGTTCCAAGGGATGCCCTAAAGCGTGAGCTGCCCCCCAGCACCCAGCCCCGCCCACTTCTGCAAGACTCTACCAGCATTTCAAAAGCCGAGAATTTGAAGTATACTTCCCACCAGAGCGGTGCTGTATTCAAACCAATGACTCTCCTGCTTAACGTCAATAAAAAAGGACTCAGGGGTGATGCACGGTAGGGGCCAGGGATGATATTTCTTCTTATGAGGCCGGTGTAGGTTTTACGTTTCGTAAAGCAAAGTAGACGAGGCAAAATGTGACACTTACAAAATCATGCAAAAAATAATCTTTAGACATGATACACATTCACTTAAAGGAATAGTTCACCCAAAAAATGCCATTTACACAACCTTAATGTTCTAAATGTATCCTTTTGTATTTTTTCCTGTGGTAGACAAAATCCAAAAGCTCTTTTTTCTTATTGTGACCATGCTTGTCATGCTCTAAGAGGAACCAAATAAGATTCTTGTGTTCCACCGAAAAAAACATCAGGTGTGGGACAACACATGGGTGAGAAAATAATGATAGAATTTTCTTTCTTTTTTTGAAAGAGAAGTGTTTCTTTAACCATCCACAGCTATGTAGTATTTTTTAAATATTTCTAGATTGCATTTCTCTGTTCAAATGACACTTTTCACATCACTTTTGCCTTGAACTGTTTTCTCCTTGTATCATCGTAATCTAATTTAAACAACCTTTTGGCAAAATGTTTGCCGTTCCAAAATCAAAAAAATAAAGACAGTTTGTCTGTCTAAAGCTGAGGTGACAGTTTGTGACACCAAGCCAATAAAAACAGCACCTAACACAACTAAACACTCAAGGAAAGCATAATTAAAGTTTGTCTGGTTTATCTACAGTGGTTTCCATGGAAATGGATTTTCATGATTTTTCTCTTGTTTCTCAGATGTGGAGACAGCACCACCGCAGTAGTCTTCATCTATTCATACAGTAAGACCACTCTATTTCTCTATTACTGAGGGATAGATAGATAGACAGACAGACAGATAGATAGATCCACAAAACCAGCATGCTCCAAATCAAACGGCTGCTATCATCTCATTTCATAATTCAGACATTTGAGATTTATAACAAGGAACGGAGGTCACAGGGGCTGCTCTCAGTGTGTTAAAGGGGCTGTGCAGAGCAGACCAGCATCTCCCGCTGTCTGCCTGCTGGAAATTTCAGTGCTGATGGAACTATTGATCATGCACACATTAAAATGATGTCTACTGTTCTGAACACCAATGAGCGAGAGCAACATTAATAAGGAAATCAATGGCCGTGTCAATGGGCTGCTGATGCTTGACAATAGATTGCAGTCTGGAGACAAGAGGACCAGAAATCCTCCCCTGCGAAGCCCATTCAGTGTCCCTGTGTTTATTTTAATCCACAGCATTACGTCAAAGCTTTTGTTAGAGAGCTTGGCACGGGGGAGACGCATCGGTAGGAAATGACCTTTGACCCCACTCCGTATGGAAAATAGACTGTAAAAACATGCTAGGTTATTTTCAATATTTGGCTCAAAAAGAAACAAACCCAACAGTTGGGTTTTAAAATAAGCTATGCTGGGTTGTTTCAACTCTTGGTTGGGTCAAATATAAATATTTTTCGGATTAATTTAACCCAGTTTTGGGGTGTCCCTTTTTCATTTAGAAGTATTTTTTTGTTTGTTTGTTTTTGTAGAAATGTTACATTCAGAAATGTTGCATGTTTGACCTTGATGAGTTACAAAAGACTAGGCGTTGTGGTTCAACTGGTTACCTAGTGCTTTAATTTGTAAAATATTGAGCATGTTATTGAGCAAGTACATACAGAATAACTGTCTCCGTACCTTAATTTGCGAAAAACATCTTAAAATAATAATTTATAATTTCACCTGTTGAGTTGGATTTGGCAGGAAATATAAATTGAGAAATGACACTTGTTTTTAAAAGATGAAAAATAAGTACGCAGTAACCTGCGATTTGATGTTTTAAACAGAGGTGGCGATAGAGAGGCAAATGTTTTTGACTGACGATTTAAATAGATGAGTCATGGCCATACCTGTCAATACGGGAGTCTCCCGTTTTTCACACCCATCTCCCGCCACCCTCCCGTTTTGTTATCTCTCCCGTGAAACTCCCGTATTTCAGTTATTTCTCCTTTGAAATTCGTTCACAGGGTGGCTGTGTGGCTTCAGCCGCTGCCCATTTGCCCTCACAGGCTGGCTCCCTTTGGTAGGCGAAATAGAACGGTAGCCGAAGTGGAGTAGAGAGGATTCACATCCCCGCGGCGGGTCTCCCGGATTTTGGTACACAAATGTTGACAGGTATGGTCATGGCTGTTCTAAAACCTAGAAATGTTTCACCTATGCACTACAACTTTAG
Organism: Triplophysa rosa; assembly: GCF_024868665.1. Lineage (NCBI taxonomy): Eukaryota > Metazoa > Chordata > Actinopteri > Cypriniformes > Nemacheilidae > Triplophysa > Triplophysa rosa. Next base: position 15,746,774 of record NC_079912.1, on the reverse strand, counting down.
ACATTACAAGCATGCCTTCAATATAAAAGCTCTTAAAAAAAAACATGAGATTATGTTGCCTGATAAGGGATCTTGGTTTGTCTACAATCTAAGGCAACACCGCATTTATGCCTCATGAATAAGGCAATCCTAATATACATATTTTCATCCTGGATAGAGTCAAAGTACAGTAAATGTAGGTTATGAATGCATTTTACGTGTGTGGTACCAACCATTGTTGTCTCTGGGTGTATTTTGGCAAAGAGTGTGATATATAGAAGCCCAGCTAATATATTTCTCACTCAAATTACAAGCATGTTCTAAGTGTCAGCTAAAACCTCCATTATTTATACAGCTAACAACCTAAAGCACGGAGGTTAATCATCTGATACATCTTGAATAGCAATGCTTTACCCATCTTTACGCACAGCATCTGTAGCTGATATTAGCCGTCGTGTCATTATCTGTTGCTGATATAGTCACTCACCTGTCAAGCTAAAATATGGCCCGTTTGGTCTGTTGAAATGAACCCCGGAGCATCTGCAGGAATAATGATATTCCAAACAGAGCGAGGAAGATACTTTCATCTGGCCCGGATGCACATAACTCACGAGAGATCAGTATGTTTCTCGCCACCCATCACGGTTATTGCTATTTTTCATCTAACGGAGATATTGCTTAGTATGCATGTGCTGTGCAATTTTTACAGGCTGCGGGACAGAACGTCGCGTTCTGTTTTCAGGCAGTTCTAGTGTTTATTGAGCAAATCTCAAATGCAGCCTCTTAAATTTTCCAATATGCTCGGACAGCAGGGGAAGCATCAGATAAGTACATTGCTTATTTTCTCTGGACATTTTATAGGACTCAGTCCTTCAGTATGAGCAACTCCTATCATTAAGAATCTCTGCCAAGGCTCATTTGGACCTCCTGTCAAGTGTCTTTTCACCCAGCGGTCTTTTCGGGTTAAACTGAATTGCAATAGCCCGACTATAATTTAAGTTAAGACGCAGACAATTTCTCGCAGAGCTCTGACCGCTGCAATGGACAGGTGGCTGACAGAGCACACCAGAAGACTGACACCTGTAACAGGAAGTTCAAATTAGACACAAAGAGCGCAGAGAACCTGTCAGGGGGAGACATTCGTTGTGTTAATAGATCTGAGGGCCAAAGACCCTGTTGAAAAAACCAATGCTGGTTAGGAGAGTTTTGAAGCATGGTAGATGGTTTGTTCTGGTTATTTGCTGGTTTAAGATGGTCATATGCTGGTTTAATCAGGACCAGCTTAAACCAGCACATGACCATCTTAAACCAGTACATGACCATCTTAAACCAGTACAAACCAGCTACCATGCTTCAAAACCTACCTAACCAGCATGCAGTTTCTTCAACAGGGGAGGTGAGGGTCTTCACAGACATCCAGTGGATCTACACTTATTGATGGATATTCTTTAGAATGAGTAACAAGTGACACGTTATATTTCTTATACTGTGAATATCGAATCGTACGAATTCAAACGAATTGGCCACCTCATAAAATAGTTACGAATTCTTGTGAGATTAGGTTGACTAATTCTTCGGTCGATTTATTACGCAATAAATGTAACAAGTTATGTATAAAAGTAAAGTTTCCAAACATGAACCACATCATACACACGTCTTTCTCAGGTTTTGTGCTCATATTGTCAGATGCTCGTTCTCACGCAGGAGGAACAGCAAGTCTTCTGATTGCAGTAAATGTAATCACTCATTACCTTGGAAAGCTCCCAGTGGTAGCAGATGTTCAACAGCTATGAGGGTTCTTATTATTTATGCAAATGCACACCTTTTTGAAAGGTTTTCTTCACATGTGTAGGTATTATGACTGTCAATCATTATTACCATCATTTGAAGAGGAAAAAAGTGTTTAAAGGAGCTGAGACCCCATACCGAGGTGAGATGTTTACTTTAGGTAACCTTCAACTTTCACCTTTTTCCACAGACGTCTTTGCCTTAGTCCTGGAATAACGTCTGTGGAACAAACCACGGAAATATCTAAATGTGTCTCAGATTTGCCACATGGTATTAATTATGCTTGTCTGTATGTGTGTTTTTTATCTGCAAACTTCTTTTACAGTTTTTGACATGAATACTTTTATTCAAACTATGGGCTCTTGAATTAAAGTAGAAACCGAGAGGGAGAAGCAAGCACAATTTTATTTAACTTTATTTTGTTGTTTTTAGGCTTTTATCTTCTTTCTCATTACCTTGAAGTCTTAGTAATACCTCTTGCTAATGATGAAAATACTTTCAGTTTAAGTATATATAATAAAAATGTTGTTTAAGAACTCATTTAGTACTGTAAGTATGCAATATAGTAGTTGACAAATAAACCATACACGTGTCCTATGGTGTGACAGCAAAAAGTTAGAAAAAAATAACAATGAGGATAAATCGCTCATGCTTTTTTTGTATTAAATAATATAAATATTAATAGTATCAAATAATATATTATCATTTTTTTGCTGTCACATCATGGTTTATTTGTCAAGTACCCATATGTTGATATTAGAATTATATATAGATTATATATACTGTATATACTGTATGTATATTTTTAAACATGACACCAGTCCAGCATTTTTGCAATGTGGACTTCGATTCTAAACACCCTGCTCTTCAAAACAGAAGTTAACACACCCAATTCAGTTTAGGATGCATCTGCTCATCTTTCATCGTAATCCAGATTGGCTACACACGTCTGGTCTGTTTCTGAAATCTGTCCCTGCATCTGAAAAGCACTGCCAGCCTCTGTCAATGCTCAGACTGGATTAAATCATACAGTGTTGGCAGAACAACAGTGCGACACCTAAAAGTGGTAAAGTCCTTGAAATTCATCATGGCTGTCAGGGACCCCACCTCAAGGTCAGAGATCTCATCCATTCTTAAAGAATCTCTCTTATGGACGCCAAGGTCATTTAGAGGCAAGCCTACATCTCTGTCTCTGTTAGAAATCTGTGACCATCATGACGGATGTGAGAGTTTTGGTAGGATGAAAAGCAGATATAATGTAATCGAATGGTATTTGTATTCTATTCAGTTTTAAATGTTGCTAATATGTAATTTTTTGGAGGATCTGTTCACAGAAATGCAATAAATGATGTCTTCAGAGGTCTAAAAAAGACCTTACATAATGGAGCGTTAGGTTTTTATTACCTTAGAATGAGCTATTTCTATCTACGTACACCGCGGGTCCCCTTACATGGAATTCGCCATGTTGTTTCTACAGGAGCCCTAAACGGACAAACTGCGTTTCGTAAATAAGTTTTCTCCTCGGCAAAGAAGCAAAAACGTGACGCCATCTTTGTACTGTGTCAGCCACCGTAGTGCTTCGAAACGGAGGGGTGGAGTGAGCCGTAGATTGCAATTCGCAACCTCACCACTAGATGCCGCTAAATTTCATACACTGGACCTTTAAACAACAAAGTCTAAATAAAACATAGCTTTTAAATCAAATTTCAAGGCATTAAAATGCTGCTTTAAATGTAAATGGTTCTTTGCTGATTTCAGTTACAAGTTATAATGTCCAGGGGATATAAAGGCCTCAAATAAAAGGAACATTACATTAATTATTATTATTATTTATTTGTACTCATACTAAAAGCCCCAAGATGTGTCGATGTGTAGTTGTTTCATCTCCTAACTAGAAACCCATAACATCACGCTGAAACGATTTCATAGACCTCCGCCATAGTGAATTGCAGCGAGTTGAGTCCTTGCCAGTTTTTCCACCACCCAGTGTGAGAGCCGCTCATAGAGAGACTGACAGAGTGGATTCAAAAGGAATAAATGGGTTTTGATGACAATATTTTACAATGCTGGAACACCAGTGGAGGCCTCGCAACACAAAATCTACTTTAATTACGACGCGAAACGCTTTCAAATAGCGCAACAAAGTTTCAGGGGCATTTTTGGTGGCGTGTTCTTGGTTTTGCTAGATATGAAAGAGGGATGAAAGCATGGGAGATCTGATTTCAGGCAGGGAAACAGAGACACCACAGTTTGTATGTGCCATCTGTGGTGGTTTAATGATGTCGATGTCTTATGTTAGGATCTGTGGCTTTATGGTTCCTCTCTGTTGGTCCATCTATCACTTTCCCTTGTGTGTATGTTTCTTGAATGTTTTTCTTTACGAATGCACACACTTAAACAGCTTTGAGAGCTTATCTAAATTTCTTCATATATTCAAACATTTCAAGACAAATGTGAATGATGTTTTAACACAATGTACAGGAACGCTGCCGTTCCACTTTAAAACATTTGCAAGTATGTAGAATTGTCTCCAAATAAATATTTGTGTATTTCCCTAAATCCTCAGTTCATATCTTTTAGGCATTTGTTTAATATTAACAATATTTAATCTGAACTCGCAATATACGGTTCAAATTTCAAGAACATTTCATCTGTATTTGCCAACATAAACATTCCCCATTGTTCTACCTCTCCCCAGATAAATATTTGTTGAAGTCAAATATGTTTCTCAGAATTAACACAGAGAGGGAAAACGTAATATATGTATTATAGGCTCTAATTCAATCGTGTGTCATACACCAGCGTTTAATCCTTTTGTGTAAATCCGATGAAGTATCGCCCAGCTGTCTAGCTATTTCAATAGCTGCTTTTCGACATTATTTCACCTTTCTCAATCCAATGTGACACCTAGGTCTTAATCTAAATCAACAGACTTCATTTTATAAGAATATTGTTACAGTGCTCTGAAATGAATTTCAAAAGGGGGGTATTACCGCAACACAAAGACCAACGCATAAACACTCCTCTGTGAAGTATCTTTCTGTTTGTTGTGTGTGGCGCTAAAGAAGTGAGGAGATTATTTTGCATGCTACGCACCAAGGGCACATTACGCATTCAATCCACACAATGTGATTAAATGCTTGTTTTCACAGAAAATGCACTGAATATGAACAATACCGCCACATTCCTGAGGGGGAACGCTGCTTTTATGAGCTTTTAGCCACTTTGCATTCTAATCTTCTCATCTTTAGGGGGATTTTGCCATGCCAACCATGTCAGTTAATCAAAATCTCAGCAAAAATGTATTTATGCGATCATAAATTCCCTCTTGCGTCCTTCTGTATGAATCTTCTCAAAACGTTTCGGAAGCTATTGGCAGTTTTGGCAGTGAATATCATTCGGTAAAGTTGTGGTCCTTCTTGACCTCTATGTGTGTGTAGTGCTTTTGGGGGGGGGGGGGTTGATTAGTTTTTTGGCCAAGACCACATGCAGCACAGATCACGGATAATTAGAAGATCCTGATAATTTCCCAGAATCCTTAGCCATCAGGGAATGTAAATTTGCCTTGTCTCATCTTTATTCAGGGATTTTCTAAATAACTCTCAGTTCTAAGCAGAGGGGAAATTGGCCCTCATGTCATTTTGACTTATACCAAAATATGTCAAATACACAGCCGCAGGAAAAATTAAGAGACCATTTCAAAATTGTTTTCAGTTTTTCTGAACTTACTATTTATATGTATGTGTTTAGGTAAAATGATCATTTTTGTTTTATTCTGTGAACTACTAACAATATTTCTCCCAAATTTCAAATAAAAATATAGTTTCTATTTGCATTTATTTGCAGGAAACAGAAAAGATGCTCTGTATTTTTTCAGACCTCAAAATACTGCAAAGAAAACAAGTTCATATTCACTTTAAAGCAATACAACAGTAATATTTGTACATGCATTTGGGAAAAGTTCAAAATAGATTTTTGATAACCTGGAATTTTATGAAAAATTGTCATGTGTCTTGTCATGCTGTTAGTCTTTCACATGCTGTTGAATGAATGTATGGCACTCCTGAGGTTTGATTTTGTTTAAACTCAGCAGACACTGGCCTGGAATGGCTACAGTGCATTTAGAAACACAATTTGCAATGGTCTCTTAATTTTTCCAGGACTGTATATATTTATATGGGTTTATTTAAGGGAAAACATGTAAGAACACATTATAAAACATTGACATTGGATGCTTTTTGGCCGGACAATTTAATTTGTCAGCTAACAATGTCCAATATTAGATCTTGACATTTACTTTTTTATATGATTATTTCTTTGTATCGATTTATGGGATTTTTAAATATTTTACGTTAGATATTTGTGTGCATAGTCTGGCACATGAGTTAAGCAGCAACAACAAACTACACAAATAAAATTTGACAAACTGCAAAAATACATAATAATGGTACAACCTTCAAATGTGATTTTATCTGACCTTCCTATATAACGTAACAAAAAGCTAAATCTGTTTTTAGCAAAAAGCTCACCCCTCAGACATAAACGCTTATAGAAACATCCCCATGAGAAAGATCCTTCAAAGATGCTTTACGCTATTCAATTTCAGCCACATAATATGTTTATATTGTATGTACGAGAGAAATGAAATGTCAGTATTCCCAATTGTGCACAATTAGTTCCACTAGAGTGTAAAACGGTCTGAGTACATGAAGCTGGTCAGCATTATCGACGGCTATAGCCGAGGTATTGAATTTTCCAGTATGTCAGAACACGATGATTAATTTTCGCCAGTTTTAAGTCTATTCTCGTGTCATTTTACCAGCCTTTGGTTACTGGACCGACTATGAATAAACTGGATTGTGTGCTGCCTGGAAATCATTAAAAAAACCACCTCTTTTTTCTCACCAGTTTTCTATGTTTTTTAAGAGACAAGGGTTTTGGGTCATGAGTATTTTCGTATATTTGAATGTAGAAAATGTGATGCACAGTTTAATAAACACCAGTCTCTTTGGAATATTACAGAAATTCACATCCACCTACAAAACATACGGAAATACCAGGACATTAAAACATTTGAAAGGAAAACTCACAACCAGAATTTAAATAGCATTTCACATGCGCGATTAAAAAACTGCCACCCGAAAGAAAGAAAATATTCTCCTGTCAGTGAAAAGAGACAGCTGTCACATCTGTTGTGGCAGCCAAGGCAGGAGTGAAGGAAGGCTTTCCATCTTGTTCACAGAGGTGTCAACTGTTATAAATAAAAGAGAGGCACCTGGGTGGTCAGAGAAGAGTCTGTTTAATGTCTAGACAAGGAGAGAGGAGGCCCAGAGCCCCTGAGAGCCCCTGGAAGTGTTCAATCGCATGCAATATTTGGTCAAATGAAGGCAAACTAAAATGCAACACGGTATTATGCAAATGCAGTTTTTCTCAGGTTTCTATGTTTTAAGTGATGAAAGCAATATTAACATGTCTTTACCCTGCATTCCAGAGGGGCTCCTGAGGTTTGAAGAAATGTGCTTCAGCCTGCAGCAAAAGCGTGAAAGTCGTGAAAGCAGGGTTGGCAATGTATGTTTAAATGGTTGCATTTTCATTTAGCTGAATTTTAAGGTGTTTTTCAAATGTGAAAAAAACCTTCTTTTAACATGAACTTTTATTATTTTCTAAACCCACTTTTTATTAAATGACATCTCAAGAAGGTTCAGGAGGGCAGTGCAATGCCCAGCAAGAACTTTTTAGGTGTGAGCGACAATGCATTTCCAGATGTAGCGTAAACAATGCAAGCAACATTATGGGAAGAAACACCTTCAAAGTACTGTGATTGTACCACTTCTGCAGTAGGCTACTTTTTGTAAGTGGTAGAAGAACTCCAGTACTTTAAAACAAAACACACATCAGAGCTGTGGTTTAGTGGCTGGCACACATACGACAAGCTTGCATCATCTCCTGATCCCTTTCCATCTCCTCCATAATTTCCTGCTTTCTTCTGTCAAAAAATAGCCCACAAAAATCTCTGAGATTATTCTGTTTGTGCTCAGATTCAACATCACCATGAAAACATCCCCATTGTTTTAGAGCCTTGTGTATTTTTAAGAAAGTGGCCCGAGTGGGTCACCGTCTGGTCGGAGCTTGAGAGGAAGAGGATTAGCATTAGCATGTGGTGAAAAGCGCAAATGAAGCACAAACAGCAGGTTATCGTACGCCTCTCTCTCACATCTGTGTGATCACGATCCCCTCACAAATCAAATCTTCGGCCAATCCTCCAGATGGATAATTGTGGACAGGGATGTGATAAGCTTTTGGAATACAGATCTGTCAATCAATGGATGCCACGTTGCTTCTCCATCCAGATTGTTTGCTCAAATGGAATGGAAGAATTCGGCCCTGCCACTTGGGCTGCTTCTTTTCTGACGACCCAAAGAATGTTCTTGCTTGATTTCATTAACTGGGTGGGTGTAAGAGCAAATTTACCTTATGAGAAGCAATTACTACACTGCTGACTGGTGCTTTTGTGTGTGGAGAGTCTGCCTGCCCTGTCCCCCCCCCCCCCCCCCTCTTTATATCTGAATCTTCTGCATCATTGATTTTAAATCTGTTAGACATTCCAGATTTTTCGCCAGTCCCTTCACTGCCTTCATTCAGAGCCCATTTAAAGGTATTTTGTTCACATTCTTATGTTTTAGAAGTTTATTTCACCTTTTAATGTATAGTGTATATATGTCCATGAAGTATTTGTTGTGAATCATTGTGAAATATATATTTTTGCAGTTGGACTAAAAAATGGCCCTGGACTTCTACATACTGTATCATATTATTTGTATGATTTTCAGAAGGGGCGGGTTTTGGGAAGACCAACTCGGACCTTATCATGTTCTTTTTTATGTATACGTAACTGCAACAACGATGGGACTGAAAGCTGGGCGTCTATCATTTATATACAAGTTACCTCAAAACATCCAGCAATTTCTACTATGAGAAAAAAAGGGGACTTTTTAAAGGTAATTAAATGTTAAAGTCCCTGTGAACCGGAAGTTGCGATTGTTTTGACACCGTGTCTACACCAGACGCAACCGGCGCGCCCCCCTGCATCCAGTGTGGACACAGTTTAAAATTATAATGGGTTCTAATGTGTTCTATTGTCATTTGTCGTATTGCACTGCACCGCTTCCAGTGTAGACACGGTGTTACTTCTGTATTAAGGGTGTGGCTTTCATCTTTCTCTGCGATTTGATTGGATGTATAAAAATCGTCGCATTTTGAAATGGAATTGGCAGTAGACTGACAGTTGAAGGGGAGGGGTTAACGGATGCTTCGCCCAAGCCATCTAACATACGTCATTTAAGATGGACAGTCATTACAGGAAGAAAGTGCATTTTCAGATTTTAACTGAAGATTATGAGGGCACACACATTTAAAAAAGAGAATGACCCTCATTGACAAACTATTTACAATAAACACTGCAATATTTCATGAAAAAATAGGCATTGTAGTTTTTTATTTCACTGGGACTTTAAAACCAAAGTATGATTGCGCTGCAACACCTCGTGTAATTTATGTATTATTATATGTTTTTCATTTAATATTCTGTTTCAATTATATTCATGAAAAATCACAAGACTTCATAGTGAATTGCAAAATTTGTGCAAACAATACGTTTTTTAACAAATAGCCATCATGAAAATGTATACTGTGACTGTTTGTGCGATTTGTTGTCATATTATTTTCTATAATGCATTAAAACAGAACACGGCTGAGCTAAGGCAGCGTTTAAGATATTCTCTTGTTTCTTTTGGAGGCTTAATTTATGTCCTTGTTCTAATTTAAGCCATTTTTAACAACAAGGTGGTGAACAGCAGGCCAAAATTCCCACAGCTCTGCGTAATAAGGCAATCACCACACCTGTGTCTTTCTGCAATGAGAGACACCAATTTTCTTCACCTGAGCTGCAGCTAATAAAAAACTGCTGTAGTCTGATTTGGGAAACATTATAGGGGAAATGAGAGAGGGAGAGGGAGAGGGGGAGGGAGTGAGAGAGGGAGGGAGCGAGAGAGAGAGAGAGAGAGAGAGAGAGAGAGCGAGAGAGCGAGAGAGAGAGAGAGAGAGAGAGAGAGAGTTATCTTTATAGTCTCTTTATATAGTTATAAAATAAAGACAAAACGTGACTGTTTTAATTACATTTCAAAAATGTTTTCAAGTAAACTTTTAGTTTCAAGTCTTAATGTATAGCATTCAAGAATTTAAGTATTTAAGAATTTGAGACTTTTTATGAACTAAACAAGATTCTTTTGTGACATCTTTGAAATCTTTCATAGAGAGGGCAACACCAACATTCACTGAAAGTTGACAAGATACATCAATTGTTGAGAGATTTAATGGGATCATTCTTTTTTAGTGACATTTCTTTTGTGTAGTTAATATTATTTCACAGCTAGCTGTCATCTTAATATTTTCATTAAAAACAGACCGGTAACTAGGAAATGAGAAAGCCGACCGCAGGCTCATTCTGCAGCGTCCCAGCGCTCAGACGTAATCACTTCACACTACCTGATTTAAGACAAAAGGTTTCCAGATTGAAATGTCCCATTAGGATCAAATAGATGGAAGAAGTGATAAGCGTCTAAACCCGAGGAAGGCAAGCGCAAGCAGAAGGAAAAGCTGATAAAAGGTGTTCTAGGCAGTTCAACCCCTGCATGTGTGAGGAGGTTTTGACTTGTCACTACAAAATCTAGATACCGTCTCTGGGTGCGTCCCAATCCAAATGCTGATGTCATACTGCTCAGTGAGGAGGCCATGTATTTTGTAAACTAGCCACTATGTAATGTTATATCAATTTTTTCCTTTTCAAATAAAAGAGCTTGATGTGGTATGAACTTGTTGAATTCAAATAATAAATAAGGTAAATGTTATTGAAAAGAAGCTGCAAAAACCTTTTCACAGCAGACCAGTATAATATATAATTTTAATGGTTTCCATTACAAATACAGATCCACTTTCATACTCAGATCCACTAAAACACAAAACACCTCTTTCAAATCAAAAATCTCCAGTGGCTTTATTGCATGGGTCTGACTTCTCTTTATTCCCCCGGCCAAACTCCCTCTGGAGCGACAGAAAGCATTGGACAGCGGAAGTCTGGCTTCTTGTGCCCCCAATGATGTACTCGTTCCTACCGGGGCTTTCAGAGAGGCAGACCTTTGTAGCTTTCACTGATTCACAGAGCCTAATGTCCTGTTGAGGCCACGGAGACCCGCTGATCTTTCTTTAGAAGAGTGACAATGTCGGAATTTGAGAACACAGTCCCACACAGAGAGCGAGTACAAGCTAAATGCCACCTACTGGATACGGAAGGCCTGGGGGAAAAAGTCACACGGCTGCCAGAGTGTTCCTGCTCTGTACTGACATTTAACTCTCTGTCACGGCGACCCGAAAATCACACAAGACGTTGGATCAGAACTTTAACTTTTTGGCTAAAATCAAAGCAGCACTCGCCAACGTGGATTAGAAGTCTATTCAGAGTTTCACAACGAAAATAGCATATTGCATTCTTCGGATAGAACAAAACAGGAGAATAGCTTTCCATGTAACATTTCACAAGATTCACAAGTAGATTGAAGCTAAAATGGGTCATGACATGTAGACATTATTAGAATTAGATGTGAATAAACAAAATTCAAGGTTTTTACCTTTTTCGAAAGAATGTTTTACATGTGTTTTCGTTTAAAGTTTATTGAAAATACAAAATTTAAATTTGTATGTAAGAATACATAGAGTTGCATCCTATTTAAAAATCTTTTTAAAAGTTTTTTTTTGCATGTCAGGACCTGGCTTAATGCAAATTTGCCTTGAGAGTGTGCACATTACATAAATATGATCATATATTATAATATCGTCATTTTTTTCTGATAAACCAGAAAAAACTTTGTGTTGTCAAAGTTAAAAAGATATTTGTAAAACCCTGTGACAAACATATAAGTTGCACTGTAATTTAACAGAATATTACTGTTTGTTTCATATATGTATAATGTAAAAACTGTAATTTTACAGCATGTTACTGTTTAAACATACTGTATATTTTCACAAATTTTTGAAATACGCTAAAAAAACTGTCAAATGATGGAAAAATACTGCAAAAGACAGTATTTTATTTACAGTATTTTACTGCTGCCTAAGCTGCCAAAAAACTATGGTTTTTACATGATGCAAAAAATCGTAATCACTAAATATGGAGATGCGATGTTTCAGAAGGACAGCAGCAATGTAATATAATATATTAAAGTCCCTGTGAACCGGAAGTTTTGATCGTTTTTACTTCCATATTCTGACACATTTCCAAACGAAAAGGAAATTCAAAGGAGAAATTAATGGGCGTGGCAAACAGCGATTGCATTGATTTTGAAATGAAACTGGCTGCAGACTGACAGTTGAAGGGGAGGAGTCCAGTTTAGCCGTCCAGTTTACGGCATTTGAGAAGGATAGTCATTTCAGGGCGGAAGTGCATTTTCAGATTTTAACTGAAGATTATGCGGGTACATGAATTTTAAAAAGATTTTTTTTGCTATTTACTATAAATGCTGCAATATTTTATGAAAAAAATAAGATTTGTCATTTTTAATTTCACTGTGACTTTAAGCACTGAATTGTCTCGTCTTTACTCAACTCAACTCAACTTTATTTATATAGCGCTTTTACAATTTTCATTGTTACAAAGCAGCTGTACATGAGACATATTGACTATAAGCTAAATAATTAAAGTTGTACCTGCAAAAACAAGAAAAGGTTGAAAACACAGAAGACAGACATACCCACATACAAAACACTCCACACACACAATATGCACACGTACTAACACACATAGACATAGAGACACACACGGATGCGCACGCACACACACACACACAACACACACACACACACACACACACACACGTACGTACACAGACAAGTATGCACACACACACACGCTCAGTGAGAGCACACATTTAGGATAAAGGAGAGAGAAGCACAGGTCAAATATAACATATAAATTCCTATATGCAATATTAATTAAGTAAAACTTTAAAATTCTAAAGCAGCCCCCCCCCCGGTCAGGCAGATAGTGCAAAAACAGTATGCAAACGGTGGCGAGGAACCCAAAACTCTAATCGAGAAAAAAAACCTCAGGAGAACCCAGGCCCAACCAGGGGATTCCAGTTCCCTTCTGGCAAAAGCTGCTGCCTCTGCACAAGCTCCAGAGAGCTTGCACAACAAGGCTAAATAAAATAAATAAACTTAATAATAAAATAAATTATTAATTATTAATAAATTACTATTATACAGACTATATAGAACGTAGGATAGAATGTTCTATGACCAACAAATGCTTTGATTCCAATTCCCTGAGGTTTCTACACTTCCGTTTCATTCAAGTTTGGGGTTCTAGACAATCATTCACACACCCACACCAGGAGCAATTTTATAAACCAGATGAGCCACAAAATACAATATATCAGATCCGATGCATTATTGCAGCAACCTCAGAAAGGGCCACACAGAGACAAATCATGAAACAAATATGTATAATTTGCAATAGAAATGTGCTGTTTCAGGATGTAATAAATATAAAAAGCTATCACAAAAGACTGCACGCTTAGCAACATAATCAGCATGTTTATAAAAGCACATGGTTATGTCTGTAAAGAGAGAAAATGTATTGCTGTCTCATACAGAGGGGCATAATTAGAATCTCTGCTGTGCTTGACTTGGCAGTTTGCGTGCTTTTACCTGCTCATGAAGCAAGGAAACTTAATTAAGCAAACAATTATCTTCCCATCCGCACTAGATAACACTCTGTGTTTTTTTTTCTCTTTTTACTGTCTAATAAGCTCTATTCTCTGTCTTATTTACAACATATTGTCTAATAGCTTTTAATAAAATGTCATCAAACAGCAAATTTATAGTATAAGTTTTTCTCTGTCAGTCCGCACAAATTAGCCCCCCCAAATTAAAACGTTGCTTTGTCATACTGTACGCATATTTCAAAATGACCCAAAGGTGTTTTGTTCTGTTTCTCTGGAGCTATATGGCTTTTGCTGGGAGAAAGCACTGGGCACACATTTGGCCTTATCGAATCATACAGCACTGGAATATTTTACGTTGGTAAATATGTGAACAGTAAGGAAACAGGCCCTTGGGCCAAACTCTGCCAGGTCTGCTGGTCTCAGCACAGGCTCGACTCTGACGGAACGTCTCATTAATGAGAGAGGGAAATGTCAAGCAGGGCAAACCATTTTGACTTTCCCCATAAAAGTCCACCAAAAATAATGAGATTCCCTGTTACCCGTGTTTCTGCTGTCCAAATGCGGACTGCGGTTTAGGAAATGTGTAGTGTTTTCTTTAAAAGAGTGCACAGTAAAATTGCCAGTGTTAAAAAGGTCAAATTAACACTCACAGTGTATATATATAATCCACACTCTCAAAATGTGGATTATATAAACACTGTGAGAGTTAATTTGACCCTTTTTAACACTGGCGATTTTTGTGTGTGTAAGTATTTACACGTACTGTGGATTTGTAAATTCACTGGCTAACATGATCTACGAATGAAATGTCATGCAAATGTACAAAGCAGCATGAACATCCAAACAGGTAAATTCTGGGAGAATGACAAAACAGTGGTTTGACAGAAGCTGAGATCGCAAAGCTAATTTATTTACAAAATTGAGAATAGACAACATTTCATTTAAACTATAAGAAACCAGTCGATAGACTTTGGAGGATCACAGTCTTTTGAAAAGGTCCATAGAGTGCCTGTAGATTATTTCTGATAACAAGCGAAAGAAATTGAGAAGAAAAGTTACTTGGCTAAACTTGTCTCTCCAATATTTTGAATTTAGACTGCGATACCAATCTCAACCGCTAGATGCACCATACGGTTTCTTTAAATGCGACTAAACTACAGGACACATTCAACAAATCGTTTTTTTAAATACAATTATTATACAATAAAATAATAATATAAATAAATATTAACATAAATTGAATTAAACATAAATGGTTATATTATTAGAGACTAGCCAAACACAGACCGGAAGTTAATTGCAGCATGTTGCTGTAAAGAAATGTAATTTTTAAAAGTAAATTTACAAGAAAAATTCTTAAACAAACCATATTATGAATACAGATCATTAAAATAAACTTGACAAGGTATAGCAGAATAAATAATGTACAATGAATGAACATGTACATAAAGTGCACAGCTGTTCCAAGGACAGTTCAAAAGTACACTGTTAAGGAGACCGTTTAATGGACATTAAGGATGTATGCTTGTCTCGAACTCTTTCTTGAGAAAAGTGTCTGACATGAAGTTTTTTTAAACTCCTCCACCAATCACATGCGGCAAATCTCCGTGATCGGCCAGACTAATGGAGTATAATCGTTGTTGTCACCTGTTGCTGATTTAAATCGTCTCAGCGGGATACCTGTGGGAATTTATGCATAAGGTTGTCTTTTAACTTTCTGTAATTAACTATCTTATAATACACCCGTCCATAAAATCCTGTAGATATTTTGTTAATTGACATCACGTTGTTTACAGTTACGGCTCCTATTGGTACTCGACTCTATTAAGTCGCTCCCAAAAGTCGCACAGTATCTGTGCGTTCACACCGGCAGCGACTCTGTCGCTAGGTGTCGTTAGTCTCTTTCTATGGGGTCGATAAAAGGCATTCCTAGCTTTGGTTGCTCTAGTAACATTTATAAACAAACTATGCAGTAACTGACGAGAAACTAATGACGTGACCTCCGCTGCTTTACTCCTATTGGTAGTCACTCCCAAAAGTCGCTCATCATTTGCATAAAGTTGAGTAAATCTCAACTTTGTCGCGTTTCTAGACACGCCCACTTGCTATCGCCAGCAGTCACTGTCGCCGGCTTTCCATTGAAAGGAATGACATCGCCTCGCTTTGTCGATGGGTGTCACTGGCGGTGTGAACGCACAGTTTGGCATATGTCGACATGTCTCACGCTTGATGTGCTTGCCCTTTTCATGTAATTTTTTTTGCTTGGGGTGCTTTATTTTTTGCTATATATCAGCATGTCGTGCAAGTTTGATACGCTGACACGAGTTTAATACGCTGATACTTTATTTTTATGTTTATTACTTGGTATGCATGTTGTGTTTACATGTATGCTATCTATTGTTTATATGTGCTTTCTAAAAGTTCAAATTTAATAATTGCAGTTCTTATAGTCATTTGCTCACTCAATGTAGCTACTGTACATAGAACATAACACTTCGCCAGATATTTGTTTTAAGTTTTACATATAATAAATCTAAAAGATATTCGTTTAACATTTTGATTCTATAAAAAAGTTATGTTGGGTGTTTTTTTTTAATGTGTGTAACGTAAAAAAACTGAAACAGGAAGTTCTTTTGGACCAGCGTTGCTTACGTTTTCTGAAGTGGTCTATCTGGTTGAATAAAGTCTTCATTTTATACAATGGTGCATAATGTTTAGCTTATTTCATTATCCCTTTCGTCGTGTAAATATTTACAGTAATTGGCAAAGAATTATGAAGTACTAAAACTCTGAATATATAGCCTAGCACTGTCATCTAACTGTATGGAAATCTCATCCAATCTAACCCCACAGCCCAAAGCTTTCAAAACACTCCCCGATGATCTAATCCACAACAGACATGAGGGTATAAATTCATATGTAAAGGCTATTCTGAGCCTCATAAAATCAAATCTTCAAATGGGACCCTGCTAGCTGATAGAGGATGAGTTTGCTTTGATATCATGCATTTTTTATTAGTCGGGCCTCGGCCAATCGCCCGATGTGCTGGTGTGTGAAGGGCAGAGAGAGTGTTTTGGAGGTCACGCTCAGAGCGGAGATGAAAACATGCCGAAATCCCCACAGCAAACAGCCATGGCGCATCCCAGGAAACAAACACTTCAATTTGCCAAATGCTTATCATTTATCCTTGCACATGTGAAATGGTATTTGAGCTCTGGTAAAAGTTTTTTGAAGTGTAACTCAAAGGTCAAAGGCACACCGTCTGTCATAAATGGAATGAGAATAGCTTCCTGTACTCTGACAAGTTGAAGTCGTATGAACTATCACAGACGGAGTGACTGTCCCAATTAGAGTCAAATGACACTCGTGCTCTGACAAGTGGATAATTATGTGGAAATCAAATTTGTGACTGATTTTTTAAGGGGATTGAAATGAATTTTATCAGAAGAATCTTCCGGGAATTAAATTTTGAGCACCAAACTTCACTTTTTACAACAAAATCTTAGAAACATCACTTTTGTTTGACCGTGATAACCAGTGTGATAGTAGCCTATATTCATTTACATAATTAAAGTATTTCAAAACCTTAAAGGGATACTCCACCCAAAAATGAAAATTCTGTCATGAATAAGTCCCCTCAAATGGTTCCAAATCTATATAAATTTCTTTATATAAGATTTTTGGAAAATGTCACATTTCTGGGGCATCATTCACTACCACATAGGAAAAATTAAAACGGTAGTCAGAGGTGCCCAGGCATGGTTTGCTTTCCTAAATTCTTTAAAATATCTCATTTTGTGTTCAACAGAAAAAAAGTACAGTAATTGTTCCTACAATGGCAGTCAATGAGGTCCCAGCAATGTCAGTTGCTAACATTTTTCCAAATATCTTTGCATTCATCAGAACAGAAATATGTATCTTGAGGGTGAGTAAACGATGACAGAATTTTCAGTTATGGGTGGACTTTCCCTTTAAGCTTAGATGCCACATTGTCCAAAAAAGACGAGGCATATTTAGAGCGTTGATGCTTTCGTCCTAACTCGCAAGAATGAAAGAGATGGCGATGTAAAATGCGAAAGACCCCGAGTCTCATTCACAGTGCCGTTGTTTGATGTCAGCAGACACCCGGGTGACAAAATGTCACTTTAATCAGCTGTAATTAAGAACAAGAGAGAATATCTCCCAGGCTTTTTGCACTCTCAAGATAGCTGTCATGTAGTGCATGCTTCGCAGCAAGGGTGACGAGAGAAAGAGTGACAAAATAACCTCAGGTCATGGCAATTTATAAATAAAAGTGACACGTCTGAAAAAAGGTCTATGGGATAGAAGTGAACAGCAAAAAGCCTAGAATCAGGTTTACTTCAATCAATGTTGAATGTAATACGAAACAATACTTAACAAAAGACCCAATTTAGGCAATTTAGTTTATTTTAACGTATGATGTATCTAGACTCCTGTATTTTGACAGATTAGAGATTCATTTGCCGCCACAACAATATGGTACCAAAATATATCTGTTTTGATGACGCAAGTTGCTCCGATTTGTAAATCATAGAAGAGGATGACACGCAAGTCTGCAGATATAAATTTAATCATCTGGTATTGTGAAGAAATAACTCAGGTGCACGGTTGAAGCTTAAGAGAAGATTTACCCCCTCCAGCTGCAGATACATTAAAACAATCTAAAAATCAATCTCTCTAATGAAATTGTTTTCAGTGGCTCTGCTCTCATCTCCTTGTATAGCGGATTTAAGCAAAAAGCATCAAAAGTACAGATCAGTGAGATCACAACCTTCGCCTCAGCCGGGGGGAATTATTTTCAGGCTAAACCAGAAAAAGCATATTCCCAAAATGATGCGCTCAGAAGTTGCTTTCTTATTAATCAAGTGTTTTTGTAGAGAGTCCAGAGGTTGTGTTATTGCATGACAATATGTGTAGCACAGAATTGAATTGTTGATGTGACCTGCCGAGGACCATGGGATAGCTTCCCATTTTTGCGTTGTTCAGCAGTTTAGAAACATGCAAGCCGCATAAGATTGCATGGGATGCATGCAGTGCATTCCTTTTGTAAATGCACACCTGACATCATCTTTCTCAAACTGGTGTCATAGCAACTATTTTAATTGAAACAAAGCTGTCTTTCTCGCCAACCCTGTTCCCAACCGTCCGATGGCAATATACCTGCACACTCTGATGCTGATATGTGTTGGAAAAAAGGTCGACGTTCATACATTCAGCCCGCCGGTAATGATATTTCATGAAGGGCTGTAGAAGGAAAACATGTGATTACTGAAGATTGCTGTTTCTTCTCTGCCCTTATGTTTGTTTTCCTGCCTTATTCTCCAGCATCTTTCGTCCGATGCTCTCGCCGTGCCCAGGTTCCGGCGCTGTGACTTCCAGACACAAAAATAGTCTTACCATGAGAAATCAACTCCCTATACTTTTTTTGTAAACTCATTTCCGAAGCAGATGCTCGTACATCACATTTTGGCTATAAAGCAGATTACCTCAACAGCAGCTGAACACAAAACTTGGTTTGGTTCTTCCTCCTAATATACAGTACGGTGAGATATTAGAACCAGTCAGCACAATCCAAGCTATGTCTTTCTTTAAGCCTTTAATGCAAAAAAGGCATTTTATTATTGTGCATTACTTAAACAATAACTTCAGAATAGCAGCTATAACGGTTATAGATTTGTGTATTGTGATACAGGAAGTTCCCCAAAGGCGTGAACATGGAGCCTTTGTGGTTGAGTACCTTAAACCGAGTTAGAATTACATTTACATTTAATATCAATGCAGTGTTTGTAATGCAGATAAGTGATCTCTTAAGGCTATTTTCAGCGCTGAAAGGGGATAAAATAGCATTAGCAGGGAGCAGAGAGCACATAACACTGTATATGCGGCTGTGATGGACTGGATTTACTGCGATCTGTAGTTTGCTTTGCGAGTATTGGTGTAGAAAAGCAGATTTAGTTTCATGCGATTACTTTTTTGCATGGTTTTCTGTACGTACATTTATTTGATGTTTTTATGTATTTTTTAAATACCTTGAGAGTTATGTGTCATGATACAGTATACTGTAGCTTTATGAGCAAACTGGGATTTGAGTTATGTTAAGATGGATTAAGTAAAAAAAACATTATGGCCCAGTTTCATAGACAAGGCTTAAGGCTAGTCCTAGGCTTAAATTAATGTTTGAGCTGTCTTAACTGAAAATAACTTGCCCTGACATATCTTAAAATATATCAGTGCTGGGGGTGTAACAATATATTGAAATATTGCATATCCCAATACAAAAAGATGATATATATGTATCAGTGAGCTATTAGGATATGTATCGTAAAGCTATGCCAATGTATATTGTTTTATAATAAAACTCAGTTTTATTTTTCTGTGCCAGATCTATTCAGTTTTTATTAGTTTACATAAATATGGTTGAATTAAACCTGGGATGTTGTAAATTCTTGAACAAACGAACAAATGTTACTAAAAACTGTTAATGTCATGGGGAAAAATCTGCCATTTGAGTGTCAGTTTCTTATTTTTAATATTTTTTTCGAATACCGTGATGCAATCGTAAACCCAGTATCATGTATCAAATTGTGAGCTGAATGTATGTAAAGGTATATATAATTCATTAGGGGTCTTTGTGTAAGCACAGTTTATGTCAGTTGTATAGCAGCTTCCCAAGCTAATTTTAAATCACAACAAATTAAGAAATATTTTTTATTTTTATCCTTCCTATGAATTGTGTTCTTTTGCCTCTAATGCATAGGTAATGTATGTAAATATCTCTCCGAAATTCGTTTTTATTAAATCAATGCACATTTTTGGCTAATGTCAGTTGGGCTTTTTTAAATTAATTGTATTCATTACAAGAACATTAAATGGATGTTAACTCCGAATGCTAAAGACTGAATTAATGAGTTAATATTTCTCCTCCGTAAGCTTTTAACCTGAGAAAATTGCCCTGAGATAAATGAATGTTTACCACAAATTATATGCTAGCCAGAGGGTTTCAATAATAAATTGTAGGTGCGAAATAATAGATAAACAGTGTTTGTTTGCCACGTTCCTCGTGGCAATACAAAAAGCTGATTTTCACTTCTCTGTCTAATCTACGGCATAAACTCTGCATGGCTGAAAATTTAAAATATTGTGTTGTAATATAAGGCAAAATAGGCTTTTATTAAAATGCTTTGGTTAAGCATGCGCTTGAAGTTTTATTATTATAACTTGATATTTACGCTAGAAAGTTAACATTATTCTAATCGGTTTGGAAATAAACAGCTAAAGTAAAATTTGGATTGATTTTTTAAAGTTTTTGAGCATTTTGAGAATTGCTGTCACTCCACCATATTATTTGATCACGTTTAAAATATACAATTTATTATAGAATAATTTACATTTCATTTTATAATATATATTTACTGTAATACATATTAGTACAGACAGTAGAGATGTAAAAAATAAGCAGTATTAAAACAAAAGGTAAATTATGAAATGTGTAAGATCTGCAAAAGATTTCAAGATTAAGGGTCCCAGAGATGTACTGGTCCTATATAAGACTCTTGTCCAATTAGGTTAGAGAACTGGAGCTGACTGTTGTATAATGAATAAAATCTTTCTAAATTATGCACAAATTCGGTCTTGGGTCACATTAGGATCATGATGAGGTTGGCAAGATAAGAAGTAAATAAATCTGTGAAAGATAAATCTCTAGGGCAAAGACCTGACCTTCCAGTTTGAGGAAGTGGAGGGGAATGAAGGTACGGGGGGAAAAGAGTTCACCATGAGCGGATGGTCTGAACTGTTCCAAGGTCTCCAAGTTGGTCTTTAATCCTCTGCTGGAGGCGCTGTCTCCACCCAGTCTCTTTGCCGTGTCCTCTGAGTCTCGTCAGCTGACACGTACAATGGAAGAGGAAAGAAAATAGATAGAAGCACATAGGGAGGAAGAGACACGGAAAGAGGTAGTTACGTTCTCTTCCATGGACCACCCACTCGACACTAGCCTCTCTCTCCTGTCCCAGAGGTCTTCACCAAGTAACTTCTGTCACATACAATCAAGGTTCAGACAGGAAGTCGTGCTGCAGAAGTGTTTTTACCTTTGCCTCTTACCTCATACCTATTTCTGATCCTCAAAAAAAGTCCCTCGGCTTTTTTTGAAGATGTCTGATCAAACATGAGTGTGGGCCATACTGTTTAGAATGAGTGCAGCGTTTCAGGCTACTCGAAGTGTAAAACTTTTCCTTGAAATAGTCGGTGAAATTCAGTTCAGTCACGTTTAGGTGTCTTAAAATGACAATTCTGTCTTTTTTACTCATCTGCTCCCAAATCCTTTGAAGACATTTTTAAAAGCCTAACACCAAATACAGTTTTAAATTTTTTAGAAAATATAAACTGTAAAAATCTTATATAATATAAACAAAACCCGTCCCACCAAAATAGCCATGGAAGCTGGTGGCGTAAAACAAGCAAACAAACTCATCTGCTCCCAACTGTTTTAAATATTACAGAAGAAACTAAAAATCAAAGACATAACAAGAGAGTTTATAGTTCGCGTGTGGAGGGAAGCAGTAAATTGTTGTTTTTTGTCTTTTGAAGAGTCGAAGGCCGTAGAAGCTTCATTTCTAAAAAATATATGAATTCTTCTTTTGTCTTCCTCTAACAGCATACTGAGAGGGGGAAAGTAAGCAATGAACGTACATTTAAAAAGTACTTAATTATACAGTACAGTGTCACCAATCCTCTAGATCGAGGTTTGCAGACGACGATGTACACACAAATGGGTGAAAACAAAGGTTTTAATCTTCCTTGAACACAACTATCGCATGCTACATCAAGAACTAAACCGACAATAAATAGAGGCAGAAGGGGAACTAAATAGTGTCCAGATAATGAGTGAAATGGGAAACAGGTGCGGGTGAAATCAACGATGTCAGGTGTGCTTGCAGGGAATTGTGGGAATTGGAGTCCGGTGGTGGACGTGCAGACAGAGTGTTACATACAGTGGGTGCATTATTCCAACATTCTGGATACTACAATACTACAATCGCATTTTTTTTATTGTCGTGCACCTGTACAGTATTTTCGTTCACTTATGACATATAGGCCTAGCCATGTTTTGTTTTGCTAATGTGTTGTAAAACAATTTAACCAGATATCACAGGTTTCTGCTATGTTGTCAATGTATTAACATTTTGAATTTGGCGGATATTAAGCTTCTGTGGAATCATGGGATAGAATCGTGTCCACCTAAGGCCTAATGAGAAATCTTGCCAGAAACAGTAGGATCCGGGTATTTATCTCCTATTGTTTTATGCATACAATCTTTTGTAAGATTCCCCTAAAATCTTTTCATTTAATCATATCATTTAGCTTTTTAAGAGAATGTATCTTGTTTAAAGATTTAAAGACACCATTCCGAATTTCATTTATTCAGCATTTCTTGATGTTTTGTTGGTATTTCAGTCATGTCTGTTGAATTTCAACAAAATCAAACATCAGGAGTGACATAAAGTCATCTAACAGTAACTTGAAAGACTGACAGCATGACAAGACACACGAAAACTGTGATAAAAATGTATCATCATTTTTTGTTAACGTTTCCTTATGCATGTTAAAATATTACTGTTGTATTGCTTAAAAGTGAACACGAACTTGTTTCCTTTGCAGTATTTGAGGTCTAAGAAAAAACAGAGCATCTTTTTTCTTATTTTGGCCTGTTTCTCCAGTTTTCATTTTCTGCAAATAAATGCAAATAGAAACAATATTTTTATTTACAAATTAATAGAAGTATTGTTAGTAGTTCACAGAACTATCACAGATAAATTATCATTTTACCTAAGCACATAAATAGTAAATTTTAAATCATTTTGAAATGGTCTCTTCATTTTTCCGTGGGTATATACAGTATACTGTATGTGTGTGTGTGTGTGTGTGTCTATATATTCTGCTAAAAGTGTCTGAAAACAAGACAAAAAACTTATTTTTTTGCAGTGTATCCCTTTAAATCAGCTGATATCTCACAGACACACACTGCAGATATGTTGTGTTGGCTCATTATAGGTCGGAGAGAATAGTGACCCTGCTCTGTGCTGCTGAGGCACCTTCATGAGAGGTCTGGCAAAGTGAGAGTTCACAGAGGACTACAACAGCACAGACCGGCTCAGAGACTGCAGCTTCCAGGCGAGGTGAGACTGTGAAGAACACAATGAGTGTTGAATAGAGAGAAGCAACAAATCCTGAGGCCAGTCAAAGTCTGAGGTGAACTTTAAACATGGACCGTATAAGGGATAGAAATGATTAGGGGTGGGAATTGTTTGGTGGTCCCTCACGATTCGATTCAGAATAGATTCTTAGGGTCACGATTCGAATCGATTCTTGATGTACCAATTAGCATATTTAAGATTTAAGATGTCATCGCGTCACATTTGCGCTCAGGGTCAGACTAGTGTTGGTATTTTGGCTTCTACTCGTAGAACTGTCACATACTATATTGGGCCCTATTTTAATGATCTAGCGCATGGGGCCCTATCGTACACAAGTGTTTTTGCTAGTTTCAGCCCGACGCAGTTCTCATTTTCCCGCGCTGCATTGTTTAAATAGCAAATGCATTTGCGCTCATTTGTGCGCCCATGGGCGTGCTGGTCTAAAAAAGAGGTGTTTTCAGGCGCATTGTTGGCGCGTTGCTATTTTGAGGATCTGAAAAAAGACTGCGCCATAGGAGTCAATGGGCCCTATTTTAACGATCAAACCGCATGGTCTAAAGCGCACAACATGATGACAAAATCATCATACCAATATTACCAATAAGGGTCATCATACTAATCATCATACCAATATTATTAGTGTATTAGTCCCGCGCAGAACACCCAGCGTGTCCGTCTGGCTAACAAACTGTGCATATTTACAGAATTATGTTCATGTTCTTAAGTCTAAACTGTGACAGGTCCTACAGGGCTGAATGTATTTGGTTTTCTCTCTTTCTCTACTGCTCCGCTGTGCTTTTGCGTGAGGTGTGCACTCTGTAAATGGTCCGGGTGCTGCACCGCTCTTGCAGTTGACTTCCGCCTTATTTGATCCGAAGATGTCACGTTATTTAGTAACGTTTTTAAAAAAAACTATTTTTGGAAGAACGTGAGCGAAAGTAAACAATGATGGGGTCTTTATTTCGGTCTAAAAAACCTCTTTTAAGAGACATGCTTACAGGCAACCTTGCCAGCAAGTCTGTACAAAGATCCTTGTTCTGTCTCTGCAGAGTTTTCTCTCTGTCCTTGGTTTGTGTTCAAGGTCAGCGTGGCTTTCTTCCTCGCTCGCACACAGAGATGATAGAGCGAGCAGGACAGAGCTGACTAGCATTAACACAGGTTATTGTCACCCAGCAGTCTGCAGCAAAAAGAAATAAGAGGGCACAGTGTTGTCATGCATAAGAAATGCAGAACGCATGAAACATTTAGCTCGTTCTGTATAGAGATTTTAGTTTGTGACTTGCCGTCCGGCTGACGGCTTCTTATTTGTGACGTCGTGTTATGACTTTATGGAAGTTGTGTTTCCTGAAACAATTCTTTTCTCCGTACATTCTATGAAATTCCACGTGCACGTGTTGCTCACGAGAACTGCGTTTTTGGTTGAAGGTGCGAGGCTGTTTAATCCTTAACAAAGGTTTGATGAATATGGAATGGAATTAACTTCATTGTATGAACACAAAATTGACTAAACAAACCCTCAAGCTGAATTAGGGAATCTATTTACAGTGTGTAATTGGAATGGGCCGTCTAGACTCTAGCCTATTAGACACAGCTTAGCTGCCTTTTACCTCTTTGATTCCACAAACCAGACTAATCGGGTAAAATAATGAACTCCAGGGAGCAAGAATCCACCTGGGGCAAATCTAAATCTTAACAAACCAGAAAAACAAAAGCTGTGTGAGGAACTCAGATATCGCAGAGGCACGTTGATGCTGCTCTTATGCCTATGTGAGAGTTTATGTCTGTTTGAATAAACGGGTCTACAAGGGTTTGCAATGAATGGGAAGCCCCTCATATTAAATATCAGGAGACTGTTTTTGATGGGGAGGAGAATTGTACATATGTCACAGCTGATGTTTCAAACAACTACTTTTGTATTTTGTATCACAATGCATAATAATACACTGAAAAAAAATCTTGCTAAGCATTTTTGTCTTGTTTTCTAGTAAAATATCTCAACTTTCTCACGTCAAGATACATTTACTTGGCAAGATAAATGTCCTAAGAAAACACAAGCAAAACAATCTGGTGTGAGAAAAATAAACATGAATATAGTTCAAGTTTATTTTTCTCACCCCATTGGCAGATTTTCTTTGCTTGCTTTAAACATAAACGTATCCAATTCTTATATTTTCATTCATTAAACAAGGCTAAATAGGCTTAAGTCACATTTCTTGTCAAGAAAATATCTTGTTTTGAGAATTTAGATATTTAAAACACGACAAAATTCTTAGTAAGAAATTATTTTTTTGCAGTGTAATATACAGTATATACAGTGTTACTAAAAATGTACGAATTACACTGCTTTATATAAAAAAAACTAATTATAGATCTTTTCGTAGATAATTTTCTTGGTTGAGTTGGCTATTACTTTTAGAATCTTATTAAAACCTAACAAGCTTCTTTTTGATGAAGTTTTGCTTTTACTGCACGTTGTTTATTTTTCTCTAATTTCGTATAAGGATGCATTAAAGCAACAAGTATCTAATGCAGTGATATTCATAAATAGGTAAATGTGTGGTTTAAATAAATACTATCAACTGTTTGTTAAAATAATCATTGTTCAGTAAATGGGCAACTCCGTTTTATTTATTTGTTGTGTTGAGCCTCAAAAACAACATATCGCAATCATTTTTGTAGCTGTATTGCAAGTATATATTTTTGTTCTGTATTACTGTAATCACATTCTGTACAGTCATGTTGGGTTTTGAAAATAGCTGTTGCGCTTCGAGAAGCTCCTCACCATTACACCTTATTTATTACAGTTTTCCCACCAGATGTGACAATCATGCCAAACACTAATGACATGGAACGTATCCCAGCTCTTTCTCTGCATCCCTGCGGGCAGATCCTCCTGGACCCTTCAGCTGCTTCATCTGGCAAAGTGAAAAGCGTCTTATGTGAAAACTACTCACCTGCCCTCTAAGCAGCTCATGGACTCCTACAGAAACATCTTACAGGTTTGTGTGCCACAAATCAAACATTGCTTTTAGAAAGAATGTTTACAGCTTTTATATTTACAGCCATGCATTTGGCAGACGCTTTTATCCAACTTACAATGCATTCAAAGAATATTATTTCTTATCTGTGGTTACAAAATGAGCCTCAACAAAATCATCCCTCAACAGTTTTCAAAGAAATACACTACTAGGCTCTCCCTGTTCCTCATTTTGTAAGTCGCTTTGGATGAAAGTGTCTGCTAAATGTCTAAATGTAAATGTATGTTATGTAACCATTAAAATGTAGGCCTACTTGTTTACTCCCTGTTAATCATAAACATTTTTAAAAAGTCAAATTAACTCTCACAGTGTATATATAATCCACACTTTGAGAGTGTGGATTATATATACACCGTGAGTGTTAATTTGACCTTTTTAACACTGGTGATTTTATGAATTCGTACATAAACGTATTATTACGTTTTAATAATATGATTATTAGAAAAAAAGCAATACTAGAACCCCTCCTCTAACCCTGCCCCTAAATCTAACGTCGCTGTTGCGAAAGCACATACTAAAACATACACATAAATTGTACGAATTCATATGATTTATCCACCTCTTAAAATAGTTACGAATTCCTGTGAAATTGTGTTGATTTTGCAAGATAATAAAAGAGAGCATTAACCAGTAAATCTCCTTATTAACATACACCACAAATATTCTACTTAGCTCTTAATATCCCGAAGAAACCCTACAGGTGAGATTTTAGATAACTCGCAGTGGAAGTCTACCTAAGGTCAATCATTTGAAGCATGCCATGACCAAATGAAATCCTGAGGGATGCGTAATTGGGTTACTCCGGGCCGCAGCACTGCGGCGGGATATATCATTTCCCTGGAAACGTGTTAGTCCAGCATATTGTCAGATCACAGAATTAATCCCTTCTTTCTTCCTAATCCTTTTCTTTATCATAAGATTATGAAAATCCTGATCCCCTTCTCTCAGATATTAAACTGCATCCATAATACAACTCCGTGCTCAAAGAAATCAATGGCGGACTCTCTCGTCCGGTACTTGTGGCTCAAGAGCACTTTGTTTCTGAGTTTTCGCTCCTTAATTTGTAATTCTGCACCTCGTTTGGCTGCCAGAGACATGAATAATGTGTAAGGGGCCGTCTGACGTTGGCATTCTGAAAGCACCAATCTGCTCAAACAGACACAAATTGGAAAATCGCTCCAGTCGAATTTTCATTCATTCAAGGGCTGAGCTGCTGGCAGGGTTATTTCCTTACTTGTGTTGCCTGTGCTGTGACTCACTCCTTCATCACCGTTCTGTGTGTGCGCGCGTAGGGTGGGTATGATGGTTTTTGCTGTACATGACACCTGATATTGCACCAAGCTCATTTTCTCCTTCATCCTTTTGTATTGAGGTGGAGATGTTCGTCCTCCGGTGACCTGACTGACCTCCGCTCAGGTGCTCACGTGTGTCCGAGCCGGGCGGCAAAAAATCCTCCCCGTATGCCATGAATCACAATGCAGCAGAGGCAATCTGAGATATATTCAGTTGTGAGGGGTATGAGAAATGAAAATGCCGTAGATATATCCACATATATAATATATCACCTTGCATGCCTTTCTATCATATCGATAGAAGCTTTTTACACTCTGATTTCAGATTGGAGGGTCTGAGATGCATTAAATGATGTGCTGTGGCCCTTTTTTAAGCAAAGAATGATGACACAACATTATTCCAAAGGGTACACTTTTCGATGCCATAGAAGAACCTTTACACCTGAAGAACCTTTTTGTTTCGCAAAAGGTTCTTTGTGGCGAAAAAAGGTATTTCGGTTTATATAAAAGTAAGAAAGAGACGGTTCTTCAAAGAACCTTTGGATTAATGGTTTTTGTGGAACCAAACATGTTTTTCTGTGGCATCGCTGTGATGAACCTTTTAAGCACCTTTATTTTTAAGAGTGTAAAGCCATTGTGTTTCCCATCCAGGGCCATCATACAGTCCAACAATATTTGTGCATATATAACTTACAAAGTGGTACTAAGAATTCATTCTTTTTACCTTGCATGTACTGTAAAGGACATGGTACAATATGTATGAACTATCCCTATAGGTCATATGTGTTTCAGTCGGATCAATAGGATTTTGTGCAAATGTTGTACTGGTGTTTTTCTCCTCATGCCTCTTTAGAAACTGATTAAAAAATCACAAAACAGAACAGCTGAGGTCAGAACCAATGTGGAGATGCCCCTTGAAAACGCTGCTTCATTAGAACGCTTATTAGTCTCTCAAAATGTCATTTATTCTCCAAAGGCAGAATGACCTCTGAAACGGTCCTTCATAATCCAATGCGGCTCCTGACCATCTCTGAGATACGCCATTAACCCACCCCCCTGTTGTAATTTCACCCCAGAGAGACCCTTGAAAGCACATACGCGGGGTGCGGAGCGCGCTGAAGTGCATTATCTTGTTGAGTTGTTTTCCTTCTATTAAATCCCGTGGTCTGAACAGGTGCTGCGTCAGATGAGATCTGCCGATATCTCCCATCAAACACTCTGTGATCAAAGCTGAGCTCAGGATGGTGTGAAGAGACAGATTACACCTTGTCACGCGGAACCTCGCGCCCGCACGATGAACTCTGTGCCTTAACGAAAGAAGATTAACTCAAAACTGAAAACGAATTCAATCTTCTTTCACAGGTTCTACTTTTAATTAGATCTAGAGACATCATCCAGTGCACAATTTCTACGCTGTTGTACTTAAATTTGATTGATACGCAACCTTCATTTGTTTTAAAAACAGAAATCTATTCTGGTTAAACCCTGAGTAGGCTTGCATATATAAAATATTTGAATTCAGCGTCACATATCAGTAATTTAGTTCAAATAGTAATTATTTAAGGAAATTAAATGTTGCTGTTTTGACGCCGTGGTAATGATGTAACACTACATAAATATGGTATTTGTTTTTTTAATACAGTATCTTAATTAGGGCTGTCAAATGATTAATCGCGATTAATCGCATCCAGAATAAAAGTCTGTGTTTACACAATATATGTCTATGTACTGTGCATATTAATTTTGGATTTATAAACACAAAAACATACACATACATGTGTATATATATATATATATATAGGAAATATCTAGATGTATTTATTTATATTTACCAATAATTTAAATGATATATAAACATTTATTAATTTATGCACAGACATATATTAACACAAACTTTTATTGGATGTGATTAATCGTGATTAATCGTTTGATAATCATTATTGATTATTTTTAACATTTTTGTGCATGTTCATAAATTTCAGGTGTTTTCAGCAAGAAGAATGAAGTTTTCTTCATTCTAATCGGTTCATGCAATAATAATAAAAAAAATATTCAATTCAATATTAATTTTCTCCAAAGATCTCACAGTTTAAGTGGAATATGTAAGAGACAGCGTGACACATCGTCTTATATAGTCGTCATATTTATAAGAAATCATGATTCATTGCTCATGGGAGCATCAGTCAAGTTATCATTCATTAATGCAAAATGACAAAAAAGTCAATACTGTTTCGTTAGCTTTTTAGTCATCTGCAGTTCTCTTTGAACAACAGAACAAGGGATACAGACTTTCCATTCGTTGTCTCTCTGTTATAGTGGTCGTGGGTAGCTGAAGCATCCAGACATCACCATCTGTAATCCTCTTTGCTTATTCTGACTCATAACATCCATGAAAGCCTTTCACAACAATATATCATTGCCTTAATCTTCATTAGCAGTTCATTAGCGGCGTGCACTCAAACAAGCCCGGCACGCTGCAGTAGATATCTCAAGTCTGTGCGAATCAGCATCAGCCAACTTTTGTGTACATTTCATGTATAATGCAATCAAAGGTCTGATTTGATAGAAGATTCACGCCTGCCGGAAGATTAGTGTAATATCTACCTCTAAGGATATTTCTTTGAGGTTTTTCTCTTTGAAGTGTGAACCGTCAATGGAAACAGGTTTATTTAACCAAATTACATCAGTACAGTGGACTCGTGTGTTTGTATTGGATGAGATTTTTGTTGCCTAAACTTTGACTTTATGTATCTTGTAACACAGATTTAATGACTGTTTTTCTAACCATATATAACATCCCACTTAAAATCTAATGGCTCATTAAAAGACTAATGAAGTGATATAGCTGATGTTTGATATTTTATTTGGGCCAATACATTCAACCAAAATAATTAATTTAATTATTTTATATTTTTCTTAAATACTGTATGTGTATGTGTTTATTAATACAAAACAAATATGCACAGTACACAGACATATATTATTTTAACACAAAGTTTTATTCTGTATGTGATTAATCACGATTGATCGTTTGATAATCGTTATTGATTATTTTTAACATTTTTGTGCATGTTCATAAATTGCAGGTGTTTTCAGCAAGAAGAAGTTTAGTTTTATATCTAAAATGTATGCTCACGTACTCAATTATGATTAAAACGATTCTAAAAAATGCTTTAATGTAACAAGTCATCGGATCAGCACTGGTTTTGAAGCACTTATAAAGAGAATATGGAAGAGTGAGGAAACAAGTATTATCGTAAAAAAAAGACAGAGAGAGAGAAACTTCAATGTCGTTGTGTTTTGAGGGTAGGTCATGCTCTTAGAAAAAACTTCTGTCATGACTACATTCCCTCACACAGCAAAGAGAAACAGCTAAGCACAGAGACTGCCATCATTCCAGATTGTCACAGTAGGGCCATATGCCACTTGGACACTTACAAAAGGGCGAGCCACATCCCATTTAATCTACACAGCTGTGAACCTTCATTTGCATATTTATAAAAGTAGATGTTTTACAGTCTTCTTATTTACAGATGTATCATGGGAAGTAGAATTGTTCATCATGAAATATTTCACGCATACACTGACGGTTGCCATTCCTATTTTAGTGGGTAATTTTGTGCGTTGAGTGTAAAAAACATAAAATTGATTGTTACTGTTGTGCTTTTTTTAAATACTGACAGCTTGTCTGAGGTGTGCTTGAGTCATTTGCAAATTTGCAAAAAGTCAGTATCTCTCCCACCAGTCCTGAGGTCTAAGGGTAACCCATCCAGAGAGAGCATGCTGTTTAAAGGCCCGGAGGCAAAATATATTGATCAAATGTTGCTCTTTTATCTTATAGGTGTGATGGAATTCTCAGCTGTGTTTCATTTAAGTATTTACATAGTCTTAGGTGTCTCTTTTAAAGGATAAATACAAATCAAGACATGAGACAATTGTTCAATTACATGAAGAGTAAAGGTGTAAAATAAATGTTGATTGTACGTATAGTAAAATAATCTGTAATAATATTGACTTTTGATCGCAGACATGGCAAATCTGAGTTCAGTATTTGAGATCTCTTATGTAAGGGATAATGGTAATGCTTCGCGTCGGGTCCTGATCACACTGTCGGGGCTTATTTCTGCGACAACAGCCGGCTGCTTGTACATTATCCCGCTTATAACACGGCTACTTGCCACATGAGAAAAAAACTGGACATAAAATGTGAATTTGAAATATTTGATTAGCTCATTTTTACCGAATGCAGACCTTCCGCGAGGAAAAGCCGTTTAGTTTCGGTTTTAAAGTAAGAAAGGACGTTCAAACGTCACGAACAGGCAAATTGGTTTGATCATTTGTAAATATAATGTCATATATTATTATATATATACTGTATATATATATATATATATATATATATAAGACATATTTATAATTCATTTTGTGTAATATTAAACTGCCTCTCACAAAATGGTTTGCAGCATCCGGGTTACAGGGTGTTATTAGTTTTGAGCTGTTGTTATTCGAAGATAACAACCCTCGGAATGTCGCGATTGGCCAATCAGAATCAAGCATTCAAATGAGCCCTGTAGTAAGGAATTCTAACTGAGCGTTCCCTCCAAACGCGACTTGCGCGAATAAATCGCGCTATTTGCGCGTAGTTGGACGCTTGAACATTTTGAGTTTACTCATTCGCGAGTGAAATTCACAACAGACGCAAGCTCGAAAAATAAAATGGCGGCCGAAATGCCCGTTGGAGCATAGTTTTGTATAAATGTCAGTTTCATTTTCACTTTCAACAACTTCTGATTGCATTTCTAGCGAGAAATTAGTATTGTAGTTTTTAAATATGTGATTAGTTATTGCAAAGACGCTCTCTGTTTATAATTCAAATAGACTTCAGTTGCGCTGCTTATCTGTTTCTCTGGGCTGCCTTCCTGCACAGACGCTGCACGTCACTACTAGAGCAAGCTCCTGATTGGTTAACGCGGCGCGAATTTTCGCCAAAGTTCAGATTTTTCAACTCGCGCGAATCACGCGTCAATCGTCCGAAACGCTCAATTCGCGCGAATCGCGTACTTCTGGGAAGTTTTCTCAGGAGAAATAACTGAGATGCAGGAGACATAGCAATGCTTTCCATTTAATCTCATTCATGTCTAGAAGAAATAATTAAATAATATTAAATATATCTTTTGGATTGGGGAGTGTAGACAATAGTTTACCATCATGGTTTGTGTGGTCGCTAGTTTTTCTGTCCCAAAAATATCTGTTAGCATCTATGTTTCTTGTATGTGGCCCTATGCCAAAACATGTGATTTGTGTATTCCGTGCACACAGAATTTAAAAGCAGTTATCACTCCCAAAACTTTTCAGTGTGTGTGTCTATAGTTATGTTTCGTCATTGGATTTTTCGGAGATCTCACTTTGGCTGACGCTAAACAAAAAGCACTTAAGGCGCGATCTCGTATTTCATTTTGTAAAGAAATCCGTCTTATCTCGCGTTCTCAGTTTTATACATGTGTAATTGTCTTCTCGTTTATACACCAGGGGTTCAACGGATCGGTGTCTAAAAGGTGGAAATACTATAGAACTTAACAACTTGAACAGATGTAGAGTTTCAGATATGGAGTGATAAGCTGCGACTCCCTCTTACTCATGGTAATTTCATCTCTGTGCTGTCAGCATACTTTGAAACAATTCACACACAAAGTCGTGCGTCCTTTAGTAGTATTTAGATGCCCACCGCTGTATAGGCTTTGAAAGCAAACTTGGAATCATTTCTTTTCCAGTCACTGGAACCAATGGATTCAGTTTATATTGCTGCATGTTACAACTCTACATCGGTTGTAAAGTAGTAAAAGAAGAACCCGTGTGACAGTGTGTGACAATCTCCCCCAGCACTAACATGGCGAAGTGATCATAACCTCACAGACTGAAGATGATTTCATTGCCAAACCTCTGACAAGCCTGTCACAGTGACTCTGGCTGCGGTTGATATATGGCATGAACAGAAGGGAAGGGAGATGTGCTCATAGCCAGCAATATGTCACTGCCTGCTTCCTTCCAACCACTGCGAAATCTTTCTCTCTCTCTCTCTTGGAGACAAATTTGCAAGATTTGACCTTGAGATCTGTGTTGTTTGAGATGCCTGTTTACATTTGACACGTATGTTATCTCATTTGTAGGGGTCTGTGCCTTTTCTTTAGACATACATTTCAATAGCTAAATCAATTGTGAACATTGGATGAACATGTAGGAAAGAAAGGCCTCAAATGATTTCTAATAGCTCAGTTGCTTTTCCTAGACAGCAATAAAATTTAATAAACTCTTTCTTGCACGACTAAATTATTTGGGCTGTGCTATTTACACATTTTTATTCTGTTTGTAAAGAATTGCCACATTTGTTTATATTTTTATTTCTTTTAAGGGAATTTAGTGGATTAGATAAATACAAAATATTAAATAATAAAATTGTCTAAAATAATATATGTAATACCATTATAATATATTTAATAACATTAGCAAATAAGTGATGCTTGTAGCTTAAGAATTAAAACTAAATTTATTTGTTGTATTAAATGTATATGTAATATGGTTTTATTTTTATTATTAATAATTATAATATTTTTTTGCTTTATTGTTGTTAATTCATTTATTATTATTATTATTATTATTATTATTACATAAATAATATAACTATAAGTTGATTTATTTTTAATCAAATTAACAGTTTATTATTCATTAAAAATAATACTTGTAATATTGTTTATTTTTTATTTTATTATTGTTAATGCATTTATTATTATATAAATAAATATTAACATAAATTATTTAATATTAAGTAATGCATTTTTTAATCAAATTAACAGTTTATGTTTATATACTATATTAAATTATATATTCATATATAAATGATTTGTTTTATTATTGTTAAATCATAAATGTAATATTTTTTCTAAACAACATAATTGTACATTCATATTTCTAAAAAAAGTTTTTTGTAAAATGAATGATTGAATAAAATAAATGCCAGTTCGATTGATATTTTATATTTCATGCCATGACGTTCCTAAATGTGTCATTGCATTACATAGCCAAATACATTCCAGGGCCACTGTATATCATATTGCTTGCTCACAAACGCACAGACTTTTAAATCTAACGATCACCCTGATGTGTGATAATTCTCCACTAATGCATCTGACGCCATCAATGCACACGTCTATACAGTCAGCAGTGTATCGTGACAGGCAGGAAATCTTTGGCCATTGCATTTGGGTGCTTCCCCGCTCTGCGCTTTAATTTTGTTAGAGTCGAGGGAGATTACGGGCCCTCTGTGCTTGCTGTCATTGAGAGTGTGACTTGGTATAGGCGCGTCAGAAAAGCATGCTGATAAGGGCACCTGCTCTTTGCAGATTTCCCTGGAGAAGGCAGAAGATGAGAGGGTCTGTGCAAGGTGCTCGGCAGGTAAACACGGGTCAGCTGAATCCATCAGCCCTCACCAGGGGCGGCTGAAACCCTCCATTAACTGATAGACAACTTACACGCTGCAAGACCATAAAGTCTTGCTGGCAGAATCAAAGGGTTTATAGGGTCATAATGTAATTGGTTTCGGAAGCCCGGTTAAAGAGACGGTACAAAAGAAATAGTAAAACACAGTTGTGTGACAGTCTTGCAAACGTTTAAAAAGCGATATTGATTCAAATCTGATTGAATCTTTTAAAATGTATTTGATAAAATGTACTAAGGTCATGTTAATTAGAATAGAATCTATTTGGAAAATAGTGAAAAAAGCCTGTTTTATAAAAACTGCCTATGGGTGGGGGTTCAAATCTCATGTACCTTCAACCCCCTTCTTTATTCTCCACCAAAACAGAACTTGAGAAGGAAAACAAACTACCATTTCCATGAAACAGTGGGAGAGCCAGATGCCCGGGAGCATAAATATATTCCCTTTCATTGCAGGGAGCAGTCAGTGCTCGGGCATCACGTGACGGCGAGTCTGAATCCTCTGTGATGAGATCCAACAACCTCTCAAAGTCAGATGTGTTGGAGTCTGTCGTCTTCGGTGGCACCTCTAGAACATTCCCTACAGCTGATGCTCCCAGTATGTTTAATCTCACAATCCAACCCAACCCTGAATTGGGCACCTTGAGGGGTGAGAATATTGAAATTGGATTTGCGTTTTGTGGCAGGACTTTTTGAAGCTTCCAAATTTTTGAAGCTTCCAGTGGGAAAAATTGTCATGATTATTGAAACCGCGTGTCTGGTCATACTTTAAATGGCTGTAAAGACTGACCTTACCTTAGGATGCTTCAAGACAGATGCTTTCAACAAACTTTTACCAAGGTCTTAAACATCCTAAAAGCACAGAACGGTATACATTTATTAATCCCGGCACAATACCATGACAATTTGTAACTATTTTACGAGTTTATAAACGAATTTGTACGATCTCACTTGTACGTTTTGGTACGATATGCCTTGCCCCAGTGATAGTTGGAGCTTAATTTTTGCTTGTTTTGCACAATTCACGTAGGAATTCATCATGAGATCCCTGTGAGATCAGATTGTTTATGTTGAGCATTGGCTGAACTAGCCACCGGTTTTTAACATGATTAAATTGACCTGTTTTCCACGTCTAATTGTCTGACAGATCGATCTTAAGAAGTCTTCAGTCCCAGTGACAACAGTACACACAGTCCCTCTGATTATGATCTATGGCTTGGAAAGCTTTTTCAAAACCTGCTTTTCGTACTCTTGTATAAACCAGGTCAGAATTAAGATCAGAGTTGAAAAGTTGAGACAGTTGAAAGATTGTACACTATTATTTTCGAATAGTTTCCTCTGATTGAAGAGGTTCGGTTATGTTTAGGGCAACGTCATTTAGTAGTTATTGGAGATATTGACCCAAGTCCATTTGGGCATATTTGGCTTGTACATGGTGCATTTTGACATGTGGGTAAGAGGTAAGCTGATGTTCGGTTTCTGCTCGGTAATAACATGTGACTCCGGTGCCCTCGAGCACAAATGAGGCTGGCAGGAAACGCATCATATGCGCCAGATCAGAGGAAGTGTCTGGACTCTCCAGATACAATTAACCTCAGTGAGCACACAAGCTTGATTAGATTAACTTCAGCGAGGCAAGTTAAGTAACATCTTAAGCTATGTCATGGGTACAGTTCTTGACGTTAGGAGGAGACTTCCAGAGATTTAGCGCTGTTTCACGGGAAGTTATGATTCATACATCTACTGTAGTTGTGTTGTCTCGGATGTTTCTACTGAAGTTAACCATCCAAGGTTACACTGTAATTGTTTTATTTTCCTGCCAAATCAAATTACAATCTATTTTAAAGTTTGACCAGTGGTTGGTTGCTGTAAGTTATTAAAATATGTTAAGCAGTGGCAACTTATTTTTATATTTTAAGTATTGTGAAAACATAAAAAAATGTGATTGTACTTAAACATGAAAGCAACAAAAATATATGTTTTAATTTTAAGGAGAGTAGAGGAATGTATACTGTTGTAATACATTTAGATTAAAGGTGTACAAGTAGTTGTCCAATGTTAAGGTTGTCCAATGTTAATTCCTAGCAACACACAGCGAAAACAAAAGCATACAGAAGATTTAATATGCAAAACATAATGTTCAAAGTAATTCATTAGATTTAGTAATGTAAACTTAATTTTATAAAACTATTTGTATTTTAAGGTCCTGTCACACATTGTGTCACGATCCTCCCTGCGTTTCATTTCGGTTTGTTGGTGTCGGTCTAGTTTATTTTTGGATGTTTTGTGATTACCCTACGGATTATATTAAAAACCAAAACTGCATATGGGTCCGCTCTCTGTCTTCCCTTGCTGCAATGTAACACATTGTTCCTTTTGAGTTGAGTATACTGATTATTTTTTATTAGGTCAAGCAGTTTGGCTTACAAGTAAAACACTTAGTATAATGAAAGAAACTTAAAAAAATTCTGTTAACTTTATTTCATGGAAGTGATAAATGGAAAGTCACATTGACTAAATACTTTGTTGACTCAACTTTAACGTTAATCAAAATCTAAAAGATGTCCATAAACCGAGAACTTGTGAAATAATTTGATTTGTTGCGTATTTACAGTGTATGTATGTTCATTTGTTTTTTGTCTTTTAACAATTATGTATTGGTTATTATTGGCAGGGTCTTTCTTGCCTTTTGTTTTGTAGAACCTGTTTTCTTAGCCTCGTTTTTCCATTTTCCATTGTTTCGTTTTGTTTTGAGCCCTGTACTTTCTCTGTCTATGTTTAGCATATTGATTACAAAAGCTTTCTTAACACATAAGCAGAAGTATTGTTCAGTGTCACTGAAGCAGATTACTGGTTGTCACGTCAAACAACAAGTGTTCAGTCTCATCATTACCTTGCCATGCAAAACACGATTAATTACCATGTTTATTTCAAGTGGAAAGTCACCTGCTAACAAGATTTCTCTTATTAGTATGCATCTGCTTTCTTTGTGGCCCTGTTTAAGATGCATCACTTGGTTGAATTTAGCAGCATTTTCCTATATGAAAAAAAGAAGTAAACGGTTGTGTTAAAAGATGACAGGAGGTTGTGGAAATGTGGGCTGGGCCACTCGTGATTAGCTTGGAATTATCGCTTAAATCCATGTAGAATTAGTTTTCATGTGACATAGCTGATATGGGCTTCATTATTATAGCTACTTCTGGGCACGGCAGATGAATGGAGACCTGAAACTTTGCACATGCTGAGCAGATAATAGGTTCATCTGAGCACTGACAGACAGAGAGAGAGAGAGAGAGAGAGAGAGAGAGAGAGAGAGAGAGATGTAAATCAAACTGGTTTAGAATAGTGACAATGAAAAATCTTTCTCTATAGAGTGCTCATTTTTAATTCCCATTTTTAGACATGCATATTAATCAAAGCAAGTATTAATCAACAAACTTTAACGCCTCATCAGCGCTAAAACTGATGAATAGAGTCATGTTAGCTGAACCATATGTGTTTGAACTATCTATGTCTTGGTCGCAGCTATTAAAATATACATCACTAAAGTGCGCTAAACCTCAGCTGTGTCACTTTAACAGCTTAATTTACTGCGTTTAATTATACAAATTCACAAACGATGCATTTTTATGATGCAAGAGTGTTAACAATGTATACATAAACCTAACAAAATTTTGACTCGAAAAGCTACTTAATGCCATGAGTTTGGGGCAGGGTTATCTGTTTCCCCAACCAATGAAAAGCACTGATTATTTGATTATGTCGGTGTTGCTTAATTGTGGCCCAGAAATTACACGCATCAGCTTTAATATTAGAAGAACGTATTTATAGGATTTCTCCCTCCTCTTGTGGAGACTGCAGCTGGAGCCACAGAGTCTGAACACATGGAGACGAAAGACATTAAACATTCCCAAATAAGCGACCCCGACCGCAGGTTCTGGGACAGGGGAGCTTTTAACCCTTGTTTGCCGTGTAATGCTCACTGTGTATAATCACAGTATGAGAGGTACTCTAACATCTGCGCGTATTGATTTTTCTCCACTTTACATCAAACCTGTGCATATTTGGTGACAGGGCGCCCAGGATATGTCACTGGTATGACGAATGTCCACGGTATGATATGAAAATGAAAGATTGCACTTACAGCGAGCTTCAACCAGAAAAGCTGAGCGATCTGTGTAGGGTCAAGGATGTTTTGCTGAGACTCATACACGACAGAGAGACAGAGAGATTGTGTTCAAGGTGCCGATGAGAAGCTTTATTGAGATTCACATAAAAAAAGCAGCCGTGGTGCATCAAGGATGTTTTGAAATTACAAATGAAATTACATTTCGATCCTAATTCTAGGTGTAGTTTGCACAATTAAAATCTCTTAAATGTATGATTATATGGATGATTTGATGTAAATGTTAAAGACAAAAGCCGGTTTCTGTGTAGAAAAGACTTGATATCTTGATCTAGAAATCTGCCTCCGTCCCCCGTGAACTTCAGGCACATGAAGGTGGTGGCTAGCAGTACATATTGCTGACCGAGCTCTTGGCCCTCACAAACAACATTCATCTGAATGTTCATTCATCCTCCATGGGCCTGTTACTGCACAGCAGAGCAGTTTAGCAGCAGAATGAAGCGTACAAAGACAGTTTTGTAGGTTTTTTCTCCATACTGCTTTGAATTTTTATACCTCATTGCAAGCTGAGACTGGACACTGTATATATAGGCTTGTTAGTTTGTGTATCTGTTATTCAGGATGATCTAATTCATATTTGTACACACATATAGGCCCGGTTTCACAGACAAGGCTTAAGACTAGTCTCAGACTAAAATGAATGTGTGACCTGTCTTAATTGAATATAACTTGCCCAGAAATATCTTAAAATATATCAGTGCCATTGTTTTGTGTCAAGATGCACACCAGTAATGTATTCTTCTAGGGCATTTTTATAAAAGCGACATAAATATCTTAATCTAACTAAGGCTAGTCCTGGTTTAAGCGAAGCCGTGTCTGTGAAACCGGGCCGTAGAGTAGGGCTGTGCAATTAATCGTATTTCAATTTTGGCTTGGCTTTTTTTTACATTTATTTTTTATTTGGTATTAGATTGAATCCAGTTTTAGGGGCCGTTCACATTATAACGATAACTATAAAGTGATCTGTAACTACATATTTGTATCCACACCAGCGGATGATAACGTTATGTTTTTTTATTTTCACTAAAATGTACTGTACATGACCTGCTGCTAATGCTTTCATTTTTATTCCCGAAAGTCTTTTCAGATGGAAAAATCGATCAGAAAGTGAATCCAGAAATATCGTTCTCTGTATATTTATTGGTGATGTGAACCCTGCTGTTCTTCTAAATTCTAAGCCTAGTCAAATGTGACAAAGTTAAGCAAATATCCCACTTATTGTACATACAGTAGCCTAAATTAGCGTATGAATTCTCTGAATTATATAAAACTTGAAGCTGCAATTCATATTTTTTTGGTTAAAAATAAACAAAAATCAATTACTGAGCAAGTATAAACATGTCATAAACATAAACATAATAATGTCATTATTTGCAGTGGTGATTTATAGACTGTTTCAGCGGCAACAACATAAAAAACGTTATCTCGCCCAAACTTAACTTTCGGTTAACCTCCGCAAAGAATCAATAACGGTGGAGTAGTTTTAAATTAATTTAATACATTAAATATACAATAAAAAATTAATATAAATAAAATTAATTGTTATATTATAACCAAACACAGACCGGACGTTAACTTTGGGCCAGGCGCGTATGTTTAAAGAAACCATCTATATGATTTACTATTTTTAATTTGAGTTTTTTGGAAATGTCAGTTGTTTTCAGAATTTCTGATCGTCTGTATATCTTTAAAGCCTTCATTAAGTTTTAGTGTAACTAAACATACAAAAGATGTGTTAAACTGGCTTTCATGTGACTCAGTGGTTAGAGCATGGCGCTAGTAACACCAAGGTCATGGGTGTGATAGTTAGAAACAAATGTGAAAAGTGCAATGCAATGTTGGTCGCTTTGGATAAAACCGTCTGCCAAATGCATGAATGTAAATGTAATCTAAAAGCACATTGCATCATCTTGTGTTTTGTCACAACTGCTTATTAAAAAAGTTATCAACATGTACAACACAGCTGATCATCCTTTAGGGCAGTTTTCATAAATGCAGCCTCCCACGGGAGTCAACTTCTATGTTGGAGACAGCTCGAGTCGAAGCCGAGTCCCAGCTGTCAGATTGATTGAGCAGGGTTCAATATGAACTGCACTGCAACATCTTACCACACGATCGATAAATCAGATGCATAACTGCCTCATTGGAGCTTTCACAAACCAAACACTGCTAGCTCTACTCACTCCAGTCACTCGTTTGATTTCTAAATGTCATTTTTTGGATTCTTAGCAAATGCTAAGTAAATTAATCCATACAAAAAGCCATTCGATCGTTTGCTGCACAAGACATGATATTGCCCATGCAGAAATAGTTTGTGCACTATAGTTTTGGCGTTGTCCATCGCTTTACATGTTCTTTTTGCACATTCAAAACTGTCAGACTGCAGGTCTGTTTCTGAGACTTATTCAGTATAATTTCAGCGAAATGTATAACACGTATAGATTAATTCAGTAAGAATAAAGCACAACCACTAATTTACACGACAAGGGCGTACTAAAAACAGAGAAGTGCTTTTTTGTAGATTTTGTAGATGAAAATGGCCTAAAAACGCTTTGTTATGCATGCTAGTTGGCGTTCACTTTGTATAGAAATGCATGATACATACTGTATGCACATGGCGTCAGTTTAATTTACGTTTTTGTAATTTACACAGAGATGGTAAGATAAAAAATTGCACTTTGAAACCCGTTTTTAAAAGTTTGTGTTTTCAAATGCATTGTCATGTAAATGAACAGCTTAAATGCATAAATGTAAATGGCCCCTAAACGCGGTGTGTTTTGCATGTGCTTTCTGTGATGTTTTAGAACATTTAGAAATTTAGAAAATAGAAGAAAAACAGGTTTATCTACTGTACAAAAAGTTGATGTACATAGCTTTTCTCAGGTACCCTTAAAAATGTTCTTCGTGTGGTAACGTCTATAGTTTCATTCAGAACGATTATTGTGTTCAACTGAATTAACTTGAATACATCCATTTACTTATTAGGGGTCAGATCAGGTGGAAACTTCAAAGATTTTTGTACTGAAGCGCAACAGTGGCGCGACTACCATTCGATATCGCCCTGTTACGTTTCTAGTCCTTTTACCATTCAGCCACGCTCATTAAACTTGTCAAAACCAAGATCAGGGTGTGAACCTGCTGTGAAAAATATTCAGCTGTAAATGAAACATATTCATTTGTCAAAACAAAGGTGCCTAGAGGCAGTTTACCACCAGACTATAAACAAAGCAGTTTTGAGAATGCAATCAACACGATATTCTCTCCAGCGCTGACCGCCTCCCTGACCCGTGACTGAGGCGTTTATCACATCTCTTTAGCTGCCAAATGCTGAACCCTCATTTCCATCAAAGGTCTGAGCCACGTCTTCCCCTGGGATCTCTGTTTAGAATTCTTGATGTCCTGTCACGATGCTGGGAAGATGCTCCAGCACTCTGATTCCTCGCTGTGTCTTTAGTGGGTCTTTTTGTGAGAGATGCGGCTGACTGAACTAAATTTCGATGATCATTCCACCATTCCACATCGCTATACAGTATACTGTAAATCAGTGGTCACCAACCCTACTCCTGGAGATCGACTGTCCTGAAGATTTCAGCTCTAACCCCAATCAAACACACCTGAACTATCTAATCAAGGTGTTCAGGGTTACTTGATAATTACAGACAGGTGTGCTGAAGCAGGGTTGGAGCTGCAGTCTGTAGGACAGTCGATCT
Organism: Triplophysa rosa; assembly: GCF_024868665.1. Classification (NCBI taxonomy): domain Eukaryota; kingdom Metazoa; phylum Chordata; class Actinopteri; order Cypriniformes; family Nemacheilidae; genus Triplophysa; species Triplophysa rosa. The sequence goes on along the minus strand of NC_079912.1, from coordinate 15,703,299 downwards.
CCAGGAGCAGGGTTGGTGACCACTGCTGTAAATCATCACTACCGGTTGCCACACCCCTAATCTTCGAATTGTTAGAATATCAAAGTATATCATCCCCATACAAACATATACAAACAGTCTGGATCTAGAAACAGCATCTGTTCGAGAATGTGTTGTCATTTCACATGACCCTCAACTAAGTGTTGTGAATCTACCATTGTGTGAAATGCTTTGATGAAGCTACAGTATATTTTCCCCTCCGTCTATTTTCCCACCTCTCACTGTATTTACAATCACTCGCTTTCAATGAGTTTATCAGTGTTATTTAACAGAAAGAGGATGAATCATGAAAAGGTTTATGTCAATCGTAAAACCCAAGTCCATAGAGCGAGCAACAATATGTTTACGTGCATTCTGCGTCAGGAAACCTTTATTAAATTTTGCGTATAATAGATGGAGAACAGATGAAATTTCATCCAATGAAATTGTGGGTTTGCGGTTTCGCAGACATCCGGACGACGTGACAAGCAAATTACTGCGAATGCGGTCGTAAAAAAAAGAAAAGAAACGATTCCTGCCTCACTGAGGACTCTCTCCCAATCAAATCATCCGAGTTACTCACCCTCACAGGAGAAAGCTTTACATGCAAATAAACACAAGCTGACCCCATATTCCCAGTGGAAGCACTTGATGTGGGGTCTTCATGGTTCAGTAATACAAAATCATTGAAGCAAAGCCTGTCAGAACAGAACCAGAAGCCCGCGTGGAGATCCGGCTCATTAATCTGCCAGTAAACGTGCCTGTGGACCTGTCAGTGATCAGATTTATGATTCCCAATGAATCGTACCTTGAGCGAATGACTGTCGCTCAGATTAAAGATATGATTATAAAATTATCTGTGATATTTAGTGTACTGTCGAAGAAGGACAAAAGTCAGTGTCTTTTCAGCATTGTATACTGTCTAAGTTTATCATTTTGTAAAAATCCAGTGATCAAGAGTGCTATTTAGAACTAAGAAATGTAGTTACGGTCATGCACTCCCACTGGAGTTTCCCATTATGGGCATTTCGGTAAAAGTCTTCTTTATAATTTTCAGTCATTTACACCGTGTCTATACCGGACGCGACAGGCGCGATGCAACCTAACAACCTGCTTGTTCTTAATGGGGTTGTCGCGTCGCACCGCGCCGCATCCAGTGTGGACAAAGTGTGAAATTATAATGGCTTCTAATGCGTTTCTAATGTCTTTTGTCGTGTCGCGTCGCCAACAAACAAACAAAACAAAAGCAGGTGGAAGTTCAGTCATAATCAAATCTAATCTAATCTTTACACCTATTATTTATTATTTTCATAAATATTAGTATTAATGTCCAAGATATTTTTTACATGTAGGCCTTTCTATTTACAAGAATGCTGATTTTCTGTTTAGAGGAAGATACAGTAGATGTTGTATGTTTTATGGGCTGAGGTTAAATCTGTCTAATTTATGCATCTTTCACTGAGTGTGAATAACTGCATTAACATATTGTAGACAAACATCTGGCAAACAGTGCTTGAAACATATTTTAAGAAATAACTGAGGTAGGCTATTGCTGTCACACAGAGGAGAACAGGTGCTGCACAATAACTGAGCCTGATATAGCCCGAAATTCTCCATAAACAACTTGTGGAATTTTTCTTGCCACCGGTGCTTAGAGAAGAATATTTTGGGAATATTTCTTTTTACTAAAAAGATTTCTGTAATGCTGTTCTGAAACAATGCACACTGGGAAAGCACTTTTATAAATTAATTGATTATTATTTGGTCATCCAGGCAGAATTTATCATTGTAAAAAAATCTGCCTTCAATTTTTATGTCAAATTGGCTTTACTATTTTCAACAGTTTTTTTTACATTTTCACCAAGGGTGAGTTGCTGTAACTTATTTAAATAAGTTGCAATTGCATCATCCGAGTTACTCACCCTCACAGGAGAAAGCTTTACATGCAAATAAACACAAGCTGACCATGAGATGAGATGATGAACAGCAACATGAGATGATGAACAGCAAAAACATTTAAAAAAAGAAAAATAGAACATTAAAAGAATCACAGGAAAAGGTATTTATTGTATACAGAGATATTTCAGTATAGTTCAATTCAGAGTGAGCTATGGCTTTTGAAATATTACAAGGCCTTTTATCAGCTTTAATGGATCTCCATCAAACTCGAAGTTCCAGTCACATCTTTCAAAAGCATCAGTCCACGATGTCTTATTTAAAATGTCTTGTATCAGATCTCCTGTCTGGCAGCCTCACCCGAGATGAAACCAAAGTCAGACAGATGTCTTCTCATGTCCACCACTGCTGCCACGGTTTAGAAGGCGTCCTTCATCCCCTGAATGTTTCTATTTGTCAGTTCTGTCCAAATGTCAGAATATCTTTCTGACTATCAGCAACTGTCTTCTGTGGTGAGAGATCTCTATTAGCTTTAAAGATCAGGTAACACACGCAGTTTCTGCCAATCTCATATTAATCTTGAGTACCTTTGCAGTAGTTTCAAATACGTTCTTCGAAGAATGTTTAGTTTGATCAAATTTATAAAAGAGAGATACAGCTGTACGATTATTTCTGGAAAAACACAAGCTGCTGGATGCAGGCAGGGGGGGCGGTACTACACGAGCACACAATACATCATCGCATTAATTCCTTCATGTTTTTTACATTATGCATGTAAACGCAGATTGCCAACACTGTAAAAAATTATTTGTTGTTTTTTGTTGTTTCAAATTAAAAAAATAAGTTACCTGCTTGCCTTAAAATTTTAAGTTAGTTCAACTTAAAAATATTAGTTCACTTAATGAATTTGTTGCAAACTCGTTGTGTTGACTAATATTTTTAAGTTGAACTAACTTAAAATTTTAAAGCAACCAGGTAACTTATTTTTTTAAGTTGAAACAACAAGAAACAACAAATCATTTTTTACAGTGAACAAAACACAGACATATGACTTAGTTTGACTTACTGCGTGCAGTTCATGTCCGGCATCTTTTAGCGCTGGGACCGCGCCATCTATCAGTTTCAAACCATCTCCAAATCCAGCGTTATATCCATCATTTATATAACATCCATCACTGAAATGCCGTGAACAAAAAAACACACAACTTCTCTCACTATCGCAACGAGCTGCAGCTGCAGGCCCACAGCCTGTCTTGATAAGCGTGTCTTCCTAGCGCTCGTCGGTTGGCGCTTGGACTGGCTATTTCTTTCACCTTGCCGTGGCCGAGCTTTTCCGGGAGAGTTGCCGAATTAAAGGAATAGGATCCCTGTTTCGCAACAGACTTACAAAAAACTCTCCTAAACAAGTTGGAGTGCTGGGTGAGTGTATCAAGCACAGAAATACGTCATACCTCCCACTCGGTTTTTAACAAGTTGACCATGTTAGGCATGAGAAGACAGCACATTCAAGAGTGTAAAGAAGTCAGAATGCATGTCATGTCACCTTCACTTTTCACTGCATTTTTGTGAATTTAGAAAATAATGATGCTATGTTGAAATCTCAGCATGTTTTTGGAATTTTAGTATTTAATTAAGTATTGAATGGCATATTTTAATAAATGCATCTGTGTTGAAAAGTGTAAGTGAAGGTTGTCATTCTTTCTAACTCTATTTTTAATCAATTTTATATAGTCTTTTTATATCAAAATATTCTGTAGTCTTATGTTAAGTGTAACTTTTTTAACTGTTCACATGGAATGTTTTCATTATTTTTGGCCAGGTAAATAATTGCTTTATCTGAAAAACAACAAACAATATTGATTAACAAAAATTACATAATCGCCTTAGTTAGTTTGATAGTTTAATGAGTAGCTTGTAACTTGACAAACTACAGCCTCAAAGTAGCTTTTCCAACCCTGAACTGCAAACAAACTGAGATCCACGAGGGAAAACAATCTTCAGTGACCTTGTAAGATTTCCAATGCCTTCTCTCTCTCTCTCTCTCTCTCTCTCTCTCTCTCTCCCCCTCTCTCTCCATTTTAGTAGTATTTTTATAAGCATAACATACTTTACAACCATATGGAAATGCTCCGGAAATATGGAAAATATATGTATGTTTTATATACATACCGTACATAATTGCCACACACAACTTACCTTTGTGTCTGTTTGTTGTGTTGTTTTTCTCAGGGTCAGTTAATAAGATCTGCAGGCTAAAGGGACTATGGACTGAAATTGCATTTTCCAGCTGTGATATACTGGCTGTCACTGCAATCAGTGGGGTCACTCATGTTATCCCATGTATTATTCCCCCATCTCATGTTATACTCACAGGCAACAGAGAGCAAAAAACATGCCACGAGAGAGAGAGAGAACCAAGGAGAATTGTGATGTGTCACAAAATGTATATGTATATATTACACTGAATATTCAAAGTAAAAAAATCATATAGTCAGAATATAAAGTAGGTCTACTGAAAAGAAAGCAGTATGCATACAAACAGCGATGTAGACAGTACATTGCTACACTATTTTGAAAACATTAGACACTTTTATCCAAAGCGACTTACAGTGCATTCAGTTTTGACATTTTGCATCAGTATGTGTGTTTTCTGGTATATAAACCCCCAACCAACAGAAATTTACACCAGTTGAGTCATAGCTAGGGACAGGTAAAGTTGCACAATTTAAAATATGCAGTAAAGTTGTGTCAATACTTTCATTTGGTTACCACCCAACACTGTTAGACTTGTGGCATTTTACAGTATGTTCTTTAAGATGTTAACTTTGGAACCAAAAGCCTTACTGTAACAGAATATTTCCAATGATACTTATTCACATCACCAACTTCCAGTGCTACTTGAATAACCGCGATTGGGAAATGTGGGGGAAATTTTAGACTCGAACACATTTTGATGGCAAATATTTATGAATGACAGATTGCGCGGCTATACGGTTGCAAAAAAATCTTTACGGAACGGAACATGAGCCCGGGACAGGATCATAGGGGCCTGCAGGGGCAGAAGAAACTCAACCGCAGACCAACAATCTCTAAGATTAATGTGTTTCCTACTTTCATAGCTCAGAGATAAAAGCGACGCAGTCTGCTAGTGGATGTCATTTTTGGAACATGATATAATAATGCTCTGCATTATCACATGGGAGAAAATAGCACGGAGCTTTGCCCGGATAATTTCAGCTTGGCCTTGTATCCGGTTTGGGAAGTGAGAGACCGGTGTTCTGGTTCTTCTGCGCAGAACTATTTGCTCAGAGATGAAGCTCTTATCAGAGTCCCATGTGTCTGTTTCGGACAAATCTGTTTTCTGTTGATCTCTCTGGAAATGATATCAGTCTAATTTAGATCAGATACAGTATGTTAAAGTGGGAAAGAGTTTAAGTGGGAAAATAGTACAGAACTTTGTCTGGATAATTTCAGTTTGCAGGATTGAAAGTGAGAGACCGGTGTTCTGGCATTTCGAGTGCATGATGGCACGCAGAAATGTTTGCACTAAGTTTATTTATTGAGGCTCTTATCGCAGTCCCATGTGTCTGTTTTGGACACAGCTGTTGATCTCTCTGGGAAACAATGTTAGTCTAATTTAGATCAAATATGCTTCAGTGGGAAAGAGTTCAGAGTTGAATCTGCCAAAAATGTTTCAAACTGCATTTGATTTGGTTGATTTGCGTGTTGAGTGAGGAAAATAATAAAATGATCAAAACAGAAATTTGTTTAATTAGCTATTTTTAACCAGTATTATGTATTTTTTAGATATTTTGTTTTTTTGTTTTGCATTTGAGTTTTCGGCTATTTTTTAATATTTTATTAAATTAAATTTAAAATCATTTTTAGTTTATGTCAGTTGATAAATGTATTGCCTCAAACTTATTTCAGTTTATTCTTGAGGCAACATTTCAAATTTTTATTTTTAAGTTTGTATTTTATTTCATTTTAGGTCGTTGGTTGGAATCTCAAAAAAACACCTACCGATTTAAAAGTAAACTGTATACCTGTATGCACTGTAAGTAGTTTGGGATAAAATTGGCAGTTGAATGCCAAAATGTGGTGACCTTATTATCGTGCAGAATTAGCAGTTTTAATTTACACTTTTAAAATTCATCGAATGAAACAAACAGCCCCACTTTGTTCTAAAACTTGTTGAAAGAACAGTGTGTCTGCTTGAGGAGTAAGCACATTTCAAACAAGACACAATTCTTACATGAGAGCTTCAGAACAAGTTTGATTCGAGAAATATTCAGACCTGTTTGAGGTGCGCAGAAACAGACCAGCATTCTAAAAAGTCAGACATTTTGTCCTGCTTCTAAACAAAGTGTTTGCCAGAGGGGTTTAAGTGTTCCATTTGTGCTGGAAAACCCCGAAAGCCTCTATATAGTTGAGAATAAAATGTGTTCATTAAATTCGGAGATCTCTTCCAATCACCTCATCCCTGCTAAACAGACCTGAACAGACCATGCTGGTCCAAGCTGGTTTGATACTGGTGGACCGGCCTTGTTTTTTCTGACAACGCTGGTTAATTTAGTTTAGACGTACTAAAGTATATTGGTAGCACCTCAAGGTTAGTATGAGCCTTGCAAATATAGATGCAAATAGCCACAAATGCCATAAGATAAAAACAGAAAGGGTGGTGGTTCCTATTCCCCAGACACTTTCTGCCCCTCTCCACAGAAATCAATACCAACCCCATGGGTAAACTCTTCTTGGCCCAAGTCCTGCTTGTTGACTCTAAAGCCACACGTATGGTTTCGGCATGGCCGTGTACAGAAGTGGATGTCAATACAATTCCTTTCCACTCTTCGAGCTCGCCACCTTCCACCTGAGACCGGCCCCTGAGTTCTGATTGCATTTTGTAACTTTGTCCCAGGCAGATAGGGACTTTTTACCCTCACATTGTACTCCTGTCCTGTTCCACACTTCCTGCTTTTAGTCTGGACGTGTCGTCATCGTTGTGACAAACTTTACCAATGTGTCATGGGGAATTTACTTCAGCTTTAATATTTCATTGGTCAGCCTACTATCCCGGCTTTCTGATATCTATCTATCTATCTATCTATCTATCTATCTATCTATCTATCTATCTATCTATCTATCTATCTAATCTATCTAATATTCTCTTAGTTTTAAGGCATAGTACTATTAAAAAAGCATTACATTCAATCCCAATCCTTTCCCATAACTTGCTGCTTGTACAAATTTACACGAGTCAAGGAACAGGACAGGCAGGTGAAAGTACCTATAGTCTCCCGTGATAGTCCTAATTTTAGAATATGGCTCGGGGCCTTGGTTCACACAAGGTTCCTAATTCAGGGAAAAAGGGGCAGAAATTAATGATTTGGGAAATCTATCTTATAAAGACAGGTTAAGTAATGTTTAATTCACACAAGACTTAGAAATACATGGTCAAGGGACATGTGGTTGGCCTATTTTGGAGGGCATTTCAGAGTTATTTAACAAACAGACTTCAAAAAGTATTTTAAGAAATTGTGTCTCGATGTGCTTTGGTAAATAGGAGTGCAGAGAAATCGATAGAGAAAAGCAGAGGACTGCACTGATTGGATGAGAAACCGGGCTGTGAAAGCTAAGGAGATTTTCTTCTGAAGGTGAAGTATTGGAATTCTGTGTCAAAGTTGTCTTTAAAAGGCAACACATCTAAACAAAACATTGAAAGTAAGAAACAAGGCAGGACTTAAAGGTCCAGTGTGTAATATTTAGGAGGATCTAATGACAGATATGCAATATGCATAACTGTGTCTTCAGATGTATCTAAACATGATGAAGCGTTATGTTTTTAGTACTTTAGAATGACGTATATCTATCAACATACACTGTGAGTCCCCTTACATGGAATTGGCCATGTTGTTTCTACAGAAGCCCTAAACAGACAAACTGCTCCATCGAGTGCATTTCAGAAATACATTATTTCCTTCAGCAAAGAAGTGAAAAACGTGATGATATCTTGGTCCTGTGCAGCTAATGTAGTGCTTCGAAAAGGGAGGGCTGGAGTGAGTCGTTGGTTGCAATTTGCAACCTCACCACTAGATGCCGCTAAAAGCTCCACATTGCTCCTTTAAACCTTGTCTGAGACTACAGTAAAATGCATGTTTATCTAAAGCAAGTCACCTTGACATATCTAAAATATATCAGCGCCATTGTTTTGTCTCAAGATGCACATTTAATTTGATCTAATTTACGGCTTAATCTAAACCCTGTCCAGGAATCAAGAAAAAATTAAGATTTTTAAATCAAATTCAATCTTTTTACATGATAAACATCTCACATTTTAATTTACATGCAACTCACATGTGACCACATGTTTTTGCACATACAGGAAATATTTTCAGTCCTCTCCAACTCAAAACTTTATATTAACTTGTTGAATCTAAAATTTTCAATTGGTTTAGTTATAGTTTAGTTTATAAGAGACTCGCCACAAGTAATACATCCATGAAACCTCAGCTGAGCCAGTTGAAAATGTTAGATGTTACCAGTCACCAGAAAGTTGGGTTCTGAATTTTGTTTTTTTATGGTGCATGTGATATTCATGTTTTCGGATTGGGGGGAGAGGTAGAGGTGGGATGTGTTGGAGAAAATCAGTTGTTGTACGCTGTGGCTCTACCAGGGTCTGTATCTGGCACGTGCACAGATAGGGCTCACCCTGTGCCGATCACATGCCCTTTTTGCCCTTATACTCCGAAGTGCCCTTTTATGGTGGTGTATTTTTTCATTAAATCAGTGCTATTGGTAACAATTTCCGTCTGTCTGCCTGTTTTAGAAATATTTAGCCAATGAAAGGTTAAAACCATTAACCATCTCCATTTATTCATCATTGGAGTTTGGGTTCCTGGCCACAGCAGTGCAGTGTTGGCTTGCTCACCGGGAGACTGCATTTATTTATTTATTATTTATTTATTAGATATTATTTATTATAATGATCTTGCTTGGTCTATAAACACCATGCACTGCGCTGTGTTTTACCTTTCTGTGTTTTTCTTATTTGCTCCTGTAAAGCTGCTTTGGAACAATGCACATTGTGAAAATGAAAAACTATATAAATAAAATTGAATTGAATTGAATTAAAACGAGCTTGTGAGAAAACTGTAACCTGTTGATTAAAACGGTGATGTCGGTGTTTTTATGATGACGGACAAAAAGCACATTTGCACACATTCGCTGGACAACAACCCGTAACGTTAACTGAATTTGAGTTTGACGCAAAGCCACCGAGTGATCCTCGTCACCTTGGTAAATTATATCTAAGACATTTCTTTTTTAATTTATGATTGATGATACACTTCATTTATTAATAAATCGCATTGTATGATCGCATGGTTAATTCATGTTCACACTGTAAAAACTTGGATTTGGAAGCGGCTTGAAACCAGCTTTTTATATGTAATCAAAACTTGTAATATGTACAATTTCACCATGATGGGTTTCCCAGATGGCATCACCTTTTCAGAATAACGTACGCTTTAAAAATATTGAACGCAATTTTCTGTCATCCTTCTAGCGTTACATTATACAATCACGCTCTTATTCATGTAAAAGCCTTTAAACCATTTGGGCGTGGTTTTAAACGGTTGCTTTGACACGTACAGTAATAGAGGGTATGCAGGTGTCGTCACTTTCCCACGTGAACACACCGGAACGCGCCTGCTTGAGTGGTAAACTGGGCGAAATTAATGGTTACAATATGAGGAAACGCAATTCCGCGCAAAATTTGAGTGTCTAAGAACACCTGATTCCTTTGTAATTCATAAGGTAGTCGTAAGGATCACCGTCGAGTCCAGCTGCTTGTGGTTTCAGCAAATAATTGCGAGTTTTAGTCCCGGTTTTTGTTCCTCCTATTGAATTTTGCCTTAGTTTTACCACTCAAGGGAGCGTGTCCCGGCGTGTTCACGTGGGAAAGTGACATCAATGCATACCCTCTATAGAGACACAACTCAACGCTACAACGGTCCCGTCTGTGTAGCCTATTACACCTTATATATAGGCTACACGGGCTAAAGGATGCGTCACTGATCTCTGTCAGACAGCGCACCAGTATTACGTTCGTGCATGAATGAACAAAAATACACAAGATTATGCCTTAACGCACATTTTGTTTAGTATTTTTGTAAGCACAAAGCAAATTGGGGAACGCATCAGATCTGCGCAGAGCGTCAGCTCTTAAAGGGGCCGCATTCTTAAACTTGCTGCTGTGACTCCTGTCACTAATGATAATCTAAGAACAAAAGAAAAGAAGAAATGAATGCGTTTTTTGTAGCTTTCATTAGTATTCTTCTGTATTTAATTAAGAATTAAGCAGAAAGACTGTAAAGTGTTTGAGAACTTCATTCAATTTCTATATATGTTCTACCTGTTAGACTCTCTGTTATTAACAGTGAGTAAATCTAAAGCTTTTGAGACTATTATTTTGTTTGATTTCATGTGTCATAAAGATGTGACCAATAAAGGGGGGGGGGTGCCCTTTTTCAGTTTCAGCACATGCCCCTCTGTGCACGGCCCTGGTCTGTATACAGTATATGATTTATGTGGTTTGTAGCAAACGAGGCATACAGGGGAAAACGATGTCAAGTTTTTGTCTTGTGCGTCTGCTAGTGCTGGGCGTCTGATGCTGGAGTTGGATGGTGCTACTCTGTGGCGTTACAGGTCTGGATTAGCTAAGGCAGCACCAGCAGTCTGGGCCGTGAAATGAAACACCACAGCCTGCAGTTCATTCAGACGCATGTTTGATCAATGAAGCGGCTCTGTATGGACTGGAGTCGAGTCTATAGGCGTCACCACCCTGATCTGTGTAAGGTACTCCACCTGTCTATTGGGACAATGATGAAAGAGTGCGGGAGAAAAAAAAGAGTAGGCATTGATCAGTAAGTCTTTATTATTTTACAATCATATTTTGGGATTTGGCATCTTTGATGCTCTATAAAAAGCGACTTGCAATGCATTCAAAATATACATTTTATCCGAATGTTTCTTGTAAAACCCATGACCTTTGAGCTGGACCAGATTTGACTAAAGCATCAATGATTTGTCATTGATGTCAATCAGATTTTATTTGACTGTTCTGATATGGATAATCCTTCAAATGCCAAAACCGCAGCAGACTTTTCTTCCATATAACTACTGGGATATTTGTTGTCTGTTTATTTGCCCCTCTTTGCCCTTTGGTTTATTTGTAAAATCCAATGCGAAATCAATGGTACACCTGATCACGAGGGGTTTGTAATCCCTGTCAAAACAGTAAGAGCTGTGATATATTAAGTTGCATTGAATAGTTGTGGTTGAAACCTTGTACATAGGTTCAAAATGTCATGAGTGAAGGCTGGGCATACGCCATTGATCTCTGCCCTAAAACTCTCCCATGACACAACGAAGCCAATCTAACAGACGACGATTTCTAACATTTACGGCTTGCCAAGTGACAGCTGATCTGAGCGATTCAAAGGAGATGTGTTTTTAAGGTTTGTTTGATGATCTTAAATAAACGATGATGTTTATATGAATCTAAACATGTTTAAAATCTGAGACTAACAGGTGTTGTCTGTAGTTGAATCATAGTTGATAAACAGGAGAAAGACAAAAAACATTTATTTGATTTATAGATTTTTTTTTAAATGCATTAAATGTTTGTTCTTTTAGGATATTTTGGATACATGTCTGCAAATATATAAATGTAAATGTAATGTTGTTCCTGTGTGTTTTACAAATTCTTCATGAAAACTGTTTGGTTTTATAGCACTCTGAAATCATTCAGATGCTGGAACTACAGACAGGTAGAGTCATGCTGCACGTATAAAATCTTCCAGCACAGAGTCAAGACTTCTGACTTGAGCTGGATTAGTCTGTGCTATATTAAATCATCCAACTGAGCAAGATGAACATACAGCTTGATGGGCGGACTGTAAGGGTCCAGACAGCGTGTGCACCTTTAAATCCTTGTTCCTCCAAATGATCACCAGTCATAATAAGATATCATCCCTACATCCATTATTCAAGGTCTTCTCATAACCTGTGCCTTTCAGTAATAGAGATTGTTTAATTGTAAAATATGAGGTCTGCAACATAGATACAGCATTTGACCGCTCCAGACACATAGACACATTTTTAAGACGGTCCACTGGCATTGCTTACAGTTTGCCAATATGCCATGACATTTAAATTCCCTAAAATTAGGATTCACAAGTGAATGTGTTTTTTATATTATTAACTTAATATCACAGGTTTTTAAAACAAGCAAATATCTGTTAATATGTTATGTGCTGCTGTGTAAACCAAACATTGAATTTGCTAAACTAACACAATACATCAAGACAAACGTGTTAGCTAACACGACATTAAAGTTACAATATAACATTACAAAACATAACATCTGACATTTATGTGACTGAACTTAAAACTATTGTTTTATGAGCCCCAAAAACTGAACAAAAGCAAATCATTAGCTATTAAATAATTCATTAAAATATTTGCAATATATTTGTTGCTTGGATTGTTTATTGGGTTGGAAACCTTTTCCATTTTTTTACGAGGCTCTTACACAATGACATTTATTTATTAAGCAGACTTTTTATTCAAAGCGACTTGACATGTAAAAACATTCAACATTGGCCTAAGAGCGCCAACAATAACCAATAGTACACAAAGTTGTACTTAAAGGTAGGAAAAGTGACTCTGATATTTATACCGATAATACAACACAAAGCAAATTTAGATCTGTTGAGATCAGGTATATCTAGAACATGCTGCTTTTTATGTTATTGATTGTATTCTAATTATTTTTCTCAAGAGAAAAGATTGTTGCAACATTATAAATCATTATTTTATATATTCAAATGTATAACAATCATAAATATTAATATCAGAGTGACAGTGGCCAATCAGGAATTGGCCCATGTTCTATGTGCGACAGCAATCGGAGCTCCGATGACAGATTACGGACCACTGGCATTAAAAAGAAATGAAAAAGGAATCACGGAGAGCCATCCCATAATCCTTCTGGATAGCCTCTCTATCCATCAAAGAGGAGGAATACAAATTCTGCAGGGAAATTACCTGAAACCGCTCACATTATGAGGACATCTTAATCTCTCCCTGCTGAGACTCTTTGGTAATACCGCTTGAAGTGTGAAATGTTTATCAACAGATCCACCTTGTTGAACCAAAACCATTGTCACTTATACTGTATACTGTAGTGTTGAAAATGTACAATTATTATTATTGTTTTAAGATTGCACCATTACATACTGTAACTATACCATCCCCACAAAGTTTTAGGAATAGTTCTTATAAATTTCATTGTTCTGTTGAACACAAAAGAAGATATTTTGAAGAATGTAGGAAAGCAAACTTTTGACTACCATTGTCATTTTTCTACTAGTCAATGGTGGCCAAGAACTGTTTGGTTACAAGCATTCTTCAAAATATCTTTCTCTGTGTTCATCAGAACAAAGAAATTCATACAGATTCGTAAAATCTCGAGGGTGAGTGAATGATGACAGAATTTTTTTTTGGGTGAAGCATTCCTTTAAGTCATTTAGGTCCAGCAGAGACTTGGTTGTACAGTATACAGTATATGGATGAATAGATGGACAAATGAAATCAAAAGCATTTGATTGTGTCATCATACAAACATAAGCATCACATGTTTGTTTGTGTGTGTGTCTTTAGTGAAACAGTACGCTTATCTCCACCCTGCAGAGGAACATCTGTCAGCTAAAAAGAGAAACAAATCTTGGCGCGATTTTCACTGCTCTACTGATGATGTAACAGCATGAGAAAGGCCATTATTATATTTAGACAAAACTGAGGAATACTAATAACACATGAAAACCAGGAGGTCACTTTAAGGCATGTGCTATATTTTTACATATCGTTTATTATTATATGTGTGTACTATACAGTATACATATGTAACATACACATTATGTGGTTGATGTGCGTACAGTAAAATCTCTTTATTATGTGTCGGGTGGTCAGGCTACCTGCATGCAACAAAGCTTTTGAACCACTGGAAGCCGTGGGACCTCCTCAGAATGCAGGGGCCATGCTGAACAAGCCCTTTCTGTGTTAATCTGCACTCTCTCTCTCCCCTTCTCCTGCCAGAAACTCCTGCTGAACTTTAATTCCAAGCTCTCGTTCTCTTGCTCCAGCACACAGCTCGGCTCCTGGGCTTCAAAGGCTTGTGGGAGGAGGTGAGGAGAGCACTGTCAGCCCTTTCTGAGCCCTCAGAAGACCCTGTCAATTTCAACTCATCTCGGCCCTGTCGCCTGACACCGCTGCTGTCCCCGATACAGGGGAACCGAATATTGTGAGTCATCAGAGTGGTTTTTTGACCTGATAGTGTTTAAAAGCCACTTGTGGTTAATTAGGAAGCAGATGCATCCAACTTAGACCTTAGTAGGTTGTATGGAAGCACGTGTCGCTGTTGGTATAACTGCGGGTCTTTCATTATTAAATAGATATGTGAGAGTACAAATGAGCCATGTTGTTGTATACTGGCTAATAAAAGTATGTGGATGTACAATAATAGAATTCTGTATTAATGCTGTTGTATTATTTACTCAGCTTCATGTCATTTCAAACCTCTATAACTTTCTTTCTTATGCAGAACACAAAAGATTTGTCAGGCTATATATTGGACCCCATTGACTTCCATTATGTAAAATACCCAACAAAGAAATCAAAAGCAATAAACTAAACATATAATGTCCATAAATGCATAAGGCTTAGCTGATGTCCATGTGCTGTTCAAGACCATTCATTAAAGAAGGCAACAGAAGGCAACCACTCGGTTAAATACAAGTAACCAAACATGCAATCAAAGGCATTGAAGTTATTGCAGGTAATCAAAAGTTCATCTATATACAAAAAGAACAAACAAAATATACAAATAACAATTCCAAAACACTATAGAAATAAACGTTAATTTCATACAACTATCACTTACTTTCTGTTGAGCTTACAACACATGTTTCCCAACTAGGACACAAACTTCTTGAGCAAACAGCCAGACCATGGCTGCGTCCGAAATCGCCTTCATACTATATAGAGTCATGAACAGTATGTCCGAAACCTCAGTATGCAAAAAAAAGTGGGCAAGAAATGCCCGGATGGTCTACTACTTCCGCCGAGATTCGTGAGTGTGGATCAGATGGACACTTCTCTATCCAATGATGCTACGGGAGCTGAGCAACGGTCAAATTTCAGTAGTTCAGTAACTAACAAGTAAATCAAATAAATATAGCAAAAAATCTTTAAGGCGGACGTCCGTTTTTAATGTAAGTGCCGATAAATTAATTTCTCGTGACTAAATTGTTTTTATCAACTCTCACGTGTAGGTTGTTGTTAATACGTCATAGGTCAAAGAGCATACGGGTCACATGACCATAAAACATGGCGGACGCAGTATGTCCGAAATGTATTCATACTACTCCCACTCATACTATACAGAACGTACTGTTTTGACGGCCGGATAGGTTATTCAAATTCAGTACGTACTGTCACAGTATGCGATTTCGGACACAGCCCATGCTTCAGTCTCACTAGCTTCCTGTTTCTACTACCGGCTAAGCAGCTTTAATACCCAACTGTGAGCTCGATAGTCCCTCTAGTGACTTGGAAGTAGGGCTGCTCGATTATGACAAAAATCATAATCACGATTATTTTGGCCAATTTTGGCCAATAATCGTTTTACGTCGATTATTTTATTTTTGTAATTGTTGAAAGCCAAAATTGACGATTACAATTATTTTCGATTAATTGCACAGCCCTACTTGGAAGTGATAATACATACACACTAGTCCTATAGCAGGCTTGTGACTGTTATAGCGTATCGAGCACAGAAATACTACGTGATACGCCCAACTCGTTTTTAGACAAGTTGACCATGTTAAGCATGAGAAGACAGCACGTTTAACATTGTAAAGAAGTCAGAATGCATGACACACCGTTGCAGCAAAGTTTTGAATAACATGAGGGTGAGTAAATGACAGAATTTTTATTTTTGGGTGAACTACCCCTCTACCCCAGTATCAGCATATTTTCTGTTAGTGACTTATTGTGGCAAACACCGTACACCTTCATATGACTCAAGTCTCAAAGACTCAAATTTCTCTGTGACAGTCTCAGCAGGTCGATCTGAGTTAGCATTAGCAGTCCAACCGTACTTTCTTAAATGCAGCTTTACGATTGGAGAATAGTACCGTGGGAAGAAGGTGTGACTATATCCCATGAAAGCAGCAGGGCTTTATATGGTCCAGTCTTTCTCTAGCCTCCAGGGCTACTGAGTCAGTGCTCAGTTTCCTTTTCTTAAGGACCTTGCTTGAACTGCCGTAGGTGTATGTATATGCAGTTCTGACTCTACTGTGCATGGCATAATTGTTCTGTTTCAGAGCTGTAAAATGTTATTAATGACCTTTTATTATTTTAGTGTAATTTGTTACTATGTGACCCTGTCAGGCTGAAGTGACAAAATCTTATTATGAGATTACGAGCATCAAAGCTTGATTTTGAGCATCGTGGTCATAATATTTGACATGGCTTTACTCAGTCACAAATATCAAGGTTAGATACAGAATGTACAGATGGAGAAAACACAAAAATAATGTAAAAACGACTTGGGTTTTGATAGGCAGGGTGACAGATTTGCGGTTGCTTTAATATAGAATCAGACATTGTGACCTGGCTAAATTTTTAAACAAAAGCAATAAACACATTTTGTAATTTTAAATGTTTTTAAATTGTTTATCTTTGCTAAAAATGGCAACTCGTTTTGAAGATACTGTTCTCTACCCCCTAAATTAGTTCAGTAACTAATATGAATGACGGTTTAACTCACTTTTGGTATTTTATAATATACAGCATCACCCTTTTTTTACTACTGTGTTATTCTTCTATTGGGGACAGAAGAGGAATGTTTTTTTAAGTCTGATTTATAGATTTACAAAAATCTACACCATACAATCTACCAACATGCTACCATAACTTTTTTTCAAATAATCCTGCAAATGACAAACTTCAGTGTTTGTTACATAGAAAAAATGTAAAAATAATGCTGCATTCTTGACATCTCGGATTTAAGATATTTCCCAACTCAACCGAGAAATCATTTCTTTAACAGCGGTGTTTTATTGTTTATAAACACTTTTAATAATAAACATTAAATATTTTTAATGTTACTAATTCCAGAGGTTATTTCCGAGTTTGAGGTGGTTATTATCCTAAATACGAGAACGCAGCATAAAGTAAAAATAAATATTTTAAAAAGAAAATAAGAATATATACAAATATTTTTAAGTTTCTTTTATTCACCCCCACAAATCTACGTCAGTTCGTGGTATGACTTGACTGCCCAAATGTATACACAAGTAAGATGGGCGTTCCTGTCAGTACAATTGCTTTGGAACCTGATGTAAGAGGCATTACATTTCAGTAATGCTCTTCGCATTATACATGCTACCTCTAGGAGATATAATAAAGCGACACGGAGTTAGCTTTCACTGTTATGCTGATGATACTCAACTTTATATTTCCTCGAAGCCTCATGAAACACAGCAGTTCCATCGAATAATGGAATGCATAGTCGATATAAAAAACTGGATGAGTAACAACTTTTTATTACTGAACTCGGACAAAACGGAAGTGTTACTTATTGGACCGAAAACTGCTATAAGTAACAACCAAGAATACTGTTTAACTATTGACGGATGTTCCATAAAACCCTCGTCGTCAGCAAAGAATCTTGGCGTTCTATTCGATAGTAATCTGTCATTTGAGAGCCACGTCGCCAACACCTGTAAAATTGCGTTTTTCCATTTTAAGAATATATCTAAACTACGTCATATGCTGTCAATCTCAGATGCAGAGAAGTTAATTCATGCATTCATGACATCAAGACTAGATTACTGTAATGCACTGTTAGGTGGTTGCCCTGCAGGCTTATTACAAAAACTCCAATTGGTCCAAAACGCGGCAGCTCGAGTTCTTACACGTACAAAAAAGTATGAACATATTAGCCCGGTTCTGTCAACCTTGCACTGGTTACCTATAAAGCATCGCGTTAACTTTAAAATCTTGCTTATTACCTATAAAGCCTTACATGGTTTAGCTCCTCAGTACTTGAATGAACTCCTTTTGTATTACAGTCCTTCACGTGCATTACGCTCTCAGGCGTCCTGTCAGTTGGTAATACCTAGAATTTCAAAATCAAGTGCAGGTGGTAGATCCTTTTCCTATCTAGCGCCTAAACTTTGGAATAGTCTTCCCTGCACTGTCCGGGAGGCAGACACACTCTGTCAGTTTAAATCTAGACTAAAGACGCATCTTTTTAATCTTGCATACACTACTCTTCCATAATATAAATCTTCAGAGGGTTTAGGCTGCATTAGTTAGATCAACCGGAACCAAAAACACAACTGATGTACTTGTTGCATCAAAGAGTACAGAACAGTACTCTACTCTCAGCCAGTCTTGTCTCATTGTTCCAAGGTTACCACAGCGAGCAGGATGCAGTTCATGGCCTGACCTGATGGTAGAGCGGAGAATGGGAAGTGGGGACCTGACAAGAGCTGAGATGATAGAGCTGGATAAAGAAGGACGCGGTCTCTTGACATGTCTTCACCACAAAACTTCAAATGCTATTAGATTATTAATGATAATCTTAAACTATAATTTATTTTATTATTAAGTTTATTTATTTTATTTAGCCTTGTTGTGCAAGTTCTCTGGAGCTTGTGCAGAGGCAGCAGCTTTTGCCAGAGGGGAACTGGAATCCCCTGGTTGGGCCTGGGTTCTCCTGAGGTTTTTTTTCTCGATTAGAGTTTTGGGTTCCTCGCCACCGTTTGCATACTGTTTTTGCACTATCTGCCTGACCGGGGGGGCTGCTTTAGAATCTTAAAGTTTTACTTAATTAATATTGCATATAGGAATTTATTATCTGTTATATTTGACCTGTGCTTCTCTCTCCTTTATCCTAAATGTGTGCTCTCACTGAGCGTGTGTGTGTGTGCGTACTTGTCTGTGTACGTACGTGTGTGTGTGTGTGTTGTGTGTGTGTGCGTGCGCATCCGTGTGTGTGTGTGTCTCTGTGTCTGTGTGTGTTGGTGCGTGTTGTGTGTGTGGAGTGTTTTGTGTGTGGGTGTGTCTGTCTTCTGTGTTTTCAACCTTTTCTTGTTTTTGCAGGTACAACTTTGATTGTTTTGCTTGTAGTCAATGTGTCTCATGTACAGCTGCTTTGTAACAATGAAAATTGTAAAAGCGCTATATAAATAAAGTTGAGAGTGAGAGTTGAGAGTATTCGATCAATCACTACGCACTGGTTAACTGGCCAATCATAGCACACCTCGCTTTTCAGAGCGATGAGCTTTGAAAAAAATCTGCACGTTTCAGAGAGGCGGGGCAAAGAGGAGATACAAACATGCTTAACTTAAATCGTGTATACACATTGCATTACAACTAAAACAAAAGATAATATCGTTTTAGCCGTGTCATATGACTCCTTTAAATATGTTTGTCAGTTACAAAGTCTGATTCAGTAGCATATTCTTGCCACAAATATGTTTAAAATTCAACTAAACTAATAGAAGGTCAATAGATATATTGCACGGCATCAAAACAGAACAGTTTTAAAGTTCGAACTGTATTTTTCCGTTCCAGGTTAAAATAACAAAGAAGTGTCACTTTTGTTTTTGAATTCAGCCCCACGCTCGCAGAGAAGCCACTGGATGTGAAACACTTTTGAAATGTTGAGATGAGCTCTTTGGTTGCTGGGCGCCTGTCTAAGACATGACTCTTTGTTAAAGATGATATTCCCAGGGCTTCCAGTCTGCTCACTGCCTCCAGATTCCCCTCCCCATTCCACAGAGTGGAACAAAGCACTTAAAGAGTGCATTTTCATATGTTAAAGAGCCACTCGTTCCCCGGGTCATGCTTCCGAGACAGCGCGAGGCAGAATAGAGAAGTCAATGTTAACCGTATTAAAATGTGTGTTCATATTTCACACTGCCTGTATTAATACAGACGTAAGGAGCCCGAGTAACCTGACATCAAATATTTCTCTTTTCTCTCGAGAGGCGGGCCCCCGGAGAGCTCGGCCAGCCCATTTGTCTATCAGGTACTGCAAAATGCTCATTTTGCATTGACGAACACATGCGTTATGAGAAGAGCTTGGCTACGGGGGACGACTTTGCCATAACTTTAATGTCCAATAATGTAAAAAAAATCAAAAGTCAAGTGTCCTTTCCGCAGGAATGAAAAATATGCATATTATGGGAGAGCGGAATATGAATACATTTTCATATGACTCAACTATTTACCCGTCCCCTCCGATTTTCAGAGGAGAACCGTGCCTTGTGGAATTCAGCAGTTCTTTGCCCTACAGCTGTTTTCAGAGTTGACCCTGACGTATCCCTTAACTAATACAAGCTTTTACCGCCTCAGCGAGGCAACAGAAATCTTCTTTTTATATGAAATGCACCATTGACTCATAAATGTGGAGAACATCCGCAAACCTTGACCGTCACTACTCTCGCAAACAGTAAAACTGCCGAATTTGACCCAACTCCTCTTTCGTGGCATCGAAGTGCACATTGAGATTGATGGGACGTTTGGTGTTGGAAACTATAGAGTAAAGTGTCAAAAGCCAGCAGTTACCGCCTCGGTCACACGAACATCTCTGCACAACTCATTACACATTTTATCTGAGCTACCAGGACATAAAGCAGAACCTCGCTCCGCTCTGAACGCTCGGCTGGCTGAGCAGAAGGGACAGGAAATCATTACAGTCAAAACATCTCTGCCAAAGGTCACTTAAATCAGGAAAATGAAATTAGTCACCTTGAGGAGCAGTGAGACATTGTGGCACGCAGAGAGGCCAGGCTAAGATGCACTTTCAAATAAAAAAGCTTTTTTAAACCAGTTGCTAACTGGTTTTGCATGTTTCGTGAAAGTCTGATGTCTTATTTGAAGGCAGAGCTGTAGCGTAGCTGCCAGTTTTAATGGCACTGGATTATGATCGCACAGTTTACGTACATACATACAGTACATTTGTGGATTCATGCATACATACATTTGGCAGACAACTTACATTGCATTATACTATACATTTGTATCAGAGTATGTGCAATCCCTGGGATCGAACCCGTGGCCTTGGCGTTGCTAGCACCATGCTCTAACCACTGAGCTACAGGAAAGCTACAGTGTTCATACAGTGTTAGAATACAGTTGCCGATCTGGTTTAGAGTACTGAATATGGTTCTGTTCAGAGACACAATTCAGTTTTACTGTAAATCAAAGTGACTCCTGAGTTTAATGACCTGCATCAGCATACATTTTCTTTAAGACAAAATAATAAGTATAGCTATTGCATTGGTTATCTGTCATATACCGGCATTACTCCATGTTACTGTGGGTTAGAGAAGGGAATGTAAGCATAACCATAGAAAATCTGACACAGGTTGGGTCAAGATCTAACGCTTTAGACTACCAAACGTCCATACGAATAAATATAAGAATCCAAGCATGTTTTTGTTGGTAAATCAAACACTGACATAGGTCACTCAGAGAGACCATTAGCTGTAGTGCTGAAGTTAAGAATCTTCACTGTTGTCATGACTTTTGTCTCCCACGCTGACTAAATGGATTTAAAGGGAAAGGGGTCGTAAACCATTGATTCTGTGCAATTTCTTTCTTTCTTTCTTTCTTTCTTTCTTTCTTTCTTTCTTTCTTTCTTTCTTATTATCTTGTAGTCATAGAGAAATCAGAGTTTCTATCATCTATAATGTGCTTCTATTGTTGGAAACTGCAGTTCAGCAAAGGTCTTACATTTTTTTGGTCATTAGTGTGATCAGGTTAACAAATGTCATATGCGCTGTAGCTTCCCGCTGTATTTATAGAATCCAAAAGAGGAGATTCTGGAAGGTTATATATAGATCATTATATGGTGTAAATTATGCAAAGAATGGTGACGGATGTGTGTAATATATCATCTTACATTATTACGTCTCATTTGGTTTTCATGAACTCGGGTGGGAAGAGTTATGCAAGTTTCGGCTTCTTCCTCTTGTCTTTTATTAGCAACTCAAATCTTAGTCATTTTTAAACAGTGTGGATTAAAACATGCAAGTGCGCAGTCATCCACAGTGTAACAAAGCAACTTTTATAAAGAATGTGGCAAGTTTTGGGGTTTCTACACATGTCAGCATATTTTATCATCTTTATTCAGTGAAATCTTGGGTATTTTGTCTTCTACCCACACAGGATTTCTAACTCCCAAGCATATCGAGTCAAAATGAATGCACATTTAGTCAAAATGGATGTCATATCATTTCTTGAACAGCAGGGCTATTGCTACACAAAAGCCGAGTCAAAGGGGAGTGTAGAGATTCAGTTCAAGACTGAGGGACAAGCTGTGCAGCTTTGGCTCATTTTGTGTTGCATCAGATAATTTTGTGTTGCATTAATTTATTTGTGGTGCATTGGCTGATTTTGTGTTCCATTAGCTAATGTTGTACAGTATTAGCTCATTTTGTGTTGCATTAGTTCATTTTGTTTTGCATTAGTTCATTCTGAGCTGCATTAGGTCTTTTTGTGCTATACATTTGCTCATCTTGTGCTGAATTGTGTGTTGCATAAGGTCATTTTGTGTTACATTAATTTATTTTGTGTTGCATTAGCTGATTTTGTGTTGCACTGGCTCATTGTGTGTTGCACTGGCTGATGTTTTGATGCATTGGCACATTTTGTGTTCCGTTAGCTAATGTTGCACAGTATTAGCTCATTTTGTGTTGCATAAGCTCATTTTGTTTTGCATTAGTTCATTCTGAGCTGCATTAGGTCTTTTTGTGCTACATTTGCTCATCTTGTGCTGAATTTTCTTACTTTGTGTTGCATAAGGTCATTTTGTGTTACATTAATTTGTTTTGTGTTGCATTGGCTCATTTTGTGTTGCATTGGCTCGTTTTGTGTTCCATTGGCTCATTGTGTGCACCATTAGTTCATTTTGTGCCACATTAGCTATTCAGTATTAGCTCATTTTGTTTTGCATTAGTTCATTCTGAGCTGCATTAGGTCTTTTTGTGCTAAATTTGCTCAGATTGTGCTGCATTAGCTCATTTTGATTTTCTCATTTAAACAAGCATAAAAATGTATTTGTGTGTATTTTCAGTGTAGTAGAATTTGGCTGCACAATATGGCATAATGTCCAGGAGATATGTTTGATCAATAAATATAACTTATCCATTGTGTATTGCATTACAGCAGCAAACTCCAGAGCAATGTCACATTAATTGGGGAATACATTTTAAAATAGAAAAACAATCCACATAAAATGCACAGAAAGCACGTGCATTTAGTTGAGAAAGGCTGTATGATGTCAGTGCAAGTGCTTGTGTGTGCATAATTCCCAATGGTTTATGAAGAGCCAGTTAACAACCGGCCCCGATTCAAAGTGTCCAGAGACTCGTTGCGTTTGTACTGTGAAGACAGTTTAAAATGGTAGATCCGGCTTAATTTGACTTTATTACGCAGGGCGATCTCAGTGATAAAGAGCCAAGCTAGTCACAGGACGTTATTTAGAGCTTATTAGCTGAATGCATGCTGTGCGATCAGACCCGTGTTCCAATACCTCACTGGATAATTCTATCAGCACAAATGCTTTCCTCACTGTGCATGCACTTTTCTTAAACAAGGGTGGATTCTGTCCGTATCATAAAGATGCTCATTTGCTTGCTTTCGGATTTTAACAGTGGCACAAGGCACCAATTAAGTCCAATATTATTTCAAAAGTTCTTATGGCTACTCCCAATGTGGTGTGTGTTGGTTGATTTAATGAAATAGTTTGTAAATGCAAACACTCTTTGGTGTTCATTTTGTTCTGTACAGGCAAAGCACAAATTCATTGGGGTTTAAGTATTCAGGCTTCTATATGGATTGAAATAAAAAGAGTGCCTCTTACTGCGCTTGACTGAAGGTTCAAGTCTGTGTTGGGTCCAGTCGACTGTCTGTCCTCACTGGTCTTTAGTGGCCCGCGGGCACATGCCCACAGCCATCAGTTGAGGGTTGTGTAAGGCCATCACTTGTTCCCCCAGGCTAAATTCTACCAACAGTGGCATACAGTGCAGAAAAACACTACCTGCCAGCAACTTTACTGCCAAGTCAAATATGCTTCCCTTTCGACACCAATAGAATTCAGAATTTCAGGCAAAGATTGTGTCAATAGCACAGGAGACGAACCTAACTGAAGATTTATTTCCTATTGGCAACGTGTTTGACCTTAGTTCGGAAATGTGTGCAATCTTAAGCAAATATTTATTGTAAAATATTTGAGTGACTAGTTAAAATTAGCATCTCGGGTACAACAAACTTTTTAAAGCACGCTTAACTGTGGCATTATTATTCTTATACAGTTTTTTTCTGTCCCATGTAGCCTGGGAAGTCAGAATCATTTTAGTGAATCAGTTCATTTGGACAGTTCATTTCACTGAACCAACTAACACCACATTTATGTCTTTGTTTTTGTTTTACATTTAAAAAGATAAAGTCCTATTAAAAAAAATTGAGTTCTTGATAACAAGTAGTGTAGCTTTCTATTTTTTTTAACTGCACTTGAACTACCTGTGGAAAATAGTCAAGGGATTGCTAGAGTTTCAGAGTTTCTCCCCCAACAAGTGTAACTGTAATATAATCTATTGAAAGAATCGATACAATTTTAATGTATAAGCTGAAAATATCTTGAAACATTCATAAATAGAACTAAGACCACCAAATACAGTAAATAACAGCCGACACCCAAAATAGAAATAGAAATAGTTGGCTGGGGGTAAACAAGACAGGCGGCTGTAAGTTAGCTTGAGCATAGCGAATGCCTGGAACTTTGTGACCGTCTTGTATTATTCACAGCGAGGAGAAAAAGTGCAGGTGGGCAGTGTTAATATTTCAGTGGTTTGTAGGAACCTTGAACATGCCTTGCATACCTGAGGTAAATAGTGATTTCTGTCAGGAACGGTCCTGTTGAACGTCCACTGTGTCCAGCACCCAATCAGTCATTCTTGTGATTTATTTAGAAGCCTGTGGTACTGGGGAGATTAAACGCCTTGGGAGTCGTCCGCAGCACCTCACAAAGATGCTGCTTACACAAACAACCGAACGGAGATACCCGGGAGTGTTTGCTGATATCCCGACACCTGGAGCAGAATCTGAGTCAGAGATGCAAGTGAGAAAAGTCCACGCACCATAGAGAATAAGACGGTAAACCTGTTCTTCTGCAGATCTGCAATGAAGATTGGCGGTGTATAAATAAACCAAGAGCTATATGAAGCGCAATAAGGCAGCTCAGAGCCCGTAGGTAAAATGCACAATGATGGAAATAGCTTTTTTTATCATCTATCTATCTATCTATCTATCTATCTATCTATCTATCTATCTATCTATCTATCTATCTATCCATCTATCCATCTATCAATCTATCCATCCATCCATCCATCCATCCATCCATCTATCCATCCATCCATCTATCTCACTTACTGTACATAAAAAAAGGAATTTTAAAAATTCTTCAAATTTTGACAAACACATCGCATCCAAAATCAATATGTGCTATTATGTGCAATATGTGCTATTACATGAACGGTGTTTACCGTTTGCCTTCTTCTAAAGCACCATGGTTGATCTCTGTTTTCTTGCTGTTAATTTGAAGGCTAAATCTGGGGGCTTATGACAGACAGACAGCATCTCTGTTTAGAGAGTGGGCTCTGGTCTGTATTCAGCCTGCTGTACGAAGTTGTCTCAAAAGGGCTCTCTCTGCTTTGGTCTGCTCAAGAGAGCCATGTTCTTTGCACAGCCATCTAGGGGTCACCGATTTTATTTATCAGACCTTCAAGGTCAGGTTTGAGGAAGCAACTTCAAGGAGTTTAATTTCTGTCTTTCCTGGAGAGCAGTTTGGCAAACTGTTTTTGCAGTCTATGGCAGTCATATCTGAGGTGCAGTTTAGCCTTTTAAATTAGCCTTGTGCATTTGAATAATTTTGTATTGTCCCCAATGTGTTGTTTTGAATTTCGCTACTTTGTCGTTTTAAGGTAAGGAGCTTTATATTCATACTGTATTTATGTATATTAAAAGCCATAACAAAATGTCCTCATACAGCATTATCCCAATGTTATACATTTATTCAGGTAATAAATTACTTTTTTATCAAATACAAACTTCAAGCAAGTCATTCTAGTCCAAACTTATTTGGGTGTTCTGCAGAAGAACGGGTCACACAGATTTGTTTAGAGGGTGAGAAAATGAATTAAGAAATTAATTTACCCCTAAATGAAAATTCTGTCATAATTTACTCACCCTCTTGTCATTTTCTTCTACCAAACACAAAACATATATTTTTAGGATGTTTGTTACCGAACAATGGTGGTACGTATTGAATTGGTTTTGCGTTCATACAATAGATACAATTACAAGAGGGTGAGTAAATGATGACCTTTTTTTTCTTTTTGGGTGAATTAACCCTTTAAAGGGATAGTTTACCCCAAAATGAAAATTCTTTCAACATTGTTTAACCCTCATGTCATTCCAAACGTGACTTTCTTTCTTCTGCCGAACACAAGAGAAGATATTTTGAATAATGTTTGTAACCAAATTGGACCCCATTGACTTCCATTATACGGACAAAAAACCTGAGACATCAAAATATCTTCTGTTTCACAGATCAAATCTGTTTCACAGATTAAATCATATAGGTTTTGACCGACATAAGAATAAATAAATCATGACAAAATTAAAAATTTTGAGTAACTGTTCCATGTAGCACCTGCATTCTTGTAAACATGAAAAAGCCTAATCATACCTCGTGACAGCTATTCTAAATTAATTGTGTCCCCCAAAATTCCTTGAAGTTACCTCGTGGCATGCAAGTATACACAAATAAACTGCATTCAAATTCAGACCTGAGGAGAAACAAATGAGATTCTTTTCAAAATGCAATGCAACCATCTCCTTTAGTTACACTTATCTATGAATAAGCAGTAAAACTTGATTTCTGTTGGCAACACCAAAACAAGCTCTTTGTCTCTTTCTGCTCCATCTGGTTTGTGTCTACCTTATTAGCACCTGCCTGTTAATTGTTGATGTTCCGATAGTGTCCAGTACGGACACAGTGGGATGCAGGCCTTTGGAGATAAAAATAGATGCACAAATTTCACCTCACGCTGACAAACCGTAGACCAAACACCACAAAACCGTCTAATGCTTAATTGGCACTGCACAATGGGGCTCTTGTGGGTTTTTGTTTTTTTACCCTCCAATCTGGGTGTGTTTTTTACCATTGATATCTGAGAATAGAATATTTAACTTATAATAATCAGATTTTGGGGAAAAATACAAACCTGAACTCGTTACTTGGTGTCCATACTGATTAGAGCTCAGCAGGCGAGATCTCTTAAATATCTTCTAATCATGAAACGCCACGGCATGGCAAAGAAAAGTGTTTTCTTGAAATGCTCTCATAGGTAATACTCTCTTTTTTTGTCTCTGTGTTCAGGCCAGAGGACATTTTTATAGAATAACAAGCATGTACCTTGAATGCATTGTAAGTCATTTTGGATAAAAGTTGTAATGTAAACGCTTATTATACTAGACGCCAAGCTACTGAGGCAGCTCAGAGCTAGCCGATAGCTATTCAGGGTCATATTGTGTAATATTCAGATAAATATTCAATTAGTAAATGTGCTTATCAAGTCTGGACAAGCCCGTGGATGTATTTTAAACCTGTTATCCCAAGATTACCTGAAACCTTTCCAAGATTTTTCACAGCTAGAATGACATAATGTGAAACCTTCTGGGTTTTAAGTGGTATCAGTCTTCTTGTTGCTGATTTAATATATGCACTTTATATTAAGTAATGTAATCAAGTACCAATGTGTTGCAACTGATTCTTGGAGAGAGTGAGCAGGTCTTTGGAAAAGCATATTAAGGGGTTTTAGTGTGAGTGAGATCCTGCTGTGGTTGTGGCTGGTTGGGGTTATGTGTGTGTGTTTTGTGGTTGCGGACATTGATATCTATATTCAGCATTAAAAACATGCTGGAGCATCATAAAGCTAACAGTTTCTTTAAAATGGCGTTACAACACATTTTGGCACAGTTTAAAATCTTTTTTCTAGAATCCAGGTTTTGGATGGGGAAGGATGGCACAACTGCATCTGTTGAGTGAGTACAGCAAGCATGCTTTCTCTTTACACATGTGAGGAGAGATGTTACTGAAATTCGTCAAGGTACAGCATTAAAATGTTCCTTTTTTTGGCACAAGAATGTATTATGTGATCCATGTGAGTGAAATATTGTTAATCCTTGTATGGTGGTCATGGTTTTGTAACACTCTCAGAAAGAAGGTAGAAAAGCTGTGACTGGTATCCCTTTAAAAGGTAATCATATGTATTGTTTGGTACAGATATACATGTGGTACTGTACCTTTCAGTCAATATGTTCACGGGTCTAGTGGACCCTCAGCCATAAAAAGTCATTAAATAACTTTAGAGATATTTACATTATTCCAGTTACAAGCAACATATCTTTAATATTTGTAATTTACTTCTGTTAAATCATATTTATGAAAAAGAAAACAAAATATATGGTAACATACTGGAAAATATATTTCCATGTAGTGAAACCATGTGCTTATATTTTTCAATATATTAAAATATCCAAATGTATTTAACATATTGCAGTATACTAACAATGTATTATTCTATATATTTTCAAATATATAATAAAATATATATAGGAAAATATTACTACTGTCAAATGATTAATCGTGATTAATCGCATCCAGAATAAAAGTTTGTGTTAACATAATGTATGTACTGTGCAGAGTAATTTTGTTTTATAAACATACACATGTATGTATTTAAGAAAAATGTAAATATCAAAATGTATTCATTATTGGAAAATATAAATAAATACATACAAATATTTTCTAAACATGTATGTGTATGTTTTTGTGTTATAAATACAAGAGTAATATTCACAGTAGTAAACAATTATTATCTAAACACAAACTAATAATCATTATCACCCTAGAAAATATATTTTCTTTGCACGAGTATAGGTGCGATTTGGTTTTACCTTAACCAATAAGAAAAATCTACGATTGGGTGAAAAATCGTCTACATTTTTTTCTTATATTTAAATGTCTGAGGCTGAAAAACAATTTAATCGCATCATTTTCTTTCCCATACATTTAAAATGAGTCCCACAAACCTGAACACCACACAAGTGTTAACTTTTATCATCAAACACCTCACATCTGTTCTTTTATTCCGTTTTTAGTTTCAAAGCCAAATAATCTCTTTTCATTGCTTCATTCTTTAAATTCATGTGTCGGTTTGAAATGGATTGCAGCCGTAATCAATGTTCAGTAAAACACAGATTTCGATAAACTGCTGTTGTCTAATATGTGCCTCTACGAGAGTAAAATATCAAGGCACTTCCACATTGATCGTGCGGGAATCGATCCACAGCCAGAGCATCACATATTAATTTCTCAGAAGGGTTTTATTTTTGAATGGGCCGGCGTGACAGTGGGCAGATTGGCAGGCAGCGCTGCCCGCGGGCCTGATGCTGATGGAAAGCTGCAGAAGATGGTCAGGCAGGTGACAGGTTCGTTGTCCTGTCAGCACTAAGGATTTCCCCATAGGCATGCGTAGCCCGACAGCAGCTGCCAAGAGGAACGAAACACACACACATGCATTTTAAAACATTTTCGTATGAGAGTTCACATTTCATGAAACTTTTCAAATTTTGTGGTTCCCAAATTTGACCATTTACCTCTGGACGCAACTTAAGAGTGTTTACATCTAGTGCATTGCTCATTTAATCCGTTTACCTAGATATTACCTCATGTAAAGTGCACCACTATTACAACCTCTTGTAATTTTTTAGTTATGTTTTAGTTATTAATACTTGATAGGAATAGGATATTGCAAAAGACTAACATTTTGTATTAAGGAGTGAGATATAAATAACAATGAATCAATGAGACCAGGAACCTATGCTAGAAAGATGATAGGGTGAATTGCATATTGATTATTGGTTAACAAAGATGAGACCGATAGAGTTTATTCAGCTTATAAATGACTGACTGCCGGACAGTTTGCTTCCTCTGATGTTAATTTTCTCGCTCCTGCAGATACGAATCAGATTCGTACCGCCTGGGTGGCAATGCTACAACTGAATCAACCTACCAATACGTCGCACTGATTGCGACTCTCCCATCTAGCTTCATCCTTTCAACAGACTTATCGCATGTCCTCACCCTTAACTGATCCAACCAAACAAGAATCAGCAGCCAGATTGGAAACAACACAAGCCGCCCTGGAAAAATCAGCTCGAGCTGCGTTATCAAATGTTTTCAGGACAGCCTTCATTGTACGAAACGATTTGGTTTCCCGCTGTCGCGCCCATGGTTGAAAAACCAGGGTCTTCCCATCGCGGGGTCCACCGTCTCTCCGCTCTGAAATTATCTCAGGCTTTCCAGATGTGTTTCAGGACCAGTGAGCAAAATCTCTTTCTGCGTTGCCGGTCTATCCTCTTCCATTCAGCTCAGGGGCTGTGCTTTAGATGGGCAAACAGTGATGTGCGCTTTTAATTAAAGAGAGATCAGGTGCCAATGTCTGAGCAAACACCTGTTTTTTTATTTTCCAGTCATTTCAAAATGTGTAAAATCATTTCCAGGATAAAGTGTGTTATCGTGGCAAGGGTTTGAAGCTGCTACCTGGGGAGATATGAAAACAGAGAACCAGTTGGAACCAGAGAGAAAAAGGAAGAAAGAGTTTCGCAGAACACAGCGTTTTAGAAAATATGATGTGAAAGTGTCTTTTAAATCAGGGGTTCTCAACGTTTTTGACTCCAAGGCCCCCCAGTGTATTCAACAATATTCAAAGGCCCCCTCCCACTCACAAAACCTGGAAAAACATTTATTAACTATAAAAATGGCCAAATAATAATTTATTATTATCCATATTTTTTTAGTTTTTAATATATTGCAATGCTAATTTTGTCTAATTTTAAAATATTGCTCATCTTGAGGCCCCCTTGGAAGTCAGAGAACCACTGTTTTAAATTATGTATGTTTATACTGTGTACACTGAATGCAGCATAGTGCACATACATTTTGCCCTCAGTTTTGTGCTGTTTGGATCTAGTTTGTTCCCAGTTTCTATTATACTTGTGTGTACACAATGTAAAAGTAACACTTCTTGTGGCCTTGCCTGTAGTTTGTTTGTGGTAGGCATTCTATTATAAATAATAGACTCTATAAGTATAGGCTAAAAAAATCATGAGCGTTACGTAGTTGAATTTCTTTAACCCTGCGCTACATCACAGGTTATGTTGTTCCATGCATCCGCTCCTAGAAATTATTCTGGTATAGTCAGGTTGCACAAATGCCGGGGAAGATTATATCTGTGAGGTTAATATCATGGTTGGACAAATAAGTACATAAGCACGCAGCCTTTTTACCCTCTTGCACCCTGTAATGAATCCACTCCACGTTTGTCATCGTCGTTTGACATTTTAACTGTTTCCCTCAGATGCTGAAACTTAACACGTCAGGATCTGTGCAGCTGTACAACGTTCATGAATATTTAATGAGGTGAGCACTGAGGCAGTTTATGATTGGCTGTCTGTTGACATTCTAGCACCGCATCATTTCACACTGTATACCTTTGGCACCACAATTCATTACGTTTACTCATTTGGCCGATGCTTATCCAAAGTAGCTTACAGCGCATTCCCTGCAACTGACCCCATGACCTTGGCATTGCAACGGTAGCTGCATGCTGAACTAATTTACAGGAAAGCAAGGGTAAAAGCAGTTCTAACTTCTTTCAAAAGTTAAAACATTGCGTAACTTTGAACTTGCCTTAATGTCTTAAGGAGAGAGTAAACCAGTCTTCTGAGCAACTCCTAAACGACATTATTGTCCACAGTAAAATATGATAAGATTTCCTTTGTTTTAGTATTTTGAACACGCTTCTCCCATTACAAATACAAATGCACATAATGATTTTCTTGTCCTGCTACTTCACACGATCTGTCCCTGTATACATGTATACGTCATGTCACTGTCAAATGTTTTAATTTTCTGTTACAGGAAATATAAAATGCTCAATATGTGTAATGGCCATTTTCCCCCTGATTTCCCCCTTTTTGCTCCAAAAAATTCAATTTGGGGGCAATGCCAAAAGGGACCTGATCTCATAATCTAACCATGCATGAACATTTAGCACCATAGATAAAGCAGAAGAAATCATAAAACACATGGATTTAGGAAGAATAGCCCACTGTCCGTGAATAGCCTTTAGCGTGTGGGGAGAGCGACAGTCGAGGGTGAGGCCGTGCTATTTTATTAAGGTTAAAAGCAGATCACGCTATCCATCATGCTGGAATATGCTGGTTTGGCTCAGACGGTGCCCTGGTGTTATGTCAATATGGCTACAACTGGGCACAGTTTGTCCCACAGCTGTCCTCGAATTTATGCCAGAGAGGCTGACAGCAATGCTAGACACTTGTCGTTAAAAAAGAGAGAATTTATCTAGCTTAATCCACTTATTTGTGTGGGCGAGTGTTTGCAGCATTTAAGTTAAATAAACCACGGCATGAATTTTATTACTGGCACATTTTAGCTGCATATAAACCTAGATTAGACTGTGATAGATTATTCTTGGTATCCTTATAAGAATTGTTATACCAAATTATTATCAGACTAATGTAGAAAATGTTACTTGTGCAGACACAGATATGATGACATTTAATCAAAAACTCCTTTCTATTTAAAATGACAAAGCCTACATAATAAAAAAAAAACTAGCAATCTAGCAGGTTACAGCTTCTAATTTGGTCACGTCATTAAAATAAAAAATCTCTTTCGTTTGACTGCCTACTTTTTAATAACGTTACTTATTAATTACCACGTTAAGATATAGAAATAAACATTATAAAAATAAACCCATTGCGTCCCACAAAGAAGAAATGACCTTTTATGGGAAGTGTAGTTCGTTGTAAAACCAACTCTCATTCTCCCCATAGCGCGAACACGTTTAGGCACTACACCTCCCACAATGCATTTCTTCGATTGCGGAAGTTTGGGCTAAAATTAAAAAGACGCATGGTAAACTTTGTCGGAAAAATGTCACAGCACGGCATTAAGAAAAGAAAATTAGACAGGAGCACGGAGGACCACATGTACTTTGACAGCTACTCAGATGTTACTATCCACGAGGAAATGATCGCCGACGCCGTGCGTACCAACGCGTACAGAACTGGCATTTTTCAAAACAGTAAGTCAATAGAGGGGAAAGTGGTGCTGGATGTGGGTGCCGGTACCGGCGTCCTTAGTTTATTCTGTGCCCAAGCTGGTGCCAGGAAGGTTTACGCGGTTGAGGCGAGTTCGATCGCCGATCAGGCTGTGAGAATCGTAAAACTGAATCAGATGGAGGACAGGGTCGAAGTGATTAAAGGGACGCTCGAGACGATCGATTTACCCGAACAGGTTGACGTGATAGTCAGCGAGTGGATGGGGTACGCGCTCCTTCATGAGTCCATGCTCAATTCTGTGATCTTTGCCCGGGACAAGTGGCTGAAGCCCGGTGGCCTCATATTACCTCACAAAGCGGATCTCTTCATCGCCCCCATTAACGATCTGGTGGTGGAGGGCCGATTGAACTTTTGGAGCACTGTTGAAGGACAATACGGTGTGGACATGTCCTGCATGACCGACTTTGCCAGGAAGTGCATCATGAACAACGACATCACCGTTAGTCCGGTGACGGTGGAGGACGTGCTCTCCCATCCGTGCAAGTGTGCCGAGTTGGATTTGCACACGGTCACGCTCGAGCAGCTCAAAGATGTGCGGGGCGTGTACAGATGCGAGTGCTTCGGGTCGTCCTCCATCCACGCGTTGTGCGTGTGGTTCACGGTCACTTTCCCCTCAGATGACAAGGACCTAGTGCTCTCCACATCTCCGTTTAAACCGGAGACCCATTGGAAACAAGCTGTACTGTACTTGGATGATCCGGTGGATGTGATGCAGGATACTCAAGTTGAAGGGGAGATCAGTTTGTACCCCTCTGAGAAAAATTCTAGGCACATATGCATCCGTGTGGACTATGCCATAGGCGACCAAAAAAAGCAGTCCAAAGCTTTTTCTATTCCCGATCAATATTTAGAGGTATAACAGATTTGCCTCTTACTAGTTACAGTATAGTCACCAAGTTGCACAGAATGACACTTTCGCCATGAATTTGGGAACTGTAAACCTTCAATGTCTGCAAGAGTTCAGGTTTACAAGCATACAGTGTTGAAAAATAAACCGCTTGTAAATGTTTGGAACTGCTTATTAAAATAGCAGAAACACGACATTGCGTTTTTGTCTTGTAGCCTCACTCAAAGATGAAAGCATTTGTCTCAGGGTTGAGGATGGGCGTGAGGAACAGATTTGAGCATTGCCACATCATTCACAGTTTCAAGATTTAAAAAGTTAAAAACATTAATGATAGATCCAACTATGGCTATGCCAGTGATGTTAGATCAACAGAGTATATTCTGATGAATTATGCCAGAGAAGATTAGTGTAATAGGATTCAAGTCTGTAGGCTGTGTAGGATATGGAGTAAAAATCTGTTTACATTATACCCTTAGGAACATTAACAATCCTTTTATTATAGTAAAATCCAATAATCGTGTTTTTAGTGGAAGCGTGTTTTACTATAAATATCATAAACTACGAATACTGTAGTAACTGTGGTCAATTTGTGTTAACCTAAAGTGATTTTGGAATATTGAAATAACAGTTCCATAACCATGTTCATTTAGTAGGATAAAGAATTACTTTATATGACTTCTGTTGCCTTTATATGAAGAATACTGTATATATCAAATCGTGTAGAAACTAGATATGTACTGAAATGTTTCTTGACTATGCAATATAATGATGTTCTTTGAGGGTTCAGTCTATGTTGTGAATCAGATTTTTATAGTAAAATTACATCTATTTACATTTCATAATTCCAGCTGTTCATAGATAATTCCTCAATTGCCAAGTCTTGTTGTATTAACAATGTTTCGGATTATTAATGAACGCATTTTGAACATATACTGTAAATCACTAATCCTCAAGTTCACATTGTTGCTATGCTAAGTAGATTCTTTAAATTTATGCAAATTTATGATTTGTCATTAGCATGCTTTCATAGTCACGCTTGTTTGATGTTTTCCATTTAATACCAATAATCCAAATATCTAACCGTAATTAAGAATTAGATGTATTTATTTAAGTCCTGCTATTAATAGCTGTGTAGATTGCAAGCAAATTAAATCAAAGCGGTGTCTCTGTCTCCTAGACAGCCTCGATGAGGGTCATCCGCATAGGCATATCATTTTATCCAATACATCCCTTGGTATGCTAATGATGTTACTGTAAATAAACCAAGAGAAATCATTTGCCGCCTGCCACTTACAGTAACCAATATTTGTTGACATCTCTTGAGAAGACAAATTGCAAGCATGTTATTGACAAATCCTAATTTGGAGGACCACATCCCAAGGCACTGGGCGGATCTCCATGGCCAAGCAGCGATTTGTCATCATTGTCATTAGCAGGCCAGTTTGCTTTCATTATTACCATAGTAAAAATCAGCCCTCATGCCGGCAAGTGCCAGAAGGTCTCACATGGTCGTACATGTCCTCATACGTGATTTAAAACACAGAATTTTAATGAACAGCAGCTGAAAATCAGAAATCCAAATGGTTGGTTTTAATTATGAGTTTTATTATAATGTTTACTGTGGGTTTGGAGGTTTTTGTGGGCTTTGTTGTGTTTGATTAGATCTGAGTTTGAGGAACATCATCTGCTGCTGTGAACATTACCTTATCATGCAAGTTTACTCATCTTAAATGTAAAGATGTATGAGTGTGGTGCTCAATAAAGACTGGAAATGTCCATGCCTTGCCTTAAAAAGGCATGTGATTTTTATCACAAATTTAAAGTTGGGAATTTGCTGTCATGTGACTTTTTAGCAGTTTCTATTTCAATTCACAGTCAGCAGTGGTTCATGATTAAAGTGATAGTTCACCCAAAAATGAAAATTCTGTCATCATTTACTCACCCTCTTGTCATTTCAAACCTGTATGACTTTCTTGCTTCTGCAGAACACAAAATAAGATATTTTGAAGAATGTTGGTAACCGAAGAGCGCCGGCACCCATTCACTTCTGTTGTATGGACACAAAATCAATGCAAGTGAATGGGTGCTGGTTAACGACAATCCTTAAAATATCATCTTTTGTGTTGTGTGGAAGAAAGTCATGCAGGTTTGAAATGACGAGGGTGAGTAAATGATGACAGAATTATCATTTTTGGGTGAACTATTACTTCAAATCACCTTTTGGGGAAAAGTTCAAGATGATTAGAATTTATGGATTTAAATAAACGGCATAGTATAATTTTGAGAATCGTGTATAACTGAACCTCTAAAAGTAATTTCTGATCCAAATTCTGTAAATGTGCACTGATGCAAAATCTGAACGTTGCACTAAATTTGTCATGACTATTGTTTGGGAATTTCTTGGGAAAATCTTATAGAAGATGTCCCCTAGTGTACGTTTTTTTTGTGTGTTTTAATTGGTGGTCTTGGACCATTGATGTTTTGTTTTTGCTCAGTTTGGTTTTCCGTTTGGGGAAGTCTGTTTCAAAGAGTCTAAAAAGTCATTAGATATTTACATTCAGGAGAAATGTGCTTCCTTTTGTTTAAAATGTGACTTTTCCTTACTGTTTAATGCCTTAACGTGCAACTTGCACTAAAGCCTTATTATATTATTGGAATAACATTGAATGTCCATAAAAGGGTTAAACCAACTGTAGAATTGCCTCACTGAACAGTGATTTCTCTTCATATTTCTTGCCATGTGACAGATATGCGCTGGACGCAACAGATGAAACTCAATACTCTCCTCAGATCTGAGAGACAGTGATGAGCCACATGAGAGGCAGTCATCAATTCTCAGATAACTGATAGCTCTAACAGTACAGAAGGAAATGCAGGCTGATGCTACTGGCTGCTGGAGTCACGTGAGTCGCCCGTCTGTGTCAACTAGAGCGCCAGCGAGGTATTGAACACTGATAGATTTTAAGATGCATAGCTGTGCAGAATATGAAATAGTAAGCACAGATACAGCGGATATGCTTGCTCTCTAAAGAAAGAAAATCAATTGATTTTTATGTATGTTGGAGGCACACAACACCTGGTGATATGCAATATCAATTTACTTGTAAAAGACAGCATTATTTGGAACATTGTTTATTCAGTATATTTCTGTACAGCTGAAAGATACAAGTTAGTTGACTAAGAGTCGAATTCATTTTTTTCACTCTGGGAGCTATTTGGAATTTACTCCAATTAAAGGGATATCACTGAGTTGAATAGTTTCTTTTATTCTCCATCACTAATTTAGAGCAGCAGGTGCAAATCAAATCCAAACCTTGACACAAACAATGCCAGTAGTACAAGTCATTTCTACAACTTTCTTGAATAGTCAGTCAAAGGGATCTTATGTTATGTTCAGAAGTGCAATTAAATGAATAATGAATCAAATATAGTACAGTCACTATTGTATGAACAATTGTTCTCAAGGATTTATACATAAATTCAGACAGAATACATTCTACATGGTATTCAGAATAACTTCTGATAAATGAATTCTTGTCTGCAAGGTTTTGGTTTCTTTTCAAGTGTTCTTTAGTGACAGACTTGTACATGGGTAATTTTCACTTAAAGGCCCATTTAATAAAATAGAATATTAATATTACTGAAATTAACTGATACATTTGTAGAAGCATGGTGCATTTGTTATTGATTTCATTATGAAAAATTCTAGCTTTTAGTTTCACACATAACAATTGGATATCCAAATGTTGCGCAATTAGCAATATATTTTTAATGTTTTTTATATACATTGTTGATAGTATTACAATTATTGTAATGAATTCCCTGACATGCTAGCCTAAATTACCCAGACTCTTTAATTAACTCGCACCCACGACTTTCCGCCACATGTTGATAATCCCACCTTAACCAAAACATCTCGCCACATCCAACCGAAAGAAAATAAGGCTTCAGCAAAACGAAGCTGGCAAAGTTGCCCGCCGTCGCATTTGTTTGCTGAGTTGTTTGACTCGCTGAAGTGCCATTTGTGTCTTCGATCAGACCACCATTCTCCCGGAGCCGAGGACAGGAGTGGTCGCCTCTGAGTTCAGCTCCGCACCTGCGCGTCTCCAAGATGTCCCGATTCAAACCCGTCAAATATCGGTGCGCTACGTGAGATCTCGTCGCACTGTTCGGATTGAAACTTTGGAGTAAAGAAAAGGTGAGATCAGTAAGGATTTTTTATCTCAATGCATGCGTGTGTAATGGGTGCGCCTCTCCAAACTTTTGATGTGCGTTGGGTATTTTGTGGGATCGCCGGCGCAATGTGAATTAATTATGACTTGCTGGCTTTGAAAGACATCGTTTTTGAAGAAAAACAACGCGATTATAATATAGTATGAGTCATGTGGTATACGGACCTGCTGTTTTTCAGAATCGATGATTATATTGTCCTTTGCCTGCAGTGCGTAAATTCTACAATGCCCTTTTTGCGCACTTGTGACTCTCGCTGTATATTTACGAAAACCTGCCTGTTTCAGTGGACCTGGCCGGTGTGAAACTCTTTTGTGAGATTGTAATTTATTTTTATAATATGTTTTAACACGTTTCCCATGTGCTGAAAGGAGAAGCACAACTACCTTGTATATGTCAGGACATTGGAAAATAATGTGATGTCATTGGTAACTCTATAAAAGGCTTTCTGACAGAAGTTACATAAATGATCAAGCTTTGAATTCCTCTCTTTAATAGACAAGTAGTTATCACTAGCTATTTTACATAGCTAGCATTCAGTGCTCACTAATGTTTCTAATGTGTTGCAACATTTCACCCAAAACTGATAAGTCATTCATTTTATAAATGTTGTCTTTGGATTGCTATTAGCTAATCATGTGTGTAGATTGCCAAGAACATGTATATTTGCTGTTCTTTGTGAAAAAAAAAGAAAAACAACTTTTTACACCAGTTCTTAGATTGGCACATCAGCCTGAACGGGATAACGTACCATGTCACTGTATAGAGCATCCAGGCAGTGGAGATAAAGTCTTATTATTTCATTTTATCTTAGAATATGCACTTTAATACTTTTCCTGCTTTGATTTATTCTAAAGACTACCCCAGCTTCATTCATAGCCAAAATCCATCGCCTTTATAACATTTTCTCTTCAGTTCTAGAAATGGAGCCATTGGTTGTATTTATGCCAGAATATTTATTTCTGAACTGTGATAAAGCAAATATATTTTTTATGGCATTTATTTTCTTAGTAAGGTCCCTCTCTGTCTCTCTTTTCTGTATTCCCTGCACAGGGCTGTTCACATGTTCACACTTCTGCACACTTATTAATGTGTTCTTAGACCTTAATGGCATTGTTTCGGAAAGTTAGTATACAGTAATTCATAAATAAATTAAATTGACTTTAAGAATAGTAATGCAAAGCAATTATGTGATATTACATCTTTTATTCGTTTACAGGAAATAGCAGCTGTGTGAGTGATCATGATTTTATCCCAAATAATGTAATGGGTGTATACTTTTCTTGTGCCCAGACACCATAAACAGATAAATAGGACGTTTTTGCTTAATATCTATGTATTTTAATAAAAATGCATGCTACCTTTAGGACCCTGCGGATGGCATACCCTATTTAGTATGTTGTTAGGAGACTTATATTTGTCAAACTACAAGAAAAAGGAGGCTGTATTTTCTGTCCCGTTTAACCCTTTGCTGAAGTCCCATCTGAGTTTAAAACTGCCGTGAGAAAGAAAGAGAGGGAGAGGATGAGTAGAAAACAGTGAGGGTTGAGTGGATGTGTAAAAGCAGAGTGTGCGTGGAGTGTCCAAGTGCGCAATCTTCCCCAGCCATCATTTCCCGCCTAACGCTCGCGGTATAAGCGCGTGACGGAATGCGCACGAGGGGGAATCGTGGACGCTCATCTGATTCTGGGCTAATTGGTGTCGTTCGTGTCCCGCTCGACTGACTCGATCGAAACGACGAGGAAAGAGTGAAAATATCACAAAATAACTGTTTTTCTTATCTCCGCCATCAAGCGAGGAGGCTCTTGGTTATTTTGGATATAGGGCGGTTGAAAACAGCCGCTATAGGAGTGACGGACACTCAGCTATTCAAAGTTTATTGAGGACGGTTTTTGCTTCTGAGGTGATCGTCGTATCACTCGCAAAAGAAAAGACGATGGAGAAAGATATTGTGGGATTTGTGAGTTTGTACTATTTGGGACACCGAGAAATGGAATTCGCACTCCTTTTGTCAGTGCTGAAAAGGCTCTTTTGATAATCATCTGTCGTTTTTCCATTCAAAGTTTGCCTCAGAGATTCTCGCTTCGTTATACGTCTCGCGCTTGAGGGATGTGGCACGCGATTTGAGGAAAGATTGACAGACGCCTTTCCAGTCGCTGTGTTTAGTCAGCCCGTTTAGTTCGGGTGGAGGTGGGGGGTTTCGTTTTTTTCCCGAACTCATCACGTTAAGATTAACACAGGCGTCTTTAAGAGGATGCTGAATGGTCATTCATGAACTTGTTGAACACGCAGCCCTCCGCGGGACCGCTCACATCGAAAGCGAATCTCAACAACGTGAGTATTCCGTTTGTGTTCTACGTTTCAGCCGGTTTGTGTGAATATTTGAGCTGCTGTGCGACCGCAAATGAGTTAATAATTTACTTGTGGGGTCTAGTGCTGTGGTTTCGGTGCATGTTGAACTTTCTGAGTCTTGATTTAAATTGGTTAACAACAGTGTGTGAATTATTGTCTACTCTTGGATATTTGAATCGATAACCTACATAGGTTATATTTGTTAGCCTATATAAAACTAGAAAATGTATGCGGGAAAAGGGTTTCAGCACCTTGGACAGTGAAAAGCGGTCAAGCGGTGTAGCGCTTGTCTATTACAGAATGTGAATGCAAGCGCCCCCTTGTGGCGGTATTACGTTTTATTGTTTTATGTGCGAGTTGCGTTCACGCACGGTCAACTCTTACCTGATATGCCCTAATTTGTTTTAATCGGTCACAGTAAACCACTTTGCGAAATAGAAAGAAGCTTAGAATAGTTCAGTCAAGTCATAGAGTGAATGAACACACAAAGTAGCAATATAGTACCAACACCAGCTGAATTGTTAATCTAAACTTGTCGTCAATTCATTGTCATTCTTATGTTTCAACGACACATTTTGATGCATTTGATTAAAAATCAGATTGAAATGTATTATTAATTTTAAGTAAATTAAATGTATTTTGTAGAAATGTATTACATGCTACCTTGTGATCAAAATGAATTGCTTTAAAACCTCAATTGAAAAGCTAAATTAAATTACCAACGGTTTAATTATTTATTACTATCATTTTATGGAGTTTCTTGTTTCTAGACTTGCTCTCTAAGGGTCCAAGGGCAAACCGTATAAAATCTTCAAATTAAGTTTTTCTTCAAAACTGATTGAATCTATACAA
The DNA here is from genome assembly GCF_024868665.1 of Triplophysa rosa. Taxonomy (NCBI): domain Eukaryota; kingdom Metazoa; phylum Chordata; class Actinopteri; order Cypriniformes; family Nemacheilidae; genus Triplophysa; species Triplophysa rosa. The sequence continues at coordinate 15,661,688 of NC_079912.1, read as the reverse complement.
ATTAAACATTGACTTACGTTATCTGTCTAATAACAATGGCGTAAGAGTAGATGTTGCATATGAGTAGTTTATGTTAAATGTGCATTTAGTCAGTGAACTGATCTTATTGTGAACGAGGAAATTAAGTTTCAGTTATCATCAGAATTTGTGTCATATTGACAGCAGATCTAGGAGTAGCGATAATGTAAGTACACGGAAAAAAAACAAGCACTTGAACTGCTTGAATGACTATAGTTCAATGCAAAATGATTCTCAAGATCTCAAGATAATGATTTCAAGCTTCGTTCTCCAGTGTGATATTTTGAGCAGCCTGACATATCGCAAAGAAAACTGTGTGCTACAGCAGCCTTTTAGGAAAAGTATATTTAATAATGCATAGCATGTTCCGATGTCACAGCAAAGTGTGTGTCTGGCAGTGGAGGGTGTTGTCTTGAGTGTTTGGGAATTAGGGAGAAGGGTCTGTGACAACAACAGTCTTCTTATAGGGGCTTTTGTGTGTGGAGACCCCTGAAGCCAAGCTGCACGACACAAATGCCATTGCTGGAGCCGAGAGTCGCCCTGTCAAGCAGCCTGTGCCTTCACACATGAACAGAAAGTGACAGAACATTTTGACGAGACAGGAAGGAAGTGAAAGAAGGAGCGAGGAACAGAGAATAAAGAGAAGGAGAGAGAGAAGTCAAGCTTGGTTTAGCGGCTGCGCTCAGGGAGATTCTTTTCTTCTGAGGCCAGGGACCTGTCTGCTGACAACCATCAGATTGCATTATGGGATAGGAGGTCTACCAGGTTCAGTGGCACTCATGGAGTGCAGACAAACCCGCGCTTTGATTTTGCAGTCTGCTGACAGGCTGAATCACATGAATCACACCGTGATGATGCTTTTTATTCACGATTGCCACACATTAAGGTAAAAAAAAGATCGCACACCAAAGTGGATATAGTTCTGCAGTGGATAAGTCTGGATTAGAGCAGAGATCATCAGACTCTGTGGGTGTATGTTGGGCTGTCATGTTTAGGGAAAACATGTTCACTCCCTGCTGCACTGAATGTTTATTTATGAGACCTGTCCTATTGGCAGACTGTTTATGTTAGAATCACTGATCCTGTGCAGGTGGGTGCAGACATCCCAAGATGCTGCAATAGCACAGATCTCATCGAGCGCCACACCTCCCTTTATATCATCACCGGCCGAGACACAAATGACAGACAGAGAAATGTGGTAATGGAATGGAGGGTTTTGGAGAGAGAGATTTGCATTATGGAATCTGATGTCTAATAAAGCAAAACAATTTGACATCTGGCAAGTCTCTGCTCTGGCAAGTCTGGTGTCTAAGTGTATGAGCAGTCCACTATGCTTTTTTTAGAGTTTTAGATGTGCAGGCATGCTTCAATGGCCCTGGGGATGAGATCGAACGGAAAACAGATGATTCGAGTTCATCCTGGTTCTGTCAAGGTCATGTAGAACCTGTAATTTTTTTAATAAAATAAAAATAAAAAAACGTTTAGCTCAATCTGTTGTCCAAAACTACATAAACACCTTCATGTGTGTATCAAAATGTTTGTGGGTGATAGGTATTTGCCATGTGGATGGATAGTGTCAGTGAGCCCACCCTGGGGCAAAAATAATAACTTGAATTTAACAAACATATAACTTACATGATTACTATTTCTTTTACTTTTGAGATGTACACGTCCCAAGTACACAACGCTTTATGACTGTATTTATAAGGTACATGCCCTGTTATGGTGGAATTATTTGTGAATCCTCTCATCAGGGGCTCATGTTAAAAATGATAGATGTTATAGAAGGTGACCTGCCTCAAATCGCTTTTTTTCTATTAGAATACATCCCACGCTGTGTGCCAGCCACCCTTCCCTCACCAGAGGCAGAGCAGAATAATTAAGGGGACTCGTATGTGGATCATAAAGTGATAACAAGCGGGCATGTGTGATCTTTAATGTGCCCTAGACATTTATCCTCCCTGTTTCTCTAATGGCCCATTACACCAGCCTTGTCCCTCAGTCTTTCGCTCTCTCTCAGTGTATCCGTCTCTCTTTGGTTGCTCTTTTACTGGACCCGTCTGGTGAAGTCTTGTAGTTCTGTATACTCTGTGCATTATTCCACAGATGTCAGAAGGTAGTTTGTTTCATTTTATTGCCCCTCATTTTCTCCTCCTTCAACATAACAACCGTTAAGAGATTTTCCCACTCCTTTTGTCTAAAATGTCTTTTTTGTCCAAAATGTCTTTCTCTCTCCTCCCTCTGTCCTTATTTAATCTAGAGGATCTAATCAGACCATCCATCCATATCCTGGATAATGGTCATTGTGATGGAAGTGATGAGTTTTAATAGGACATGGTCATACTTTAATTTACAAGTTTCTTAAAAAAAACTGACTTTTACCAGTGCTTCCAGTATTCATTTAGATTAATCCACAGGTTAAATGTCTAAGCCAATGCGGTGGAAAATAATTAGAATGGAAGAATAGTCTGTATTGGATGTTTTATATTTATTAAAGTTTAAATACAGCTTTGTTGTCAGCAATTAATGAAATTAAAAATTCTGTATTCCGTTGGCACCAAAAACCCCATTATTTACTCAACAATCTGACTGTGATTTCATGCTCCGTGTTCTCCCAATTGGGAATTATGCTCTATTACACACAACCCCACTCAACTCCCTGTTTGGTAATTTTACAGTGACAGCAATTGTGCAAATTATCTTTAACCCACTAGATTCTTCTCGGAAGAGCAGAGCTCATGCACAGAGCTCTTGTCTGAGGCTGGTCCGCTGTGAGGCTGCGCTGTAATCTCACTTGCCGCCCCGCCTCTTTTGGGGAACACAAGGTTAATTGATCACTGTGGGGCTTGTGACGGAACGAGTGTGGGGTCAGCAGCTGTATTGACTGGACAGACTGATTAACAAGCACTAAAATGCTCCTGGCCCCTGCGTTCAGAGCATTTGGTAAGTCGTCGTCAATTATCCCCCTGCCAGCCTCCATCAGGGGGAACTGGCAACCTTTGCTCTCTCATCGTTTTGGAGCTGTGCAGTGCAGAAACTGTGATTTTGCCAAACGTGCATAGGCGACTCTAACAGCTCTGTATCGATTTCTTTTACTGGACAGCCAAAGAATTGCGAGCAGATTGAATCTGACACGTTGCATTTGGCTTCAAATATGTGTTAAAAAGAGAAAAGGTGATTGAAAGATCTTCATAATTCATACTGTACACCTTTCCTGATAAACAACATTTTAAACAGACAAGAAAAAAGTAAATCCGCAGATGTCATGATGTCAAAGCACAGCAGATCATGTACGTAAAACATAAATGTACTTTAATAGTGTCTATTAAAAACAAAGCAAGAAATTCATGAGCCAACAAGATTCATTCTTAAAGATGTTTTTTTTTAAGAAGCCTAAAAGCAAGCTTAAACAACAAGCACAGATCTCACAAGTACAGTTTTTATCTCTATATAATAGCATTTCGCTCTTTTTTTATATTATTCTGAAGCAGCACATAAGGGCAGAACTTTTTGATTTTTTTTCAGGTTTTGTGTTTTAAGAGATTCAGTGAAATCACCAGACCATTGAGACTGAGTGAAAGCTCGGATGAGATCTGTATGCAGGACAATAAGATCATGAGAATGAAGATAACTCAGATGAAGGCCTTAAGTGCACTTGTCATCATAGGAATCCATCTTTAATTTAAACTTCAACCCAGCTCTACTAAAAGCTAAAGATTCAACCATTGTAAAGTCAATGAAAGATATCACTCACCATCGCATTGATTTCACTTAAAAGGCAGTTTTTTCCGCAAGTCATCCCTGTTTTTCAAGTATCGATGTATACCGTAAATTCCGTTTAGAAAGCATGAGGTGTTTGTGGTTTTTGTGTGCAATGCTTGCTGTGAAATATTTAGATGGTGAGCTTTTCATAATGACAAGGAAAAGTATTTCATGTTGTTCAAGAGAGGTGTAGCACATTATATTTAATCTCGCTACACGAGCAGTTTACTGGCCTGTCTTATGGGCTCCAGACTGACTTTAACATGGTGCCGAGCAGCAGATAGCATGTTTCTATAGTAACTTTTGTGAGAGTAACCCTGTGGCTTTTCCTATTCACGATTTCATCAATTTCTTCACAAACGGCTACCAAGCAATCATCAGCTTTGTGGTCTGAATTCTGACCTCTTTATATTCTGTAATTTCATTTTGTGCCATATGTCGGTATCTGTCTTATATTTAGAATCAAAAGAAATTGTTTGTGATCTTAGGTGTGGTGGAAGAGAAAGGAGCCACAGGGGATTATGGGTAATGTCAGGAGTGGATGCATGGATTGAGTTTTCTTTGATGGCCTTTTAGATATCGGATATTTCTCTTTGAGGCACACCAGACACCTGACTGGCACCACCATAGAAAAGTTGGAGCGCAAATTTCCCCTTGCTGTCAAACACTATCCCCTAGCTGATATTCACCATCACCTCTCTTCTTTTTTCTGTGCAGAGTGCGGATGCCAGGCTGCAACAGAGGATGACTGACAGAAAGCAAAGCTGAGACAGCTGTCAGTCAACATCCAGACAGAAAGGTGATTCGTCAGTGTGTCAGAAGCCCTGCTCTGTCTTCAGTTCAACCGATCGCTTCGTCTTCTCTTATCTTTGCCGACACCCTTGCCTCTGCCCAACGGAGACAATAAAAACCAGAGGTGGAGATAGAAGCATTTCGGTTTGCTCTCAGCCCTGCCAACCTCACCAACAGGAAGCTGGCATGCGACCACACCCCCTCTGGCCCACACTCAATAAAAATTGGATTATTTTATAAAGCAGGCCTGCATCCTCTTCTTCGCCTCTCTCTTTTGCTATACCTGACGTCTTTGAGAGGAAAGGAGCGGACGGATACTTTACACTACAGTGAATAATCTATTTGAAGTGCGGCCCACCTAAAGGAAGCAGCCATGCATTTGCCGCTCCTGTTGACACTGCAAGCGTCATGGCTGACAGTGTGTCAGGCCACGCAACACTATCCCACAACCTGGGGACACTACGACTTGTGCAAGTCTCATGGGTACACGGACGAGGGCCCGACCTGGTATTACATGGCCTGTCAACCAGAAGCAGCAGACATGACCAAGTACCTAAAAGTAACCCTCGATCCCCCCAACATCACCTGCGGAGACCCACCAGAGACCTACTGCGCCCTGGTGAGTGACTGAATCATATTGATGCAATCGATATTTACTCCCATTTATTCCTGTCTCTTTTAGTTTCTTCATCTCTTCACAATGCAGTTATATCACCGCTGTCTTTCGGAAATCTTAGATGTCTAAATTCACAGTTTTTCAGGAAGTGGAAGAAACACTGTACTTTTTAAATGATTAAGTACCGAGTTGACAGGCACTTTTTTAATACTTTTTATTGGTCAGATATTTGTGTGGGCGACTAATAATGACTTATGGCAGAAAGATAAAAATCGCAAAATATGTAGATACAATGTTTCAGAAGGACAGCAGTGGTATGTATTTTATTATATTTTATCGATTTTATTTTATATTGTAATATATTTTACAAATCATATGTTCCCCACACATTCATTTTTTAAAGTGTGTACGAAATGTATTAAAATGTATTCATAATCCCAATTTTTTATAGTTTTTTGCTTGTGGGATGCTGTTTACTTTACAGCCAAGGGGACGAAGTGCTCACAAGCACCTGATAAAATTAAACATCACATCTGACCCGTCTGCAAGATTTATGCCACTGTATTAACTGCTAATAAGGATTTAAAATCTAGTTTATGTGTAAGTGGTCAGTTCATGCGCTGGGTCTTTGACTGTTGTAGTTTATGTGCTCATTAATTATCTTACTTCGGCTTTGATGTAAGTCTTCATGTTTGTGAAGTGGTGTCTGTAATTAGCATTGAAACTGGATAAAAAACAATTGTTAGGAGGAGGAAGGGAGATAGGAGAAGACAGAAAGAGGAGCAGGCCTTTTATAAGCAGTGAAGTGTTAAATGATAAAAGTGGTATTTTTACTTTTACGCAGTGTTCTTTTGAAACTCAGAGCTTGCCTGCATTGTGAGAAATTCCTTTCATGGATATCAACGTGTGTGTTATTCAAAGACTGTTTCCCAAGTACAACAGTTTTGCAGAAAGAAAGACGGGTTGCTTACAGTATTTGAGGATTCAAAATAGGAAATGGATGGGGACAGGCCAATGAGAGTCCTCTGAGTGACAGAGGACCTAATATCTGGCGTGCGGGCGGTGAAAAGTGAATTATTCAGTATGTTTTGTCGTTAATGTGTTTTATTCATAGGATACATTATTCAGAGCCATATCTGGGAGGCACTTTTGAAAATGCTGACTCTCTTTGATAGATTCCCAAGGTTACCGCAAGGGCTGTTATCCATTTTGGAGGGTCACTGTCACAATACGGTTATGCTTTCTTGTTTCCCAAGGGTCTAGAGCGAAGACTTCACATAATTTCACCCCAGCTTACCAGTGTGTTGGAATTGCTATAGCAGGTGACTAACAGACAGCATTAGAGTGTGGTAACCGTGGTTTACATTCCTGGCTTTGAAATCACCCTATAGATGTACAGTCTTCCCATGGTGGTTATGATGGGAATATAGTTGGTTGTTGAGCCAAACGAGCCTGATTTACGAGTTGAATACAATCGTTTTCCTTATCGCCGTGTTATTATGCCCCCCAATTGTAGGGCAACATAAATTGCTCTTGACCAGCCTCGAAACCGGCTTGGTTTTCTTTCAGTGCGATCAATTCCTGAGCTGTTAGCCATGAATTGGCAGCATACATATACTGAGATATACTGATAATGCCAATAACAGTTTTTATGATGTCTGTAATCATTCTTTTATTTCCGGCTGTTGCCATTAGTGTACATTATACAAGAGCTCAATCCTCTGTAATTGATTTCTGCTGGCCATGGGCTTCTCTCTCCCTCTCTCCCTCTCTTCCTCTCTGACTCTGCTGGGCTGTTTCCACTGATTATAAGAGCCACCGCGAGCAGACAGTGAACCCGCTGCAGGCTGGACAGAGCGACTGGACAGAGCCACTTGCTTAACTCAGCCATCTGAAGCACTGGACAATTCCATTTGTGAAACGCTCTTATTCTGCCACGGGTGGTGATGTTCTTTTGGAAAAAACTTGACACTCTACACCTTCAGTGTCCAACAAGACATAATAACCCCTTGCCCCCACTGCCCTCTCTTTTACACCCCCTCTAAAGTATAGGAACCAGATGTTTTGGGCTTTATTATTGATATTGGACAATCAATGACAATCAATGACAAAAAGATCATTTTTCTCTTTTCTACATGGAAGATCTCTGCATGCCTCTCTGACATTTCATAATAAATGACTGCCCATCACCTCAAGCTCTTGGCCATCTCACCTGCACCTGCGATGAGTATCCAAAAAGCTGCCCTCGTATTTAACCTCTGCAAGGTCTTACATGTTACGCCTCTGCTCAGATCCCTACACCGGCTGCCAAAAATTTGCTTGAATTGTCATATGCCATAATCTGGCCACCACTACCTTCAGTCTCTCAGTTGTACATCCCAGCCACTACATCTATTTTTGTTAAAATGCTTCTCAATCTTTCCACTTTAGGGTAATCAAGTTTTGGATATTTGTCCACAGTTATCGGTTGGGGTGGAATTAATTTTCAATCGTTTTTAAATTTCTAAAAGTGGCAAAAAGCAATGGCTTTTCTTAGTGATAGAGTTGTTTCTCCAACAGGTACAAAATTGAACAACTGAACAGGTGCTAAAGGAAATTGATTGTTTGTAAAAATCATAATGGCTTTAAGCTGAAGACCGTCCCATTGCGGCATTGCTCATACTTTCATTATTCTGTAAATGACACCGCTTTATTTGTGTTTTGATATATAATTCTGACCTTTCCCTGCGTATTTCTGTATGATATTGCAGAGCTCAGGGAGTGATGGAAGACATTTTGGCTCATCAGCCTCCTCTCACAATGGTGCCATTCCTCAAGTGGCTTAGCATTGACATTTCAGTGAGATTTGAGTGTGTTGTCAGCTACAATATGCCTCCTCTCATATTTAAATGTGCGTCTCCATGAAAGCCGAGGGGAAAATGCTCCTGCCAATACAGTGTAGTTACAGACAAATGGTGACATTCGACTTTAATCAAATAGTTTATTCATGCTGAATTCATGCTGAGAGATTGCACAAAACCAGCCACAAAGCAGCTTTTTAAAAGTGCTGACTTTTCATGAATGGACCGAGGCAAATGTTTGCATTTTAACACTATTGAAAAACTAATTACTTTTTCAATAGAGCTGTTAAACATCTGAGGGGTTCTGCCACATGATTGATATATTTATTTGTTTTTGGTTTAGTCGAGCCGAAGAGCTGATAGAAATCAAAGGCGGCTGCGGGGACTTACAAAAGCGCCTGCTCCATATCACAGTCCAGCAGTTTTGAACTGAGCAAATCAAATGGAATTATCAATCTCACCCCGGCACCACTACGTTCAGTCGGTAGAATAAAAATGTAACGCATGGCTGTGTGACATTCAAAGTCTCTAAGAGAATGCTTTAACAGTTTAGCTTTTCACAGTTTTAAAAATTAGCACAGTTTGAGCAACATATCATATTCATGATCTTAGAGTTTTGTTTAGCAGTTGAGTTAGTTCATTTTAGACACTCATCGCCATTTTGTGCAAGACGTTAAGACTCACTTATATCACTACCAATTAGAGATCTATCGCGGGACCCGATACGGATTCTTGCGGCGTGGGATTAAATTTTGGGGATAAAAGATGGTAGCGGTCAGACGGGAGCGGGTCTTTGGACGGGTGCCCACTCCCGACATCCTTCTAACTGACCACATGTAGAGCCTGATCTTAGGACTGTGTTATGCATGTGCTGCACGTGTGGACCAGTTTTTACTCCGTTTTAAGTTTAATTTGCACACGTCAGCAGCCCCCAGACAGTGCGGGCAGGTCGCCGAGTGCACCTTAGAGAAGAGAGAGAGAGCGTTCGTGTTTTTTAGAGGGGAGACGGTCATCAGGACATTTCTTGTATGGATGTTAAATAGTTCGGTTAAAAAAAAGTGATTTCATTTTGCACGAGCGCTAGCTATATATACAGTATATAGCTATATAAGCCAACGGGTTTCGTTAATTCATATTTTGCTTATAGTTTGAGTGAAAGACTTTGTATTTAATAGATTTTTTTCTGTGACATTTTGTCTACTGTATTGACATTAAAATGTAAGAACAATGTTGTATATTGACAAGACGATAAAAAATAACTGATATGTTTTTGTATAGCGTATTTTATATTTGTTATGGAGAAATTTAAATGTGAGATCTTAAATGTGAGATCTGGCGGGATCCGTCGGGTCGGGACGAAAATCATTCTAAGCAGATAGCGGGTGAACACGAGTGAATTTTCAGCAGGAGCGGGTGAGTGCAGAATGAAATTTAGCGGGCGGTCCCGCGCAGACCTCTACTACCAGCGACCACTTGGATAGAATCCCAGCTTGTCTGTAAACTTTATATATCAGCTATTTGGTGTTTTTTTTTGTGGAAACATGCATTCAAAATGCTTTGCATCATGAATGGCAACAGCTGGGTTCAAATCGTGCTGATGGCTCTCCCGCCGCAGCTGTGTGCTTTGAGCAGGTCACTTAACCTCTGTCTGCTCCAAGGGCTCTGCAGAATGACTGTTTGTCTGTGTGACCCTTCTCTGTGCCTGTTATAGAGAAGAGAAGTGGAATAAAAAGAGAGGAATTCTGGAGAAGACCATATAAGAGAAAAGCTGCACTGTAAAACTTTGCTGTTTTTGCAGCAGGTTTGCCAGTAACTTACTGTAGATTTAATTACTACTTAATATAGATTCCAATTAGTACTGTTTTCAATTACTTTGACTTTTGAGATTCAAAATGAGCAAGAAGAGACTATGGCATTAGCACAGCAACACTGCAAAAATGTACATTCTTCCTAAGCATTTTTCTCTTGTTTTCTGTAAAAATATTTAAAACTTCTTAAATTACGATACATTTACATAGCAAGAAAAGTGACCCAAGATATTTGTCTTGTTTTATGAAAGAAAAATATATAAACTAGGTAAGTTTGTGCTTAAAAAAGAAATTGTACATTAAATCTACAGTAAGTTACTGGCAAACCTGCTGCGAAATTACAGCAAAGTTTTAGAGTGTGGAATCTGACTGAAACGTTGTAATGTAAAATTAGTAAAAAAGCTTGTGCCGAGGAGGATGGCTGACCGTTTGGCCTAGGTTGAGCACACAAAAATCTGTTAGCCGTTTACCTGTTTTTATTTTTTTACCTCCAACAGTTTTTTTTGTGCCCACGTTTATACGTTAGAGCATTTACACAACACACGGATGTGTTGCCGTCCATCTGTTGCAGGAGCGGTGTGATGCAGTGCAAGACCGTTTACGCATTGAGTCTATATTGCATGCACTGAATTAAAGTGATAACATTTACATTTATTCATTTAGCAGATGCTTTTATCCAAAGTGACTTACAAATGAGAAAAAAATGCATGTAACATTTTGTCAGTGAGCTAGAAACAATTGTTGTAGATTACCAAACCATGTTTACAAGTAGGATGATGGCTGAGCCAAGGGAAAAATGAGAAGAAAGAACAACAAGAAAGAAACAGACAGACACATTTTTTTTTAAGTTAGAAAGTAGACTGTCAGGTACATTCGGAACAGGTGTGTTTTCAGTAACACATGGATCGTGCTCAAAACCACACGAATTGACATGAAAATGTAATTAATTCACTGTAAGTGCGTGTAATTTCAGTAAACTATTACTTTTATTGTGAGAAAAGCTAAACACCAGGAGTTGCAAAGAACTAATCAAAATTCGACGTAAAAGTATGTTTTTAACACGGTGTTTTATATTGTGTGTGAGGGGGAAGCTTCTCTGCACAAAGTGCTAATCACGTGACAATTGTCGAATTTGTGGCACACAGAAGCCGCGTATCAACAGCAGACTGCAAACGAAGTATGTGTGAAACAGGCGTCTGTTGGTGTTATTGGTCCAGCTGTGCATTCAGGGCTTCATTTGCAGTAACTGAAAGATGCATTTTTTTCATAGGAGATGCTTCCTGTTTTATCTAAACTTGATCAGGAAATGGATTAAGTGCATTCAGCTGCTACAAAAAGATAAGAAAGTATTTCCTACACGCTGCCTGTCCCATAATGCACACTGACAACTTTTCATCAGTTATTTGTACCTTCAAAAATGGGCAGAATGAAGAGAACCAGCCAGTGGAAAGTCCTATTATTTTATACAATAAAGAACCTGCATGCCAAATGCACATACGGATATTGTGGCATCTTATCTTTCTCCTGTAAAGGTTGTGTGCTAGCACCTATGACAGTTTTCACATAAACATTTATTCTGATGCTGTTCAACTCAAATTATAACCTTAAACTAATGGCAGCATTTCTGAGTCACCATCAAACTCCGCAGCAGAATATTGAAAAATCATTTCGTCTGTAATTTGCTTTGTGAATATGTCCCACTGGAGCTCTTGGTTTTGAGAGCACCGTCATTTTGCTTCCAGTTCTTATTTCTATGACACAGGGAATTTTCCTTAATGTATTCCATTTGACTAAGGGCTTCTTTTCTCTCTTTCTCTATAATGCAAGACGAGGCTAAATCCCTCTCCTGGTAATGGGGCTTTTGTTGGTTTTTCCACAGTTCATCACGCATGGAAAATTCTCAGCTCAAACCTTCTCTGAGGACGGCTTCTAAGAATAGGCCGAATTCTGTAGTAGCCTTCTGAAAGGGGCCCTGGGATCCATTTACTTTTAATTGCTGTCTCTGCCTTTGGGCTACAGATCTTTAGCCCTCTCTCTTTCTTTCTCCCTCTGTCACACATTCCTTCTGTATTTGTTGTCTGTCTCATTCTCTGTGTTACTAGCATCATTACGCTCTCGTTGTCTGTGCAGTCATGGCGACTTTCACAATCTGTTTGGCCTCAGAAAATTTGAAGGTACAATTGGAAATTATTGAATAAGACCCAGCAATGGATCACACATACACTGCAACAAAAAAACTGACGCATTTTCTAAATGCTGTTAGAGCCACTGCGTCTGACATTTCATGTGATTGAGACAAAATTATGTGATTTGAATTAAATTTGGTAATTTGCATTATACAGTTCTAACATTATATACTGTATATCATGAATATACAGTAGGTTCATATCTGATGCTGTTACTACAGTCGCAATTCTAGGCAGTTTACGGAATCAGGCTTTCTTAATTGATTTCATTCTCTTTTTACGTCAACTCGATGCTTGCAGGAGGCACTTGAACCAACTGTTATTTCACCCAAGGAGTAGTCAAAAAGGTCAAAATCCATGATGAATGCACACCATGTTGTGCATCAAATGTGATAAATAAAACGAAGAGAAATGTTATAGGAAATATACAACAATCTCATAAATTTCTATTTAATTGGGATACAGTTTCTATGGGACTATCAGTTAATTTTTTCTGAAACTTTACCCGAGGTTGTGTGATAAAAACAGATTCTAACGCCGGGTGTCTTTTTCTGCAGCTCAGAGTGTCTTTTGAGGTTTGGAAAAAAGTTCAACTTTTCTGAAAAAAACGCCCTACGTCAAGCTCCTTTTTCATAGCTAACCAATGACAGAGACCTGTCATTTCCATAGCAACATGGGAGGAACGTGATTGGTCGAGGAGGCTCAAGCTCAAAAAAATAAAATGGCGGACGAAACGCCCGTTGGAGCATAGTTTTGTATTAATGTACGTTTAAATTTCACTTTCAACAACTTCTTATTGCATTTCTAGCGAGAAATTAGTATTGTTGTTTTTAAATATGTGATTAGTTATTGCGAAGATGCTCTTTGAGGCAGTCGTGGCCTAATGGTTAGAGAGTCGGACTCGTGACCAGAAGGTCAAGTCTGAACACGGCCTAAGAATAATGTCTGAACTGGACTGAAGACACCAGTAATGTTTTACCCACTGGTTTGAATTCTGTTTATAATACAAGGCCACAGATTTGGCATTGCTAAATTACTACGAAGACTAGCTGGTTATTGCGCTGGCACACTTGGAGTTTACAAAACTAGACCGTCGGTCCAACCCTCCCATGCATGCACCTCCAGACACAGCCTCGGTCCCAATCCCTGCTCGGTGTGTGTGTGTGAAGGAATGGGAAGATTACCAAATGTGCACACTTTCAAGATGTCAAAACCAAGCCATTTACTAATTGCAGACAGACAGAAACAGCTGGGTAAAGGAAGGGCAAAATTGATTGCCTTAAATGGCAACGTTTCCTGACCGAGGTATAACGGATTGATTAAAAAACTCTACACACACACGATTTAGGCCATCTCTCTCGTTTTCTTTTTTTTTTCAGAAGGGTCAGTAGAGGATGGATTAATAGGACTATTCATTTTCAAGAAAAGAAAAGGGAAAAGCTGTCTTTTCAACGGATAGCGCGCAATGAGAAAAGGGCTGAGGAGGTTCTTTGCAGGCCTCGAGGGCTGGATCTCTCTTTCTGAGAGCTGTGTGAAGACAGAAAGAAAGAGAGAGAGCCTGTGTCTGTCTTCACTGGCCCCTAGACAGGTCACCTCATCTTGGTGACTGACAGTTCAAAAATGCAATGATCTGTTACGTCTGTCCCAGGCGGTGCTGAGAAAACTCTAAATCAATAACAATGCAATTAGAACTGGGAATCAGATGCTAAATATTTCCCTGGACATTTGTGCAGAATGACATTTGCTTTTCAGATTAATTGCTAATGTGCTTTAGAGATGCTAGTAGCCTACAGTGGACTGCATAATGAACTTTTTTAATAAACAATCGACATTTTTATTCGTGTGCAATTGCATTTATTTGTATTTTCTGCAATGGTTAAATTGTATAGAGTATATGAATTGTGTCATTTAAAATTGTAAATTGACTTATTATCATATTTCCGATGCCACCGGCTTATGGGTAAAGAGATTTAACAAAAAGTGATGTCCGTAGTCACAACGCAAAGCAATCGAATACATGGCACTTTTAAAGGGGTCATATGACAGGGCTAAAACGAATATTATCGTTTGTTTAGATGTAATGTAATGTGTATACACAATTTAAGGTTAAAAAACGCTGTATTTTCCACATACCGTGAATGTTTGTATCTCCTCTTTGCCCCGCCTCTCTGAAACGCGCAGATTTTTTACGAAGCTCATCGCTCTGAAAAGCGAGGTGTGCTATGATTGGTCAGTTAACCAGTGCGTAGTGATTGGTCGAATACTGCAAGCATGTGAGGGAAATGTAACGCCTCTTACCATATTTGGAACATCAGGTTCCAAAGCAATTGTACTGACAGGTACGCCCACCTTACTTGCGTATACATTTGGGCGGTCTTAGTCAAATCATACCACGAACTGACGTAGATTTGTGGGGGTGTGGTTATACGAGGCGTTTCTGGCAGGTCTGGGTGAGCACTTTTGTTTTTATATAGAATGCATCTTTTGTTCCGACACTTTAATTTTTTGCAATTTTATGAGTTTAATACATGCATGGGCAACTTATGACACACCAAAGACACAGAAAGACACATATTCATGCCATATGACCCCTTTAAATGGTATTGTATCAGTTCTGCAAATACATTTTAATATATATTATAATCTCTATCCAATTCGTGAGGAATAGTCCATTTCAGAAAAGATGTTATTCTTTAATTAGGGACAAAACACGACTCTCGAACACTAATTTTGATATAAATCTGTATTTACTGCACAAATGAGACTGTCCCAGGACCAAATTAGGAATGGCCCCGGAGCTTTCATTTAATTAGTGAGGCCCTGATTAAAAAACAATGGGCAAATTACAGTTTCTTTGGAGAGAGAGGAAGAGAAATGGTTGTGTTAGTGAGAAGTTACAGAAGTGCTGTCTGTAGTGAGATTGTTAGCTCTTTATTGCTACTCTTCAATCTGCAAATTGAGTCTTGGTGGATGGACTGCAGTGTCTGCAAGTCTTTGTCCCGCAGGCAGCCAGCAAATGTCTGGCATTTAAACCTCTCCTCAAGTCCTCTCTTTTCAGAACGACAGCATCGGCAGCAGGCCCAGCTCCAAAACTCCAAAAACTGTTCCATTGCAGTGAACGGACTTGGCGCGACTCTCTCTCTCAGCGACTCTGCATCAGAGTCCAGCACGGGTCCTGTTTGATAAACGCGCACCCGCAGTATTTAAAAGAACACCCGACATCCGACAGCAGCACTATTTTAATTCCATACCCGAACCTACCCGTTTGACAAAATGCTGCGACCCGAACCGCACCCGCATCACATCTACATGATGTAGAACCATTTATTTTCACACGCAACGAGTAACAAAATATTATGAATTCCTGGGTAATGCATTTTTAAACATGTAGTAACTAAATATGACAGAGTTTCGGGAGAGACAAACAAGAGTGAATCCACTAAATTATTGTTAGCTAATAGTAGCTATTCTATATTTGATTAGTGATTTATGAAATGTGTTTTGATTTATGCAAAATTTATTAAAATAGCCTATATTGTTCATGTGATATTAACAAGTTTCCCTTACCTTTTTCTGTAAAATGATACCGAAGCCGCTAAAGGCTAGGCTGCCATCAAGGCTAAATAAAGCTTAATGCAGAAAGGACCAGGAGTATGATGAGCTAAAACGTTTATTTAAATTGTGATAAGACTGTGGAGTCCTCACTATAGCTGTCCATCAGTTGCACGCGATTGGCTACAATGCTCAATGCTGCAAAGCGCGCTGCAATTAGAAACCAGCTCTTCAGACAGAGCTTGAACACAAATAAGCACAGGTCCGTGTAAAAGTAGCTTCGTATCAGCTGAGGTGAGTCGAAATAGTCTTGGCTATTATTTCTCGACCTGAACCCCAAATCACACATGAATAATTATTCCACCCATTACATCAAGCGGTTTACCTGAGGGGTGATGGTTTTGACACCATTCCACCAAACAATGCTAGCTCAGGAAAAAGCATTAACACATGGACTGGACATGGATGAGTTTGTAACAGAATTCTCTAAAATGAGCAGAAAGTTAATGCTGTGAATATTATAGTGATATGAATAGCTCTTTTATGTTTTCATCAAATTTACTTTATCAAAAGTTACTCAATTGTAAAATGAAAATTAAATGTAAATGTAAAAAAAATATGTATATACATAAGAATGTAAAAATAAAAATGTTATACAATATTATTACTGGACGTAAGAATAATTCAAAAGCTAAATAGTTTTTTAGTAAATAGTTTGTTTATAGTAAATAGTTTGGGGCAAAACATATATACAGTATATACTGTAGTCCCCCCTGCCCACCTGGAAAATCACTTGGCCCACCTTTCATCTCATATCTGGAGCCGGGCCGGTCGGCAGTGTCCTAAAACAAATAAAATCCTGTCTTTGCAGGCAGAATACGCAGATAGAAAGGCATCAAGGAGCCTGTCATTGTTTACATTGTGTCTACTGAAATGCTTTCATTTGGTTTTCTTTTGAGGGCATCACAGATGTGTCCTTATGTCTCATAATCCTGTGTTCAAGGTTAAGTGATCGGTGAAGAAGTTTATCTACAAGTATTAATTTTATGTGTAAAGAATTCATTTTAGATCATGGTGCTTTGAAAGTCTGCCCAGTTTTTCCTCGATTGATAAAGGTGCTGATTTTACCTTTACCTTTTTTCAACGTTCCTTTACCTCTATCTCATCTCGCTTGACCTAATTTACACGGCTTTATAAAAGCATCACCTTTGTTGTGAGCTTTCTGTATTTTAATTATTTCACAGAGGAAACGAAAAGGATTATTCCGTGTTTTTAGTGGCCATCCACGTGCATTCCAAGGGGAGATGCGTCTTTGTGATGAGAGAAGACATCGTAAGGAGAAACTCTTTTAACTTCTGGGGGTCGTTGTTTCAAAAGGCCGGGTTTAAAATGTATCGCGTATCCTCTCACTGCACATTAGAGAATAGAAATGAAGTGATTTAGTGACACACATTGTGCCTCAGATGTTGCTCTGGGAGTAACGGCTCATCTCGGGGCATGTTAAGGGGCTGTTTAATGGTGTTTAATGTGTTCATTCTCACCCTCCCCACCAAACTTCATAGCTCAAAACGACAGCCGCCATACTACCGGGCTATTTTCTCTGATGTATGCTGGAATTTGTGGAAATCTCATTAGGGTCTTTTCTCAGAGCTCCTTTTGTTTCGCCCTGCACACATTCACGGCGAAGCAGCCTTGGATCGAGATGAGCAAACGCTTGCATGCACGAGGAAGAGTTGTTGTGAATGTAAATCCGTATTGAGAACTGATGTTTAGAAAAAGAACGCATGTCAGAATTATCATCTGCCAAACAGTTTTTTTCTTTAATATTTTCCAGCCTTTAAATATGTTAAATGCATTTAACGTCAATGTGACCCAGTCTGTGACCTGGCTAAAGTCATTTTTTGTGATTTACATAAAATAATCATACATAATGCAAATCATTTTCTGTGAAAATATGACTTTGATATATTTAATGTTGGCCATGTCAAAGATTGTGAAATGAATGGTTGAAATCAAACTGATGCTTGTTATCTCACAAACAGATTTTTAGACTTTACTTGGGGTTTCAAGAGCGAAACATTTAGCCACACAGATATTTTAATTTGATGATAACCCATGTTGGCCAGTGCACCTTAGAGAATATGAATAGAAAAAGATGGCTGCATGAAAATCACAGGTCAGCATTTACAGCAACTGACAGGATATGTCTGGACCCTGCGGGCATTCTCCGCTCATTAGGCGGTTTGGTGGTGACACCAGGCCCTCTTCAAGTCAACAGTTGTAAAATCCCTCTATTCATCATGTCGTTAATTTTGTATTCATTTTCGATTTAGCTTAGAAACGCCTCAGCAATTTGTTTTATTCCCTCTCGAGCAAATTACACCCAGCTAATAATCCTAATTAGTCCTCCTAATGTATTTTCCCTCAAACATTTCCTCTAGAGTGACCCTTGAGTGCACAAACCATTATGATTGCCTAAAGCTGTCAGTGTAGTTTTTACTTAAACTATCATCATATTATAAACGTTGCTGTTCTGATTCTTGCGTCAAGCTTGGATGATTCAGTGAATTTCTGTGTCATGTCAGCCTAGACACTTTGTCATGGCCTTCTACCAATTAATAGCACCGTACCTTGGGTGTCATGTCAGAACACAGGTTTTTCTCGGCTGCAAACCTATTTAAAATGCCTATGCGAGTGCCGAAGATCTGTAACGGGCCTTTAAACTGCCAGTGAATTCTGGTAATGCTTTTGAACTCTGTTCTGCTTTCAGAGAATGGATGAAAGCAGAGGTGTGTGCCAGCGTGCCATGTGTCACGGCGTCGAGGTTTATTCTGCTCATAGATAAGAACACAGCATAAGCCTCTCTTCAACCCAGTCGACATGCCTTTTTACGGAATTCTCTCCGTCCAAAGTTGTTTCGCTGTCTACTTTTTAAACTGGCAATTTGGAATGCTAGCCGTGTCTTCTGCCATGATTATTTAGTGTAAACTCTTTTTAGTACAGAAATTACTTATACGTTATGTACAGCATAACCTATTTTTAGTCTTTAATGAAGACTTAAAGGGATAGTTCACCCAAAAAATGACCATTTTTGTATTTGCATTTGAATGTCATTCAAAACCGGTATATGACTGTATATAACATATTTTGAGAAATGTCTCTGTGGTTTTGTGTCCATACATTGGAAGTCAATGGAGCCCCTCTGTTTGGCACCAACATTCCTCAAAATATCTTCTTTTGTGTTCTACAGAAGAAAGTAAGTCATACTGGTTTGGAATGACTCTAGAATTGTTTGGGTGAACTATCCTCCAAATATTTCATTTAATTTGAACTTAATTTACTTTTAGAAGTTTTGAAATTGATAGAGCATAGGCATTGTTCTGTATACTCTTTCATATAGAGTGGATGATTCAGTGCGTGGATAATTGTAGTGTTTAGTGTTTTTAAGATCAGGTTTGAGGTGAACTGATTACAATATTTTGTTAAATTGGGAATTTATTTTGTTTTATATTTTAATCATGTTTTGATTAAAAAAATATGTAGTTAGTCAGTGCTAAGTATGAAGTAATGTAAATTAAGAAATTAGTTCATCTGATGAATTCCAATCATTAATGTTTGTTCGCCCGTCAGAATTTGTCAATATCCCAATGCATAATTCAAAAGGCTTTCCGTATCTCTCCTGTTACATGGCATTCAAATGAATGAGCTCTAATGAAAATGCATAGACATGCTACCTCTATCAAAGGGGGTCAGAAAAAACACCAGCGCTCATTAACTTACATCTAATGCTTTTGAAGCTTTTATTATGAAACAACCCTAAGCATATTGTTGACTCAGTGAGCTAAAACTACTGAATATTCAGTGGATCATTTTTGAAGGCAGATATGTCTCTGACTGGCAGCACCAAAACATCTTCAATCGCTCCCTTTCGGCCGTGAATCGCCCCCTGCATGATAATTAGAAACTCGCTCAATAATGCTGTTGACAGCTGTCACAAACTCACATGCCTTTACTTTATTTATTTTCTGTTTTTGTCATCAATTAGTGCGTTGGAATTTTATTTGAATGTGTTTGTTTTTGTGTGTGCGTGTCTTGGGATTGCGCGAATCATCAAAATGTTTGTTTTTGGAGTCTTGAGCAGATGGCTTTGGGTCCAGTGGATTTGAAACTGTCCATCATCCCCCCCCCCCAGGGTTGCTTGGTGTGAGCTGTACCTTGCATACTTAAAATCAAAGTTCCACATAAAACAATATTTTGTTGTGATTAAATATTATTCAGTGCTGCGTTGAATTGTAAACAGGTAAAACATTATATCAGCAGCGCCATTACAATATCCAATGTCAGGACATTGCACATAGTTTATACGCTAATGTGGGCAGTCTTGATGTACTTGACAGCAACAGTCTGATGCAATCTGAAAAATAAGTCTTAATATTCTCCTCCTGGCCAGTGGATCCCGGAGGGTGGGCAGGGTCGGAGAGGGCCTGACTCATGGGGTCAACGTGTGCTGTACCAGGGTGGGAGAAAAGGACAGCCAGTTAACCACGGTCACAACCTCAGAACATTGGTCCCTCAGAGCTGACACAGAGCTGAAAGTAGTTTGGCCCACACCCGACAGCTAAGGGGATGAATGACATCCAACCTGGGAAGTAATCAGCCCTGGGAGACAAGAGAGGGAGAAAAAGAGTGAAGGCAAAAGTGTGGGGTTGATGAATGCAATGATGAAAACTTAAGATGTGTCTAAATGGAATCCAGTCTGAATGATAAGAATTACGAAAGATAAGTTTACGAAAGCGAGCGAACAAGAGCTTTCAAAATAATGCTGCTTTGTGTCTGTCTTTCGTTATCTTTAGCATACGGAGGCTGCATTTTAAGGCATGCTTTGATGTGAGGACATTGTTCAGTTTAGCCAGCTTCAAGCCCTATTAAAACCAATTGCTTGTCAAGTCCCTTTGTGTGTTTTGCGTTGCTGCTTTTGTTGAGTTTTCCAAATCGGTCACGTATGAGGTTCCATGAGAGTTAGGATGCTGCCTGTCTGTCTGTTCGCTCTTTTTACGTTATCAGGGAAACCTCTGAAGCTTTCGTCTCATTCTATCCCGTTTGATGTTCTTCACATTTGCACATCAGGACTATTGATTTCTTTAGATACATTTAGATGATCACAAAACCACAAGCGCTCTGTGTCGTAGATGTGCTGAATAGTTTTGTGCGCTCAATCACTGGGGAGTGACTGCAGAGCTGTTAGAAAACAACAGTAAAACAAGCTGTAACACGGAAAGCAACAAACGACACAGTTTGAGCTCACCTTCTTTCTGTCTGTGTGCTCTGAAATATTTTATGGGTGACTTGGTTTTAATCTGTCTGTGTTTGCCGTCACATTTTTCAGGTTATCAACAAAAATTTACGCAATTAAAAATTGATCTTAATTTCCGGAATTACCTCCACAAAGTTCTTTTTAGATAATAGCTGTATGATTTAGATGATTTATTTCATTTTAGATTTACTAGCAGACACTCAGGAGACTCGTATGGTGCATTTAGCTCAGCACAAGAATAAATACTTAAGCAAAAACAAACGTTCGTTTGACTTTCATTTATTTTAGTGTGTTTGTTTGATAGTCTGATAAGGAGATTTATTTTCCCAGGGGGGGCTTTTTACTTTATCTGTAGATTATGCAGGTCGGTAGAATAGATTTTTTTTGTCATTAATGAGATGATTGTCACTCGACAGCAGAAGATTTGGTAACGCTTTAGATTACGGCCAGCAATGTATCGCATAATTGAACCGGATTTACAGCATAACTAATTGTAACAATAATGTAGCTCTACAGTACATATCTGTAGATAAAGGGAAACGATACGCAAAGTTTGGGGAATAAAGGGGTAAGAGTAAGGAAAATGAAAAAAAATATTTACGAGGGAACTGCATGCCATATGAACATCCGAATCAAACTGCTCTTGAAATACTTGATTGTAGTTTAAAAAGATCAACATTGATTTCGCACATTTTACACATTAAAACTCATCAAAATAACTAATAACTCATAATTAAAAGCAATTATTTGTGACCAACAATCCTAAAATCAATCAAATAAAAATGAATCCTAAAGTCAAAACTCTGTCAAATTTACAGTCGACAGACTGTCGTTCGTGCTGTTTTGCTTGCGCAAAAACTGAATCGATAATTTCCCCTTATTTCATGTTTGCTACAATAATAAAATTAGAACCCCATACTTAATTAATATCCACAGTACCTTAAGATAGTTGTATAGCATACTGCAGGTCCACGTAATATTAAAATAGTACCCCTTAGTTATAAAATAGAGTATAAATATTTTTTTTTTATTTCCGGACTTCTTTATTACCCAAACTTTGTATATTGTGCCCCTTTACCTACATATATCTATGGTAGAGGTACATTATTGTTACAATTAATTACGCTGTAAATTCTGTTTAATTATGCATTACATTATGGGCTGTAATCTAAAGCGTTACCGAATATTTGTTAGGGGTTTGTTTTATTGTAGATAGAGGGTAATAACTTGTATTTATTTTGTACCTTGATAACGTCTGACCGGTATTTTAATTGTAACACAAAAGAAACACAGATCCCTTGATAGAGGACCAGTTGTGTTGGAAAAAAGGGACTACTGTATGTCCACAATCTGCATCCATTCCTTCCTAGACCTGTTTTTGCTTCTTGATAAATGTGTTCTGTAGTGCTATCTGATAAGGGACAGTTAAAACCAACCTCAGTCTACATTCAGCCCCAGCATTCTCACTTCCTACCTCTGTCTGCCAGCATTAAATGAAGGATCGCTTTCACAGCCTGTCTCGGCTAAACACAATTTGAGTAAAGAAAACACTCATGCATGTCCAGACTGCACGATAAAGCCAGTGAGTTCATCAGAGTTTATCTGTTCGGTTGATATTTTCCATTTTTAGTCTAATTTCTCAGCACACGATATCTTGTGCGATATTGCAGAATTAGTGATTGTGTTATAGATAATGCCTGAAGATGTTTGCCACAGACCAGTCAGTAATACTTTACATGAAAGCTAAATTAAATCCAAACCAATTACAGATTGACAATGTGATTCTTTTGATGTTGCCTTTTCACTGTCATTCTTGTAATGTAGGCAGTTATGCAGCTGAATGGCGTCTGATTTAATTACTTGTAGTGAGCTCCATATTCCCATCAGAGGGCGGAGGGAACGAGGGAGATTGGCAAGGAAATCACACCTCTCTGCCAACAGCCAACCTCCCTCTGCCGCTGGTGAGAGCCTCACACATGCTCCGCTGGAGAGAAGTGTGAATTTTTTTATTAAGGATAGACTTCCGCTTACATATTAGTTCTGGGAACTATATAGAATGTGTTATGTATTTAAGATAATTTAGCTGACAATATTTAAAAATAAAAAAACATCGGAAAACACTAATCTTGTCTTAGATAGTATTACGAGAGCAACATTTTTCATTTTTTATGGTAACTGATCTTATGAAATACAAATAATTATTTTTCATCATTCTAATTATGTTACTATGAAATTCCGTTATGTTTTATTTTATTTCAATCTTTTTCATCTTATGCAACATTTGTAAGAATCTGTCGGTTTAGAGTGAGATGTTGTTAAGAACACTCTCTAAAAGTTCTTGATTACTTTTCCACTCAAAGGACTTTGCGTGGGATGTATCAAAGACGTTTGGACATTACCCTGAGGCATACTGGATTCTGCTTGCTCTGACCTTTTACCTCACGGAGTTGTAATGTCAAGGCTTGCCAGGAGCTATTTTTTAGATTCTTCTATTGCTTGACTTGATTGCTGGCAGCACAGGTGTCAGACATAAGATCTGAGTTTCCTGAAGGAAGTGTCGCCCTCAAGGGTCACCGAGACGAATATATATGTAGGCCTATATTTGTTTTTCATTTCATTTAGTTGAAATTGGGACGATCACTGGTAAGGGCTTTTTAGTTCCAAGTAAATTGCCTTGTTGAGTAAAATCTGCATTGACAAGCATGAATATCCAGGTTGGTTTATGCTTGTTTGGAGCTACACGGAACAGCATAGTTATGGTGACCAAGTTAGATGAGAAAATGAGAATGCTGTTTTTTACCCTCAAGTTGATCCTGTATGATGTTTTCTTCTCAAATTGTAAAAGAAAACGTGATAGATGTTAGGGGTGTAAATTGGACAGTTCATCACGATACGATGCCGTATCGATATTCTCCACCAGCGATTCGATATTTGCCGATACCTCGGAAATGTTAGCGATTCGATTCGATTAATATAATCGATATTTTGATATTACTTGCCTAGTTTACACATGCAGTTACATTTTTAACAACTCACAAATGAAACCAAAATATGTAAGATGAACGTTTAATTAAACTCTTTGAAAACTGCACACACTCTGTCCAAATGGGACATTTACAACAATAAACTATAGTGTTTCTGCTAGGATTTTATAGAACAGTGGGGCTGGATGGGGTCATAGGCTAATTAACATATTCATGATGTCATCACGTAGTTTTGTTTTATACTTTATTAGAGCATATTGCCCAATAAAGCCGTTCTCGTGTACATATTGTCTGTTTCATATCAAACATGCTTCTCCAAACATACTCTTATTAAAGAGAGATGGAAAACTATATCTGGACGCCATTTCTGCGTTAAGCGTAGGCTTAACATCTAGCGGCATTGGCTTTGCCCTTCTCAGAGTAGTAAGTTAGACGCTGAGCGGTGATCCCTGCTCCGGGAAAGCGATTACTGCCGACAATTTCCCACTAAATGAAAGCTAAGGTTTATCCAAAAAGACGTTAAGTTTGTCTGTATGCGCCTCTACTGAAAAAAAGTCACTAAAACTATGAAAGAGTTGCTAACTTAGCAACACTAGCGAGACAAATTAGGAATGAATGGGAAACAAGGCGTCACCGAGATGCAGCAGTGGTGGTCAGGATTTTTGGTGTGACAGCGCTCCACTGCAAAATGAATCCAGCGAAAACTCAACAAAAAACACACTTATACGGACGTTACGTGAGGAATGGGGTCACGGAGAGTGTCAAAATAAAGGTACCTCATATTTTACGTGTGGCATCGATGCATCGTATCATTAGAAAATTAATCGATACATCAATCCATATCGATGTATTGTTACACCCCTAATAGATGAAAAATTGTGAGAATTTCTTTTTTGTGTGTGAATAAACCGAGGCTGTCAGTTCCAAACATTTTCATTTGTGTTCCAGAGAAGAAAGGAACATCATGTTACAAATATTGACTATGTTCATTTTTTGATGGGGATCCTGATGGGGACACCAGCATCACTGCCTTGGGAATATCATCTAAACATTTCTGTTCAACAACCTTTCAGCAAAATGGATATTACATTATCGGCATTCTTTGCAGCTTTGAATCAACTCACACACACAAAATGAAACATATTCTTTAGTTTATTTTCCCAGTATTTGAGTTGCCAAAAGTCTGCAAAAGAATCTAGGGCAGCTTTGAGGCATGAAATATACAGTGGCTGATAGCACAGACAGGTGCTGCTGTGGCGTACCGATTGTGGGAAGTAGCGATCACATCCCCTGCGTGTGTGTATGCGTGTGTGCATGTGTTTGTGAATAGCCACATCTCGCTTCCTCATTGGCAGACCTGCATTATACAGGACACATGTGCATCTCTTCCATATCTGGCCTCCAGCTGTGAGTCATAGCTAATGAAATAATTCATATACCAACCAAAGAGACATTGTTTTCTCTCTCTCTCTCTCTCTCTCTCTCTCTCTCTCTCTCGGAGAGTGTCATAAAGAGAGACTGAGAGAGGAAGGGGAAGAAAGAGAAGACTTATTGTGGATAGGGAGGGTTTTTTGTGCCGTTTCGCATCTAAAAATCACAAGCCCCCGCGTAGAACTTCAGACGGCCCTGTCAGCTGCATCGATCTCAAGGAGAGACGTGTCAGACAGAGCCGAGAGAAGTGGCTGAGAGTCGGAGCTAAGGGGCCTGCTGGAGAAACAGATGGAATAGCAGAAACAGAGATAGGAATAGTTTGACAATAAACATCAATAATGAAAAAAGTTTGACAATAAACATCAGAGAAAGGAAAGGAGGAGGAGGATGGGGTGGATTGTTCAGCTTGGCACAGGTTACAAAATGAGAAGGAAATAAACTAAAGTGGGCTAAAGTGCTTCCAGGGTTTAGCACAGATTTATACATTTAAAATTTTCCGAATTACATGAACAATTACATAAACAAATAAAAGTTTTTTAATTAAACTTATCACAATGCTAGTGTTGTGTTTGCAGTTTCCAGAGAAAGAATATATGAATATTTTCTTTTAAATACTGGTGTATATATATATAATTCTATTCCATGACTCTGTGACACAGTAAACTCATGAACACATACAACCAGGGACGGATTATGACTTTGATGTGCCCTGGGCACGGACGTTTCAAAGGCCTCCTGGCTTCACGTATTTTACGACAACAGTTTTGCATCTATGCTGAAATACCCAGGATTTAGGAGCTTAGGAGCGGTTTCGCACTGTGTCATGCGTTTTAGACGCAAAAGCGCTCAGGAATGGTTTGAAAAAGCACAGCGCAAACCACGAGGGTCTCGTGGCACTCTTTTGATAACAGAAATTGCCATATGCCAACTTGCTATTGTAAAAAGCTTACGACACTTGTCCCGCCTTCGGGGTGGAACAGACATTGATGAGCTGCGCTGTGTGAAAAAATTTTAATAATTTCAATTTGACACAGCATCTTAAAACCATGGCGCTTATTTGAAATGCTGCAAACGGTGCGAGACGCAGGCATAACAGCTAAACACGTCCATCTAGAGCGTGTTTACATAGAAAAACAATATGGAGTAGTTCAATAGAATAGAACAACATCTTCTGTGTAAAATGCACAAAAAAACAACACAAATTGGTTTATTTATGTTTCGCAGTACTCGACACCTAAAAAAGCTTCTGATTTCTCCAACTCATATTACGTGGGTATAGGCTTATTCCTTGCATAATTTACATTTCTGCATTAAGAAGACGAGCACTTAACAGTCCATGCATTACAAATTAAGCAATATCAATCACCAAAGCATTTAACGATCTCCTAATAAAAAAGTTGGTTTTGATTTAGCTGAGAGGTATCTTTCGTGATTTCCTCAGAGAAAACTCTTCCACAACATAATCCAATCACAAGACTGCATTCAATGGCCATAAAAGATAGCGAACTGAGATGTCTTTGGCACATTTCTGTGGTTTTAAATTCGTGTTGTTATTTTGCCTAACTGTCTTCTACACGTGACTTCTGCATGCTTATATTACAATGTTTTTACTCACCTCTAGATGTCCTTCTCAACAATGCATTAGTATTATTTATTAGATTTATTCGCTACGTTTAATACTTCACAACTGCAAAAACAATCCCTTTATTCCACAGTATTCAACGCTGTTTTATTGAGAAATGTAAAATAAATAAAAAATGAATACATACAGTATAATACATTTTCCAGGGCCCCCTGCTGGTCTAGTGCCCTGGTTATGTGCCCAGTAGGCCCGTGCGTTAATCCGTCTCTGCATACAACCTCTCATTTACTCCACACTTAACTCTGACAAGTGCAGAATGAGTTTTCCGGCTTTCACGCTATTTTCTTGGTTGTCCCATTAGATTAGGCTCAGGGCTTCATTAGTCACTTTAAAGGAGTTTAGTTCATCTTTTATTTCTGTGGAGTGGAGTTAATCAGCCACGCCGGTCCTTTTAAAGTTTTTAATAGCCGTTTGTCAGGAGCCAGACGAGTCAATCTGGCCGAAAGACCTGCCGATGTGATTAGTTACACAGCGAGACTCAAAAAAAACATCAGGCCTGAAATGTACAATTTCACTTTGAATGTTTACTCATCACTTGAGATTGTAACAGTAGCAAAGCGGTGCTTTTTCTCAGTTTGTCTCTTTCTCTCGGTGGGTCACTCACCTTCTGTCTTTTACCGTCTGTAAACACTTGCGTGTGTGTTGTGTGCAGACATGAATAAGTCTTGCAGAGCAAAGAGGACCGTGCTTTGCTCCCCAGAGTAATCTGTCAATCATATTTCACGTCCAGCATTGAAAAAGAATAAGAGGATCCCCGACGGATGCGCCAAAGAGGCTTCAGTGATCTGCAGGGGCGGCACGAACAGAATTTAAAGAACACTGAAGCAGGCTTCCACACACCCAACGACATTCTCACAGTTCTCCGAAACTTGATCAAAATACTGGCACTAAAAACTTGTTACTTATGAGATCGGAGAGGGTGTTAAATAGGGACATTTGACTGAGCTCTTTTGACGCCTTTAGCAGTCAAACCTCTATTGCATTTCTGAGATCATCAGAGCTGTTAAATGTAATCCAGATTGAACACAAAGGGAGAACACAGCCAACAGTAATTAATATAAGATTCCCTGTCAGCGCAGTGAATCCTAATTATGTGGAAAAGAAATGACATTGAACATTTAAACTACATCACGCATCGGCGGATGTTACAGACCTACGATTTCAAAGGAAGTTCTCACACCAGGGAACAACTTCCCTGTCAAAAAGATACAAATCCCAGATCGTTGTTTCAAAATGATTGCAAATGAAACCCTCAGGCTACTATTTACAGAGATTCACCATCAACATGGCTCCGAAATTGCTTTGAAAGCACAAATCATACCTGGCAGGGACAGAATCTGCCTATGTCTCAGATCACCTAATGTATAAGACATTATGAATTGCATCTGACAATCTCTATAACCAACTCTTGTCTTCTAACAAATATTTTCTGCATAACTATTATCATATGAATATTAGGCTTTAGAAGCACAGCAAAACTAAACATGTCGAAAGATGGGTTTTCTGTTCAGGTTCTCGCCAGGAGGATGTTGTGGTCAGCGATGAGATGCTTGTTCAGTCAGCTATAGCATTGAAGCAGAGACACACAACATATAGACTGAAGGTTGAAAACGCAGAGGGAGGAAGACTAAAGAAAGAGAAAATATGATCTGTCAGTCCGTTCAAAACAAAGCCGGGATTACCAGGGCTAAGACAGCGTGGACTGCCTCAACCTCTATAACTTCTGCTGCCATAGAAACCTGCACAGTGGCCCTGGTCTTGGATTGTGTGAATGATGCTTTAATAGACTCATGATGTGGATAATCCTAGCGGGTGGGAGCGTGTAAGTAATTCTATAATTAATGCCATTAAATTCACAAAACAGTTGTAGTCTTCCAGGACCTCTTTCATTTTACGGACCATATATTCAGCATATTAGTCGTAGATTCAGTAATTTCGTTTTTAACTACAGAAACAGCACACCATTTTTTCAAATTAAACAGTGTTAAGAAATGATAGAATTAGTCCTATATTGTTATTTAACTGCGACTGGTCATTCAGCTTGTGTGGTTGTAGAACAGACGTCTTTTTCTAGCTTAGTTTCAATGTCTGGATGGACTGCAGAGGGAGCTTTGCATTTTGAATGTACGAGTATGTCTACAGCGTATCAAACATGTGTTTAAAAAGAGCAGAGAAAATCCTGTTTTCCATGATATGGCCGCTTTAAAAGGGTTTTGTGTGGTGGATTCTTGTGATGTAGGTTCTGTGTGTGGAGTCTCTGTGGTACCATCTGATGAGCTCAGGCAGATCAAAAGAAGAAGTAAGTGAAGGAGGTCATCAGATAACTTTATGACAGTCTAATGAGATCAGTTATGATCTGACTTCCCTACGTGTAATTGCTGCTGCTTTGTTATGAAGGCAAAGAACGGGATGCTCTTTATGTAATTGAAAAGATAAAATAGTTACCACTACTTAAACTTAAAGTTTTCTGTACTGCTACTGAGAACATTAGTGTTCGAGCAACTTTATCCTGTTCTCATTTTCAAGCAATCAAAGCGAATCTGAACTCTGGCCCTGATAATGCTACCCCAGCACAACAAACAGACTCATCCGCTGGCCGAAGAGACGTTCGCCGTCCCAACTCATCAGCTTTAGATCTGACATGTAATGTCTCCACATGCTAAATGGCAGCAGTAATGTTGTAACGTTGATCTTTTGATAAACAGCTGACGTGAGACTTTATCTTCATAGCTTCATGAAGCTAGAGTAGTTCATTACTAAGTCCATTTTCTAAAGATGCGAACAGACTATTCACGTTATTCCTCAAGGAATCACCTTGAGATATTGAAAGTCAGTGGGTGCGATCTGCATCTGTGAATACAGCCTCTTCAGTGGCGTCTTTGAATGAGTTTTTTTTTCTCTTCTCACCATGTGTCCACTGGAAAGTCATCCAGGGCGTTCAAAATAATATGATGTTGGGGCTTTTTATAACACAGTTGGACAGTATGCTGGACTTCAAAACAGTGCTTGTTATGAATGTAAAAGCTTAAATTTACAATTTAATCATTTTGGGCTGAGTCTGTACTCCTCGCTGCTCCCTACTGCACAAAAGTTAAACAGACTTTTGAATTTCACCGGAAAACCGAATATGCGACATTTTCTGCCTGTGAAATCCAGGCTAAAGTCACCAATTTTATAATTAACTACTGGCTGGGGGGTTATTTTCTAAAAGAAAAAAGGTTTTTAGTCTGTTGTGTCATTTGCCAAGGGGAAAAAAAACACCTCCCCTCAAAAAGATACATGATTTCAGGACTCATTTGGGGTATTTCTGTACATTTTCAAAGGATGAGCAATCATAATAGTGATGCTTTCCATTCACCTGATTCCTTTTCACCTCATTTAGTACGATTACTATAGTAACAGGTGTTTTTGTTTCCTTTTGTTTGCATCCAAGCAGTGGTGCTGAAGATGAAGGAATCTTAAGCTTGTCTCCCCTTTTGTCTCCCACCTTGTCCCATTGACCTCTGATTTAAAAATCCAACTGTATTTTTTCCCGGGGTTTATCCTCAGGTGTATCACTCACAGTAGTCTGCACATTCTCTATTCAGCAGCAGGTCAGTGATGCCTAAGAGTGTTTGTGGCTGTTCTGCAGGACCGAAGGTACGCGGAGGCAGATTGAAAACGAGTCGGAGCTTCAATCAAGCCGAGGGCCTTGGAGAAATCTATCCCTCCACCAAGGTCTCATTTATGCACAAGTGATGGATTTAACCGCAGTCTGGAGAAAGAGAGAACAAGAGAGAGAGAGCAAAATTGCATGCCTCTCATGTTTGTTTGTAACACCTGCGAGCTTCGCTTGCGAAATCAAATTTGCTCCTTTGTAATTCAGTGGCTAATGTCATGTCATACGCACATGTTTGATTCAAATCATTCCATGTTAGCAGCTGGAAAAGAGAGATGCAAATAGCCTGACCTGCGGTGTCGTACGTCCTGGCAAAACGGCCTTTGACAGATTACACATTAACATTTGAAACGATAGTGGAAAAATCGCTCTTCACACTATTCTCCTTTAGCCGAGACAATTACACAGTAGATTTCATGACGTGAACACTGATCTCGGTGTGGCCGCTGCATAGTAATTTCATTTCCAATGAATAGATATTGATCTATTTGTCATCTCTGAAATGCTAAAAGCACCGTAATCAAATACGTGAAAAGCATTGAAGGAGAGGGATGGAATACACAATAAACCTGCTGAGTTGTGATGTATATATGTGTGTGTGTGTGCGGGGGGGTTACATGAGTACTTTTACATGCACATATTGGTTAAAATATTCGCAGAGAAACACAGAGCAGAGAAAATGCTGGACAGAGAGCAAGCAATCTGTGGTCTGTGACAAACATCTGTCACACAAAAGGATTTGTCTGATTGGTTGGTCCTATATATCTCAGTCTGCTGTCGCCTGCTGGCAGTAAATTTATACTCTGGTGATCTGGTAATCTGAAGCCTTGCCTGCCACCAGGACAGTCGTATCTCACTCACTTCTGCCCTCGAATAGAAATTCCCAGCTGGGTAATAATTTTTGTGGTGACGCTTGGTCAGGAGTGGTCCTAAAATTCCTAATGCATTTCTCTTTATAGTGAATGTGTTGTGTTTTTATTCCGGTCAACACTGGGTTACTCTCTAACTCTGATGCTTTTGCTCCATATAGTTTGATGAACTTGAAACACTGACCTGTGACATTTTGCTATCTTCACTAGACAGGACAGATCCTGCTATGTTTGTGATTACCGGCTGGAAAATATGAGTAATATAATAGTATAAGCGGCAGGATTATGGCACAGCTTTTATTTCTGTTTGACGCGAATGGTTACATTTATAATATAGGCACATTGTTTCAAGCCATGTGTGATCATCCATGAGAAAAACGCTCAGGCGGGCGCTGAGCAGACAAATACCGTTTGTAGGACAGATGGTTGATGAGACTATGTTTAGAAAGCAGGTGAGAGGTGATTCATGAGGACTGGGTGTGTGAACATATTTAATGGAGACAGGCAGCTGAGATTAAAACCAGGCTGTGAAGTGCATTCTTCTGTTTTCCTTTCTTTCTTCATCAGCCTTCATAAAGCTTTGTGAATGGGATTAAACAAACCTGGCTTGGAGACTCGCACTGTCATCTGCACCAGAATTGGCCACAGAAATTTCCCTCAGCCATTAAAATCCACAGACCCGGCCCAAGTGCCCTGAGCATCCTGATCAGATTAGAATTAATAGAAACATCTTTAGTAATTACTGATCTTGTCGATGTGGCTGCTGTGTCGGGTTTAGTAATAGGAGTCAAACCATTAAACTAGAATAAAATTGCTGGAAACTTTTGTGATTGATTTTCGATGGTTGTGTTTAAAGGTGCTTTGATAAATGGGTTTGCGGTGACTAGAAGAAAAGCTCCAAATTAATGGTTTTAATGCAATCTATAAGGCAGTCTTTATACGCCATGGCCTATTTCTTCATAATACATAAAGCCCTTTGAAAAAAAACATGACCAAATTGTAATGAGCCAATTAAGTTTGTACTGTATGTGTTGGATAATAAGATGCGACCTATAGGTATATTATTCAGTATAATGTACTGTATCTTTGGATACATTTTACATTTACAATTAAATTTCTCTTTTATTTAGAAATAATATCTAGTTGAAATTAGGGATACCATTTTTTAAAGACAGAGTACGAGTACCGATATTTTTTTCTGGTACTCGCCGATACCGATGCCTGTGCCTTTTCACAACACAGTGAGACTCATAAAAATGGAATAAGTTTATAAATACAAACAACTCTACCTTAAACACATTATGAAAAAATATATATAAATTTATGTGCTTGTCACAAACTTTCAAAGCAAATTTCACAACAAATTTCAGGCAGTTCTGTCACATGAGGTATCGGTCTTTGGTATCGGAGGATTTTTACGAGTACAAGTACAAGTACATGAGCTTAGTATCAGGCACGATACCGATACCGGTGCATCCCTAGTTGAAATCATATATACTGTAGTTTCCTTCTACAATACAATGTATGACATCTATTGAGCATATTTTTTTGTAAAATATTTTTTACATCCAATAACGAAAGTGACTTGCCTTACCACTCTCCCCTAAATATAGAGTGCTAGACATCAGTCACTTCTCAATATGCCTGCGTCACACAACCCGTCATCCCCCTGAGACAGAACAGCATGAATTCATATATCTGACCACTTGACTGGGTGGTTCAGTGAGAGGCATGTTGACTTTTCATCAGTCGGCAGGACTAGTAGGAAAGCAAAATTAAGAGTTCAAATGTCAGAACTTCATTGTCACTTTGCATTGGAGCACAAGGCCAGAGGAAATGCTTATTAACAGAAACACTCCTTTTCCTGCTTTCTCCAATCCTCTGTTATTTGTTTTCTACTCCGCAGTCCCCCTCTCCACCTCTCATCACTGCGCTCTTCCCCGTGCATCCAGCCCTGTAGATTCCCACAGAGAGACAGACGCCTTCCACTTAATCAGCTGCTGTGTTTCTTGTTCAGATAAATTGGAAGCTTGTTTCTCTTGAGAGGTCTTTCCTGGAGGACGACACTGCCGTCAACATCACAGCCGTACGAGCTCGGCGGAACATACTGGTGCACTGATTAGTGTGAATGTTTGAGGGAATGCTACAGGGTGAGGAGGGGCGGTTGACACTGCTCGATTAGCACCAAGGGTCTTCACATGCAGTTAGTGAAGAAAGAACTCAACACCTCTTTCTGTGCAGCTTCCTTTTACTTTGAATTGCAGATCTGTGTGTTTTTCACCCACCGATGATGGCTGTGAAAAGTGTCCTTACCTCAAGGTGCAGATCAAGCTAGCCTTCATGCAAACGAACGAGTGGAGGAGAGTGTATTATTCACTATTTGTCAGTCTGACCTTCGTATTTTTTCATTTTTTATGAGCGTTTTAACATGTATCACTGTCGATTTTTGTCTCTAAGTTCTACGGAGAGGTGGAACTTAAAAGGGGAATCATCCTCTCATAAATTAAGTGCTAATAAGAATGGTTTTACCGGTTGTTGGCGTGAGGGAACTTTATTTTTATGGCCCTATAAAAGATCTGAGTCTTTAGACATTTAATGGTCAGTTCTTTTTGCATTCAGCCGACAGCTGGAAATAGATCCAGCGACCTCTTCAATTATATCCGTGAAAATGTCCTTAATGTGCTGCTTTTGCATTTGAATACTTTTCATTTCATTGTCTTTCCTGCACTCACATATTAACGCTCATAAAGGACTAATGACACTTTTGTTCAAGTTCATTCATTTTTGCCTTCTTTATGTCTTTGTAGGAAAACCCCTACATGTGCAACAATGAATGTGACGCGGCCACAGACGAGCTGGCTCATCCCCCAGAGCTCATGTTTGACTTCGAGGGTCGCAACCCCACCACCTTCTGGCAGTCCACCTCCTGGAGAAAATACCCCAAACCTCTGGCGGTCAACATAACACTTTCCTGGAACAAGACCATCGAGCTGACCGATGACATTGTCTTCACGTTTGAATCGGGTCGGCCGGAGCAGATGGTTCTGGAGAAGTCTCTGGACTATGGACGTACCTGGCAGCCCTACCAGTTCTATGCTACCGACTGCCTTGACGCTTTCACTATGGAGCCTAAGACAGTCAGAGACATTACCCAACACACACTGCTAGACATTATCTGCACCGAGGAATATTCCAGAGGCTACGTGTGGAAGAATGACAAGACCGTACGCTTCGAAGTCAAAGACCGTTTCGCGCTGTTTGCCGGGCCCAAGCTGCACAATATGGCCTCGCTGTATGGACAACTGGACACCACCAAGAACCTGAGAGACTTTTTCACCATCACCGACCTGCGCGTACGTCTCCTCAGACCTGCCACTGGCGCCACCATGGTGGACGAGAACAACCTTTCGAGATACTTCTATGCCATCTCTGACATTAAAGTACATGGCAGGTAAGACGTCTGGCTCATTCATGTGTCTCGGTTGATTTTGCGGTCGGATTTTGAATGGAGATTGCCCTCAGCTGTTTTCCTAACCATGTTTCATTCTCTATCTCTGCATATTGAGAGGCAGGCTAGATATACAGTACTTTATTTTATATTTTTAGGGGTATATTTTCCAGTTCCTTACAAAGTCACAGTTTTGCAAAGCTATTGCATGCTCAGTGTTTTTCAGCAGCTTTCCAAAATATGCATCCTAAATTGACACTTAAGACTGTGAAATTCGTTGTTCTGACACCTGTTCTATAAACAGGAGTTCATTCTCTAATTAATTGCCTCCATCTCACCTATGCAAGCTCATCTCTTTTGGTTGTAACAGGGTGGAAAGATGAAGTTCAGCAGCTGTCGCTGTTTCGTCTGAGTGTCAAAGGTCAAAAATGAATTTGTTGTTTTAGCAGTAACATTTATTTAATTAAATTGTTTTATATTCAGCTGTGGCGTAACTTTGTTTTGAAAAGTGGTGGGGACAAAGATGACAGAAACAATACTTTAATCAATTGTTTCAGTAATAACTCTTTGGGAATATTTACCATACATTGTTACGGTCCGTCCATTGGCTACTCCGCTTTTCGACACTAGCTCTCACAGTATGTGGTTCCCAAACTGTCATTTGGGGAAGGTCGTGGTGCATATCACTTAAAAACAGTTTATTCCTATGACTAAAAATGTCACTTGTTCATTGGTTTACGTGTTTTTGTGCTTGGACACTGGATGCGCAAGCAAGTGGCTCTCTATCTTCTGCAAATATAACTTACAAGTGTGAGCAACGGGAGATGGTGGGAAAGCAGCGCATCCTGCATTTTCCACGAGTTTTGGATGTTAATGGCCCCTAAACAATACACACCTTCCGCGAGCATTTCCTAATTTCTTCCAAAAAGTGGTGGGGACATGTCCCACCCGCAAATTACGCCTATGATATTCAGTAAGGTTTGAGATGATGTTTTGTTCATTTGTGGAATGCTTTTCCATTTGTGAAATGCATCATGTAAGTTCACCCTGACTGTTTAAAATTATATTAAACATGCAAAACAACTTATAATTTATAATCTATGGACCTCACACTAAACACCTGTGGAACTGCAGTTCAGCATTTAACTTCGGTGTTAACCCAGATTTATAAACTGTTTCTATTTTAAAATAACAATAATTCAAAAAATGCTTTACCCAGGATTAACACAGCTATTGGGTGTTTTAGCATGGCAGAAGTATTATACTGACCAGGATCTGTTTTAGTAGGGAATTAAACTACAGATTAAAAAAACATAAAAAAAGGAAAGCAAAGATGAGGCAAATTCCCAACCTGATCTCACAGGAATTTGATGTGGCTAATTCATATGAATTTTTGTGATTTGTACAAAAACGTGTGATTATTAGAAGAACACAAAACCCCCTCCCCATAACCCCACCCTTAATGTCACTGCAAAAGCAACTAAAACATTGAATAAAATTGATATGAATTAGCCACCTCGTAAACTAGTTCCCGTGAGATTGTGTTCAAACTCCTCATCAGGTTGCAAAAATAGGTGTGTTACACTTGTTGTGTGTGAATGTTGCTAAACTTCTTACTTAGTGATGATGACGACTGATCCCAGCAGGCTGTAAATTTTACTTTAAAACTCCCTCAAGGCTGTGTTCCTAATGTGACACATCGAGGATTGGTGAGTGTCAGATCTGACAGATATTTATGAAAGCACGACCCACCGTCTTGTTTCTGACAATGTGATCCAGAGTTCAGCGGTGTATTCGTTGTTGTGGGTTTTTCTTTCAGAAACTCCCTGTCATAGAAAATCAGGATTCATCTCCTACCATATGCTCACAGCAAGTGTACGCTTCTTCACCCCATGAAATGTGTCTTTGAAATTTTGTTTTGTGCATGCGCCACTAGACTCCGGCAGAAGCCAATGACCCCAAGCGCAGGACCTCTTGATCGCTGAAGAGATTTGATCTATATTGGGACGAAACAAAGGAAGGCTACTGTAAGTAGGTCAGCAAAATGAAAGAAACTGGTGGAGAATATACACTTCAAAGTTGCATACTTAAAGGGATAGTTCACCCAAAAATGAAAATTTTGTCTTCAAGTTGTTTCAACACTGTATAAAAGTGTTTTTTCTGTTGAACACAAAAGACGATATTTTGAAGAATGTGGCAAACTAAACCATTCTGGGGCACCATTGACTACCATTGTAGTTTTCTTCCCTACTATGGAAGTCGATAGTGCTCTAGAACTGCTTGCTTACAAACATTCTTCCAAATATCTTTCTATGTGTATTGTAGAACAACGAAATACACACAGGTTTGGAACAACTTGAGGGTGGGTAAATGATGACAGAATTTTCATTTTTGGGTGAACTAGCTTTAACGTTTGTTGTGTGCATGTATGGTATATTATTAATAGCAAGTTAGGTCTATTTAACTATGAATAATAGGTAAGAGAAAAAGCATAGGAAGTTTGAATCGAAATCGATATTAAAATGAAGCGGGCATATTGTTTGTGTGAAAAACAGCTGGAGAGAAAATAAGGTTGTGCTTTTTAAATCTGCAAGTAGATCCGTATTGCTGAAAGCCCTGGTGTTGCTGATGCAGGCTGATGCAGACATTGTTCTTCGAGAGCATATTATTGGTCAATAAAAGTTGCAAGATATAAAGTGCAACAATGTTTTTGGTCTGTATCCCCAGATTTTGACAATCCAAAGATATTCAAACGCACAGGCTGCATGCTTTAAACCCAGATATCTGTTGATTAAAATGTAGGAGTACACAAGTGTACAAAAGCTAGCCGACATGGACTACAAATCCAATTCCAATATTAAAAACTGCACGCAACACCCTGTCTTTTCATATCGTTCCCCGTTTCTTTCTATTTCCCTTTCATTCTATTCCTCATTCCCCCTCCATCTGTGTGTTGATCAATAGAGTGTAATTAAAGGAGGGATGAAGCAGGCTCCTGAAGGAACCCCATCCAATCAAACTCAGTCTCCTCTGACACACTGCTGGCCCTCACTCATTCTGATGTGTCATGTATGCATTATACATCAGCCCTCTCACTTTATCCACCATAGCCTCTGCAGGAGAACTGAAGACTCCTGCTGTTCCTGGTTAGCTTGCAGTGAAGACAAAGAAGGGTGTAAATGTCTGATATAAAAGTCAAGTCTGCGAGACAATCTCTCATCAATAATGTGAATCATAACTATTTTTTAGATGATTGACATGTCTTTATATTCTAAATGAGGACAGACATTGAATAATCAAATATTACAAGTAGTAACAAACAGTGTATTGAATTATTAACATATAGCCAAACATGACATGTTGTGTGCCGGGGTCTTATTTTTAAGCCCAAAACCACCTTTCATAGGAGGGACCAGAACTGTTTATTTACCAGCCCAATGGGTTCCTAATTGGCAAATAGGTCTGTTTAGCCCCTCTCTATATTGGACAGATGGGTGTCACTGCACATTGACCAGTCGCAATTGATTATCCCATTGAACAGTTCCATCGATTAGTTATGTCTGAACAGATTGAGTTCTGCCATTCTATTGACAGCAAAACTTGACAGGATCAGATCAGCGTGGATTTAAAGCTGCATTTCCCACATTAACGCAATTATGATATGAAATTAAAATCTTGGATTCCTTACATTCTATAAAAAAGGGACAAACTTGTTCCTGAAAGATGTCAGATGTTTTAAAAAGTGTGGTTTGTTAACAGTGCAAAACCGTAGCATTTTTAGTTAGGCCCGGATACAGTCGTCTCCCCAGAGGATCGATGATACAGTGATTGATCGTTTAATTGCGGTCCTCCTTGGCTGCTCGGATGGGCAGTCGCTCGCCAAGCAGTCAATGTGTTTTTTCTCTTTTCCTTTTTCCGGCGTGCTTGGCCCATGCTGAGGCCAGGAACCGGTGGACAGATAATCTATTTGTGCTAATTTCAAGATTCATCCCACACCCCGCCTCCCCTTCCTGAATAAGTCATTCCGCTCTGTATCTTCCTCTTGCCATCTCGTGTGCTGCGCTCTGCACTTCAGCTCCTCCACATCAGCACATTTCAATGGTCTGGTCATCTGATGTTTCAGCAGTCTTCTGTTCCACACGCTCTTCCTCCACAAAACTTAATCTAATCATGTTATAGCCTCCCGGCCTCTGATGATCGCGGTCCAATTTGCATCGCTGTGATTGTATTGAAAGTGTAAAGTGGTAATCGTTTTAGCGTATGCTTTTGAAGAACCGATCCGAAGACGGGTTTAGATGTGTTTTGTTTGACCTCTCGTACCATTGACTACGGATCAGGAAGCTGCTGCCCAGGCAGTTCATCTGAGACGCGGTGTATGTGCGTGTGTGTTTCTACTGTTGAGTAACAGAATCGGAGGACAGAGATCTAAATGATGAAGTGTAATTACACACCCAATTGATTCTGGCACCTCATTCATCATCCAGTCATCATGTTATTCACAATTGCTTTTTCCACATGTCAGCCTAGCTAAGAGAGCAATTTAATGTCTAAAAACACACAGGTGACCCAGCAGATACATCGCTGTCATCACTCGACAATTCCTGAAACCAACGAATTTATAGCTCCTATTCTCAGTCTCTCAGAGTCCACTGTCTAAATCAGAAATTGTATTAGAAATCATCTCGTCCCAAAAACGTTTTTTTTTTGTACGTTAGGATTGTTTACTCCCAAAGATGTGTAAATAAATAAACTGTGGTAAGCAGTTTATTTATTTATTTCTGCAACTCTCTCCATGATTAATAAGCACATTTAGTTATTCTGTTGTCTGCATCTGCTTATTTATGCCCATGTCTGCCTAAATTCTCACCCTAATTATGACACATCTTCTGCAAGACCACTGTTCTTCCTCAACACTCAACACTCATCACACACACACACCTACACAAACACATGCACATTTTTTTAGGTTTCTCAAGTAAATGCTTTTAGAACCATATTTTTCTTTATATAAATTAAAAAGCCAGTATTTAGATGTTCAAATATTTCTTTAAATATTTAAATGTAGATTTGGAGCTTGTTGCTAGAAATTGATTTGAAATCAGCTCCTTTTTCTCTTCACTTATATTTTATATGTTTAGTTACATTTTGTTTATTGATGAGGATAGTTTGAATAGTTACAGAGGGTTCAATATTTCAGTTTCTCATCATGATATGTGTTTCTGTTTGAAAGCTGTTAATATGTAAATAATTGTTCATTTTATTTGTATAGCATCTGTCTATACATAAAGTGCAGTTAAAATGGCTTTAAGTAAGATTATAGAAACATTGCAGAATGACGTCATAAAAAGAGATAAGATAAGGAAGATGAAAAATTAATACATTGTGATGCTTTACAATATGTTATGATGTTTGCAATAATATTACGATTAATAATAACAAATGTTAATAATAATTATTATTATTATCCATTATTATGTATTATTGTTGTTGTTATTATTGTTGTATGATAGATATTATGGGTATTATACTAATATAATAATTAATATATTTAATACTGATAATTAATAATTAACATTATTATATTAATACTCTATTAATACTTAATAATTCATATATCAACAATAATAACAACAACAATAATGATAATAATATATAATACAATAATGTTGTTGTTGTTGTTGTTATTAATTATTAATATATTATTATTATTGCAACTAATGGAAAGTGAACTAAAATTCTTATATCTTTAAAGCAGATTAAAATGATTTGACCATCAAAAAAGCCACTAGTTCGTTAATAATGGCTCACTCTTGTTTGCCAACTTAATAGTGTTTTTCTTTAGCTCATTGTCTCTGTTCTTTAGCAGCACAGGTAACATCACTCAAAGATATACTGTAAAAGGTGCCACCTGCCTTGTAAGCCTATTGCCACCTGCAGAAACCATTTCAACAAGTCACCATCAGAAACACGAACGCTCCCACCGTCCGGAAAATCTCTCATTCCTTCTATTTGTTTTTCTTATCGTATTTTTCGCTGTCTCCCCCTGACCTCCGCACTCTTTTTTACTTATTTACGGATGACAGATATGCTTGTTGGTTCTTCGCTGTCTGTGGTTTTCATACAAGGCTACTTCACATATTGCCTAGCACTTCTTGTCGGAGCTAATGGGGCTCACCGCTCTGTCTCTCTCAACCATCGCCTCCCCATAATAAGACACCCACTGCTTTGAGAGTTTCTCAAGCAGTGCACCTGCAGACCATGGAGGTAGTAAAAAATGAGGAGGAGTGGAGGGAAAGAGAGAGGGAGAGAAATATATATATATATATATATAGAGAGAGAGAGAGAGAGAGAGAGAGAGAGAGAAATAAAGAGAGAGAAATAAAGAGAGAGAAATAAAGAGAGAGGGAGAGCAGGAAATATATGGCAAATAAAAGCGAAATGCACTGTATCTGGGCAGCCCAGCTGCCAGGTCCCAGATGTAAGTGTGTGGTGTGCTGGGCTGATATGCGTGACTGACATGCTTGGTCAGGGTTATTCCAAGTGCATGTTTAATTAGCTTGTATGCTGTTTGTTTGTCAAGCCAATTGATTTGATAAATTATGAAGGAGCAATTTATGATGGCAAACTAAACACAGACTCCACCCTTGAGGAGCACATCACACTGTTTAGCGGCCAAGAATTGAGGACTTCAGTGAGCTGCCGTCTGTCACCAGCTCTTATTTACATAAATGTATTTGGTGTGTGTGTGTCAGTGTTAGTGGATTAAACAAGCTTATTTGAAACCATAGCGAGTCTGTCTATGCTGTCTATCACCTAATATATAGTATATACATAAATCAGATATAGATATAGAGAGAGACTCCGATTTATCTATATACTGTATATGATATATACTGTATGAAGAGTTTGGTTCCAAAATGAGATAACTCCGTTTTTAAAATGTTTCAAAAATCATGTTTTTTATTTTGCATTCCAATTAACATCAATCAAACTGCAGTTGGTTTGTTTTGATTTAAGCCATAATAAATAAAAAAATACAGCTAACTAACACAATAAAACATAATTTTGTAAAAACGGAGTTATCTCATTTTGGAACCAAACTCTTCATATATATATATATATATATATATACAGTATGTACTGTATACTGTGTGTGTATATATATATATATATATATATATATATATACAGTATATACTGTATATACACACATAATATACTATACGGTACTACTTACTATATATATAGTAAGTCTTGTCTTCACAGAGTCTGTATATACTGTATATACTGTATATATATATATATACACTGTATCTTTTTGTTTCTCATGGGGTGAAGTTTAGGTTGATGCATTATTAAACACACACACACACACAGATAATATTCAATTGAAAGTTTGTAACAAAAAACAAGCTAAAAATATACATTGTCATTATTAAATGTGGCAATTGAATTTTTCTACTCTTTCAGCTTCTCATCGTTGCATTCCTATACCACAATAACACACAAAGACAAACTTAAAAAATGCCAGGCCTAAGCAACCAGCAGCCCAAGTAAACATGCAGATAATTATTTTACCTGGTTGACATTAAGTAAGGAGAACAGGCGACTGCTCAGACTTATCAATAATGTAGCAGTCTAGCAGAAACCGAGAAATGCAGCATTTTTCCGTGAAGAGCATGTTGTGTCTTTTGGGAGTTTGCTTACTGACTGAGCACTGTGTTAATGATAACATGCTGAACGTTTGGATGCCTCTAGACACTCTTACTGATTACCAGCAGACTGCCTGATCCAGCACATTCAGTTACAGAAGAGACAGACCATCACCTAGAGGGTGTTGGCAGGCGAGTCGGCCTGTATTGCTGTGCACTTTTTGACCCTTCCAAAACAATATGCCCTATTTAGACTGAAGACAGCTATTGTTTTAAAGCGGCCCAATCCAAAAAGATTTTCTTGCACGTTTGGAATAATATAGTTTAATGTATTATTTAGGACTGTCAAACGATTAATCGCATCCAGAATAAAAGTTTGTGTATACATAATACTGCAGCCAGCAGCCATATCACCCTGTAGCCCAAGAATGGTTGCCCACTGGATCTAAGCAGGGCTTAGCCTGGTCAGTACCTGGATGGGAGACCTGCTGGGAAAACTAGGTTGCTACTGGGAAGAGGTGTTAGTGAGGCCAGCAGTGGGTGCTCACCCTGTAGTCTGTGTGGGTCCTAAAGCCCCAGTATAGTGACGGGGACACTATACTGTCAAAAAGTAGAGTCTTTCGGAGGAGTCGTTAAAACGAGGTCCTGACTCTCTGTGGTCATTAACAATCCAAATTCGCCCATTCGCCTCTATACATCTTGGCCTCCTAATCATCCCCATGTGTACTAATTGGCTTTGTAACTCTGTCTCCTCTCCACCAATAAGCTGGTGTGTGGTGGGCATTATGGCTCAATATGGCTGCCGTCGCATCATCCAGGTGGATGCTGCACATTGGTGGTGCTTGAGGAGATTCCCCCTTCCATGTAAAGCGCTTTGAGTACCCAAGAAAGCGCTATATAAATGTAACAAATTATTATTATAATACTGTATATGTCTGTGTACTGTGCATATTAATTTTGTATTTGTAAACACATACACATATATGCATATATTTAAGAAAAATATAAAATAAAATAAATAAATAAACATATATATAATTATATTCTTATACAGTATTATTGGTAAATGTAAATAAATACATCTAAATTGTTTCTAAAAAATATATATATATATATATATATACTGTATATATACATGTATGCGTATGTTTTGTGTTTATAAATACAAAATGTAAACACAAACATTTATTCTGGATGCGATTAATCGCGATTAATCGTTTGAGTATTATTTAGACATAAGCCCTTTTCATACAGCAGTGCTGGTAACTTACTGGTAAAGTCATTCTGGTAAATTTATGGTAAATACACAAATGTGCTGTTCACACAAGCAATGACATTTTGTCAATTTACTGGTAAGACAGCGTTCACACAGCTGTGTCAAAATACCAATAATATGATGTCAGCAAGCAGACGT
Source organism: Triplophysa rosa (assembly GCF_024868665.1). Lineage (NCBI taxonomy): Eukaryota > Metazoa > Chordata > Actinopteri > Cypriniformes > Nemacheilidae > Triplophysa > Triplophysa rosa. The sequence goes on along the minus strand of NC_079912.1, from coordinate 15,617,702 downwards.
TTCATTATAAATAGCTGCAATACAACCGGACTTATGTTTGAAAATATGGCGGGCATGTGATTTTATATCCGAACGAACGCAGTGTTATTGATGTTTGGATCACACACTTGCTCTTAATCCAAGTATCGTGCCGCTCGCGTGCGATATAGATGTAGACAGTGTACAGTCACTTCTTGTATTTACGGTAATAATGGTCTGCGTATGCGCGAGGCGGCATGTCAAAAAGACGGAGGAGAATTAACGTGAGATGAGAGAACTGCTCCGCTGGCTTCTGTTTTTAAATTGTTCTTGTTTTGTTTCTATGACCGAAGTTGGATACCTTTTATGTTTTGTCGCTGGAATCTGCATGTATGCTGATGACTGTGTCGATGCACAAGCAGCCTGATTAAACTCGAGGGAAGTATAACAGCTTTTGCTTCATGTTATTACTTAAGTTTTTTCTCTATACATGCCAACTTTGCATTACAGCAGGGAGATAGAAAACTTAAAAACTGACCTGAACTATATGAGGACAAATGCAGAGACGCGAGAAAAAAATCAGTAATGTTCATACAGATACACAGAATCTGCGCGAGGGACCTGAGAAATGAGAGTGTCTGGCACTGTTTTGAACAACTTCAGTGCAGAAATGTGAAGAGAGACACAGCGCAGAGTGTGTGCGTCATCTTCGTTAGAGTGTTGTGATTGGCCCAAAGCAGTCAGCGAGTCATGTGTTGTACATGCTCTTACCGGTAATCCTCATTCTTCATTCACACATTACTGGTAATTTACCGGTAATCTTACAACTTCTATTACTGGTAAATTGGGAGTACTGATTTACCGGTGAGGTTCTGTTCACACACAATCTGTTACCTGCAATTTTCTGGCAATTTACCAGTAAAGATTGTATGTGTGAAAGGGACTATACTCTAATGTTTGCCAGGCAAAATCCCTATACCCAGAATACTATTAAATTGTGTCTATAAAAAGTTGCCATTAAAAAAAACTACCTTAAATGTTTTATTTAAAATAAAATCTAATTATTAATAATGTGCACATGTAAATGTTCTTTTTTAGTGCTTATCAAGATTTTCATTTCTTAGGTCGACTTATTTACAGTACATGCACCAATGTAGCATTTATCCTTTTTGAGTCAGTTTGTGTATGGAGTGAATTTGAATGAAATTGCTACTGTATTTTTTTCTTTGTCTCTTTTAAGTACGGTTTTAATATTTTAATCTACAAAGCAGGAATTTAGGTATAAACTGTGCTATAAAAATAAAATGTAGGATTACATAACAATTAAATACAGCCAGTGTTGACCAGTGATTCATGCATATTTGTAAAAGTGTTGTGATGCTTTGGGGATTAGCATATTTTTTTAGTTTGTGTGTGTGTGTGCGTGTGCGTGCGTGTGTGTGTGCGTGTGTGCGTGCGTGTGTGAGTGTGTGTGTGCGTGTGTGTGTGTGCGTGTGTGCACGTGTGTGTGCGTGCGTGTGTGTGCGTGTGTGAGTTTGTGTGTGTGTGTGTGCGTGCGTGCGTGCGTGCGTGCGTGTGTGTGTGTGCGTGTGTCTGAATCTCTGTTTAGAGCCGTATTTCTCTCTCACGATCACAAAGACTTCCTCCTGAGTTGAGCTTATTTGCATTCCACTCACTCATACCATTTCTGTCTGTGTCTCTCTCTCTTTATCTCTTTCTGACCTGATTGCTCACAAATGGCACAGCCCTTATTCTGTTCCTCCTCCTTTAAAGGATGCACATGTGTGTAATGACAACACAAATGGATTAATTATGTGTCTTTCAGAGTCAAGCACAGATAAAACAAACACATGCAGACATTGTAATTCAGTTTGCAATCGGCACTTTGGGTAAGCAATCTGCACATCCTGAATGAGAATGTTGCTCACCACAAACTCAAACAGCATTGCATACACACATGCACACACACATATATACACACAGCTTAGCACCATAAGCAGGGATGAAACCGAGGTGATGGAGGGATTTTAACAGTGCAAAGCCACACTGTTACCCCGGAAAAGGTTGATCCCATTTAGAGGTTCCAACAAAATCCCCATTCCATTCAGAGCCATTGACTGGAATAAAGCTATTAGCTCCCTCCAGATTAGCACTGTAAGGCAATAAGTATTATGTAAATGTGTCAAAAGCATGGTTAACTTTATGTAATTTCTTTCTGATGAGGAAAGTTTGGCCTGTCATTAGCATTCTTGTTTTGTACAAAGTTCTCTGTCCTCTGTTAAGGTAATCGATGGCATTGTACTCACTACCCAAAGGAAGTAATAAATCAGACATCATTTTATCTCAATTATTTCTCCTAGACATATATGAGGAAAGCAAATTGAAATGTTTAAGTCTCCAGCATCTCAGATATTTTTCCTAAGAAAAGTTGCAGAAATCAATATATATATATACAAAGTATATATATATATATATATATATATATATATACTGTATATAATATAATATAATTTCATTTAAAAATGATATTTTGTATAATATAATAATGTAATACCGTATTATATTGATGTATATTTAACATTTCCCGTGAAATTGATCCAAATCCAGATTATTTTTCATTTACAATTTTGTAGCTCCATACTCATAATGTATTTTAATAATTGTCTTTGTTTTTACTTAGGCTATATTAAGCAATTTTCTAAGAAACATGTGAGACTATTTCAATGAAACTCAACATCAAATCCTATGAGCTAAGAAAGAGCAACCTCTGAGCAATAAAACTTTCCTATGAGAAGGATATAAGAGACCAGTTGCCATATATATTTTTTATTTTATTTTATTTTACATCCTTGGTTGTATTCCTTTTTCCATTTGGTTAATAGCTGATATTATGCATTCATATGCTTGACCCTATTTATTAGTTTGCTGGGGTGTTGGGCAGCTGGTCACTCATAATGCGCTGGCAGATATCTATGAATAATCCCTTCATTGACCTCACCTTCACTCAACATCTCTGTCTCTAATAACACCACCTCCTTTCCCCACCCCAAACCATCTGACACACACACACACACACACTGTATGAAAGAACAGCTGTGTGTATTCCATGTCATCCTGCTTTAGATCAATGACAAGTCACAATTCAGTCATCCATACGAAGGAATCTTTCACATGCATTATGAACATTTTTCACAACATTCTCTCTGAAGATTTAGGCAAAAATGTATGAGATGTTTTGATCTCACTCTAAAGAGATGCCTGTTGTGTTAGACAGATGAAGGCACGCCGAGCACTGTAGGCATCTGATCACAGACTGACCTCTGACCCCGGGCACATCTGTGCGGTTCAGGCTGACTCTGATGATGGATTAACAGTCTTTAATCACAGCGTCTGGGGAGAATTTGGCAATCTGAGCCAGGCCAATTCAACAGCCCCATACAGCCATGCATCATTACAACACATATCCTCTGAACCCCCTACGCCTCCCTCAGACCAGACACATTAAGATTTAAATGCATCCCTCATCTGCCAGACTACACAGCAATCGAAGAAGGTTACGAACCCTTGTTTTTCTAGAATGATAATACTGAAGTGCAAGCTGTTAGCTGCAGTGGTGAGTAAAGGACAAGAAACAAGACAACAGATTGTCTGTGTATAGCCACAGAGTTTTGTTTAAGACGATTCCCACAGAGATTCTCCATCAGAGAGGGCTGTGTCGCCTGCATAGTCATGGCAGGCATGTGGCGAGCTCGCCTGTCAGGCTTATAAGGGCTTTTCTGTTGCTTGTGCTGTGAGATGCGTTGTAAACCAGAGATGAGCTCTGCAGATGAATTGATTTTCAGAATCTTCCTCTTCGTGTTTTGAAACATTTGCCATGTTTTCCACCAAGGGTAAAGTTGTCAAATTGTGCAAACATTCAAGCACCCATTTTTGTCAGGCTGGTAGAGCAATTTTACACGATCAGATTGAATGGATTTCGGCTAGAAATACTACGGGGTGGTTTCCTGTACAGGGTTTAAGCCTAGTCCTAGACTAAAATAAATGTTAGAGCTGTCTAAACTGAAAACCGTTTGCACTAACTTATCTTAAAATACATCAGTGCCATTGTTTTGTCTCAAAATGCATGTTTGTGAAAACTACTTAAATGTCTTAATTTAACTAAGGCCTAGTCTTGGCTTAATCGAATCCCTGGCGGGAAACCGCACCTATACGTACACATTGCGTTTTTGTTCTTTTTGAACATCTCTCCTTTGTTATTTTATATCTGACCTTAACATTTAGGGGAGGGTTCTCTCAACCCTTTCGTGAATGTGCTTTTCATTTTTATTTGTTTTAATTTATATACAAATCTATCAGGTTTATATAGCAGCCTATTGATCCATTTTATTAAACTGGATCTCTGTACCTGGAAATCCAGCAAATAGAGTGTGTGCATGGTTTTAATCAAATTCTTTGAAAATATTATTTGCTTCATGTGATGCTTGATACAGAAATTTGAATTCACATCTTTGTTTAGCCTCATAATGAAGACGTGATGTAATCTAATCAATCTAATGAAGAATAAATGTTAAATTGCATGTGGCATATGGTGTGGTTTATGATATCCAAGGAGGTAAAACATCACAGCACGTTTTATAAATAGAGTACTATGTTTTTCAATACCTTGTCTTTGATCCATGTACAATAAGAATGACTTCTACATTACATTTACAGTCTGTGATAGTTTGTGGCCGCTGCACCAAACAGAAGTAAAATTACTCAATGTTTTTAGCATTTTAAATGAATTGTAGTTTCTTTTCCAATATTTGACTCCAGGTTTGGTACAGTTTTTTCATTTTAGCTCCTGAATGACAGAGAAAGTTCTGGCATGAAACTGCAGTCCTATAGTCTAAACCAATCTGACATTATAACTTTACCACACGGCGCAGCTGATTGGTTCCTTCTGTATAAGCAGCCAATGAGCTTGCTGCTCAACGTTTAAACATTGGCTAGTGATTGTTGTAGCAAGCAGCGCGCTTCAGAAACCCTCCTCCTTCCCCAGCTATACTGGGTTTATTCATGTATGTTATATTGTATGTGCAGCAGCAGCATTCCTTGCATGCGTACAGCAGCATGTTGTGGATGTATTGGCAGTAGCAAGTCGCTGTACTTGCTCCGCCGCCGCATCATTAGCAGCCACACATTCTCACTCCCGACTCGTCACATATTTACGCTCGGTCAGCGCCCTTCGGTGTCATTTTTGAACGCGCAGGGTACTCTTTTGGCGTCGTTTTTCGACGTGAAGGGCACGCGAATTTCACCGTCATTATGAAAATGTATATTAGTTATAATTTGCAATGATGGTGTTTCGGGGTTTGATTTAAGTTTAATGGCCAGGGTAATTGTGTTTACATGACGCTATTCAGACAGTTTGAGCAAGTAATGTAACAGTTTATTTATCGTAATATAAAACACATAATACAAGCAGTCACAATGTCGTTCAAAAATATAGATATTCCAAGGGTACCAATGCGAAACGATCGATTTGTATGAGGAACAGATGCGAAAGCGATCACCGTCCGCCATAAATCTCAAATCCAGTGAAGATCGACGTTCAAAATTTGCCGCCGGAGGAAGTTACGTCAGCTTCGACGCCATTGGCGCCCCCGTATCTCGTGACAGATCGCGTCATTTCTTTGGCTTTGAACGTGAAACGGTATTGGCTCCCGCATCCGACTGCATCTAGCTGTTCCGGTTTATCTTTAAATGGGTGCCGACCTCATGCATTCACGGACACGCATGGCACCTTCATGTAAAGTTATCATACGGCTTTGGTGCAAAAAGGTCTTCAAAACGAGTTGTTTGTTATATTTTGTAATGCTTTTGGTCAGTTTGTGCAATAAATACCCGTGACTGTACTTTTATTCGCGTGCTGTGTTTTATATGGCTGAGAAGTGGTTAGGGTTAGGGTGAGGTTGAGGTTAGGTGCTACAAAATATTAAAACCATAAATAATTATGAAATGATAAGAATTGCACGCATCTCGGTCTGGAGCATTTAGAAAACAGCAACGCAGTTCCCTGTTCGTCGAAAAACGACGCCAAAGGGGTACCCTGCGCGTTCAAAAGCGACGCCATGGGGTGCTGACTGAGCATAAATATGTGACGTCGGGAGTGAGAACGGGTTGTAGCAGCAGCTTAGCAGATCTATTACGCCAAGACAAAATACATTTATATGTCATGTACACTACCATGCTAAACCCTCCGAGAGTTGTCATGACAGAACTGCATTTAGCTAACATTTTGACACCCAAACTCTCCAACACTTACAGGTGTTTAGACCACATCCACAGTCTTCTGTTTAGAGCACCAAATATCTATTAAAATCCACAGAGGCCACTTGAATTGTCGTGTTTGTGGTTCATTAGTGTTTGAGTGAGAGGGTTAGCATGGTGCAGGTCATTTTCTGTAAGTATTGTGACATCCAATTATACCTGTCGATATCAAAACTTGTTGGTTTCACAGACGACTCTCCTGCTGCTTATCTTTGGCTCCCTGAAGAATCAAGCTACAGGCCTGTATACTTGCATCTAACTTTTCTCCATCTGTCAGGTCCATGCAGATAAGCAGAAGGCAAGCCGGACAGTTATATCACCAGCTTCTCACTTCGTGTGCTGCGGCGCTGAGCAGTTGTCTTTGTTTGTCAGGACACAATTAGAGTCGGCACACAAGATGGTCCGTTTCATTTATCTTGAATTCAGAGTGAGGAACAGCACTTGTCAGATAAACATGCTGTTGCTTCCAACCAATCGCAATGTTTAAAGCTGAATACAGTTGATGGAGAAGTAAATAGTTTCTCCATTTACCTGCTCTAAAGGTCCAATGTGTAATTTTTTGGAGGATCTATTTTCAGAAATGCAATATAATATACATAACTATGTCTATAGAGGTGTATAAAGACCTTACATAAGGAACCGTTATGTTTTTATTACCTTAGAATGAGTCCGGTGTAGACATGGAATTCGTCATGTTGTTTCTACAGTAGCCCTAAAGGGACAAACTGCTCTACAGAGCGCGTTACATAAATACGTTATCTCCTTCGGTAAAGAAGCTAAAACGTGACAATATCTTAGTTCTGTGTCAGCCACCGTAGTGCTTCGAAAGAAGTGAGCCGTTAGTTGCAATTCGCTACCTCACTGCTAGATGCCACTTAATTTCATACACTGGACCTTTAAAAGCCATTGATGGCATCAAAATGGTATTACATGACATTTTTAAAGAAGTGTTTTGATGACATCAGTGACTTTTTTGTCTGTGATACCAAAGATCCCTGTTGATGGATAACTGACGTCCTGACGGGAAACCGAACAAACGGGAGGCCGAACAAACACTACAGACACACTGACACTCACATTTACAGATGTCAAAGAAAGAGCAACGAATCAGCAACCAGACAATGGATGACATCACAAATGCACTCCTCTGTCTCATTGACATGCGCCTCATTTTGTTGATTTGCACTGTGGTTTTATACGCTGACATGAGCAAACTGTTATTTGAATGAGAGTTTTGACCTTGTTCTTTGTATTACTATAACACCTGCACATTTAATGAAATATAATTACTTCACTTAGTTCACTCACGGGCTATGCTGTCTGCGTTCAGCTTGTTTTGGTTGGATCAGCACGCTTAGCCGTGCATGTGTAAGCTTCATTTGGAGATAATTGACTGTAATTATTCACTGATAAATTTGTACAGCGCAAGGCAGCCCGGGAACCGCGACCGTTCTGCTGTCAGTTTTCTGGCGTGAGAGCGGTGTAGATGTGAAATAGTGAGGATGGGCTAATTTTTTCATGCTGATGGATCATTTAAGAAAGGAGACTATAGTTCTGTCTGCGCTCTCATTGTCAATCTGGCTTCCATTACTTCGGAGGTCACAGACTCTGTGCCTCAGGCGAGTATTTCTATAGAAGATAAATAAATAAATCACTATTATCAGCGTGTTCTGACTCCTGCCTTTCAAGGAGGATTTTTGTTAGACTCAAAGGCCTTATTGAGAAGCATTAGTATGTTGATTTCTTCGTAGCATCTCATAAACATTCCATGAGATTATTCATTTTATTTTTTAAATTCAAATTTTACAACATTAATTGCAGAATTCCTGTCCTAACCCTTGTAAATAGGCAATGCATATGTTGCTTTAAAATTCAAATGGACAGTTTCTACACTGTAAAAAATGTACTGTAGAATTTACAGGAATTAGCTGGCAATAAAGTTGCCAATAAAGTCTTGTAAAATTGTTGTTAATTGCTGTAAAATGGTTTGCAGTATTTTAGTGTAAAGCAATTTACAGGTAATTGTTGTTTGTGAATTACAGTGCCTTATTGTTTTTTTTACAATAATATCGAAAAACAAACCTGTATTACATGTTACAGTATTTTTTAGTAATTCCAAGAAATACCTCAAAAGGCAAGATGATGTTGTAACAATTTTACATTAAAAATGCTGTAAAATAAGTTTTTTACAGTCAAATGTAATCTATTATTTACCATTATATCATATACATATATAAGAATGAAACAATTTAATTTACAAAATAATGCAACCCAAGTCAAAGCTGTTGTAATAAAAATATTTATTCAAACTGACAAGGCAAAGCAATGCAAGACCTTCACATGTTTAACACTTTCCATTTTTACAGCTTATTAGAAAATCTTTTCAAAATCAGTAACAAAGTACCTTGCTCATTTTAACCTTTTTAAAATCCTCTTTAACTATGTTTTTTAAAAGAAAAAGAACATTTTGTGATATGGTGATAAGTTTCATCTTATCTTCCACTAAAACCTTAATATTCAATTTAAAACAACAACTATAAAACATCTAAACAGTTTCATTACAAAAAATGACATTCTTACTAAGTATTTTTGTCTTGTTTTTAGTAAAAGTATCTGTAACTTCTTAAATCAATATACATTTACTTGACAAGTCAAATGACTTAAGATATTTAGTCTTGTTTTTTGAAAAATAATACAAGAATTAAGTAAGTTTATGGTAAAATTTATGTTTATGGTTTATGGTTTTTTTTTACCATAAACTTACTTAATTCTTATTTTTTTCTCCTTAAAAAGAGACTAAATATCTTAGGTCACTTTTCTTGTCAAGAAAGTGCATCTTGATTTAAGAATGTTTAGATATTTTTACTACAAAACAAGACAAAAACACCTTTATAATTCACTACATGTCGCGATAACCCACTGTTTTAGCCACAAATGACTAAACAGCCTTAGTAAGACATATAAACTGGCGACATATAAAATCACAGCATCCTTTCAAAACATCTTACTTGCTAAGCGGACTGCAAATACGCAAGTTATTTACCACGTAACTTACTTTTGTTTCACAAGTCCTTCAGTCGAAATGGCGCGTTCGTCTAACAGAAAAATATCCAAAATTATCTAGAGCAACGGCTAATTAAGCTCCAGCGTGTTAAAATGCACTATACAATGTATTTTGTTGGTGTTTTCACCTTTTAGTTCAGATTCGTCTCTCACATGCAGCCGCCGTGGCATGGCATGGCCATCGCGCTCTTTCTGCCTCACTCCTGAATCTAAACGACATATTCCTAAACTAACTGAACGTAACGTTAAGAATAACACTGTAACCTTCACATTTTACTACTTATGATGATGCGCTGTTTTGAGCCACAAATCAAAAACGATCGAATTAACATCTGACTAAGGGCTAATGTTATGAATTGTTCTTAATAGCAATTGCTTGCATCAAATTTCTTAAGGTTCAGTTTAGTTATGACGCATGGTATTTGTTTAGCATGGCATGTCCTTAGTAAGAAATCCAATCATGTTAGGTTAACATCTTATTTGCTAAGATGATTGCAAATACGTATTTACCATCTATTTTTGTTTCACAAGTCCGGTGGCTATCGTCGATATAAGGCGAATGAAGCGGCAGGTAACTAGCCTTAATTATTGTTTAAGTATTTTGTTGGTGTGTTGTTCACCTTTTAACGTTAGTTCAGGTTCGTCACACACGGTCACACCACGTGCAGCAGCTATGATATGACCCGTTGTACTGTTGCCTTGCTCCTGAAACAAGAACCCTAAAGTTAATGACATACTCGACAATCCAAACGTAACGTTTAGAATAACATTGTAAGCGATGAAATTAACTCTAATGTTACAGTTCACTACATGTCATGATGACTGACTATATGGGCTAATGTTATGAATTGTTCACATTAAAAATGGCAAACGTTTATACCACAACATGACTATGACTTTATAAAGTAGTATAAAAAACATAGTATTTTAATAATTATTGACATAATTTTAGAGAACTTACCAACAATCCTGACTCGCAAGAGTTCGTTGCTCCAGTCCATAAGATTTTAAACGTAAATGCACCCCTCGCAATCCCATAATGCCTTATCACAATTTATTACTGTAAAAATTCAGGAGCTACAGTGACAACACCTATAACCTGTATATTGATTTACAGGAGACATGGAAATATACTGTTAATAACTGTAATACTTTGTGTTACCCATAATGCATTGCGAACTACAGTAAAAACTTTAAAACAGTAAATTTCTGTAGAATTTTGTTGTAGAAACTACAGCAATTTGTTACAGTGTATGGTAGAGCCCAGGAGGGCAGCTTTGGCATTAAAGTCTAATTAAATATATTTTTTATGTCGCTTCTCCTTGTCAGTGACCGGACTAAAGCGAGAATGCTTCGTTTCTGTTAGTGACGCTACCATGCCGACGGCAAAGAGACCCAGCGGGTTCTTGCTATGTCCCCTTCATTACATCAGCAGCACAGCTCTGCCTCGTCTCAGCACCGTGATTAAAATGTTGCTGGCGATAAGAGGATATGAAGGTCAAGCTACAAAAAGTGTGATGTGGAATCTAAGACCTCCAGCTGAACTGAACAAGCGAGCGTGAGGGCCTCATCAGGATGCCAAGCGTGCCCGACACCCCTCGCAGGTTGACAGCATTTCATTCGGTCGCTGGGCAGGCCTTGTTAGTGAAGCCGGTAGATATTTACGACAATGCATAGCTGTTATATAAGTACCTCATTGTCCACTGGAAATGTAGCGTGTCATTGTAAAACAAGCCATTTTTACGGTTTTTACTCCTGCGTGGTTTTAATATTTTCTCCGAAGTCTATTACTCGCTGTTTATATGCAGTTTAATGACCCGCCATAATATCAGTGACTAATTTGCATCATATGTCATTATTCGGCAGGAGCCTTTATGCGCGCAAGCTTGCTGACATTTCGCACAAGCAACAGATTCATGCTTGGCTGACAGGTGCCAGTTTGAAAGAGGATCTCCTAGACATGGAACAGAATCTTGAGATTTGACATGCCCTTCTGCTAAATTAAATATAAAAAAACTCTCAAAGATAATGAGATGCAAATCAGGGTGTCTGGAGAATAATGCCCTCTCATTTATTCTGCCCATGTACACCTGCAGCGCCCGAGGAGGCATTTGTCACTTCGAAACGTGATTCGGTGCTTCACATTTATCAGCCCCTGCACGCATATCTCTTCGGACACAACACTTTAATGGTTTTAATAATGCTTCTCCACGCTCACGCAGAGCAGACCGCACACATGTGCGAGAGGGAGAGACAGCAGACATCAAGAGCCCGGTTATGCCCATAATCCGTGCGGAGTCTTAGCTTGGAATGCGGTAGATCAAAGACAGGCGGCTGATTTACAGCTCTTGATTTCCCGCAGTGTCACTTTAATCTGTCAGGATGATGGTGAGCAATCTTAAAAGAAAATCCTGACATGTTTTTTTACCTTGGGCTAAAGTCAGTATTTTTGTCATCAAAATTTTGCGATGTGAACTTCTGCTTATACCATTTACTAACGTGGGTAGAGTTTGCTTCATGTATAAACCATGTCTCACAGATCACAGAAATCACAGTGTGTTCTTCATACTTCATAGGAGTTTATATTTGGAGTATTATTTTTTGGGATATTGTATATTCAAACAAAAATGAATAATTCACATTAGATGAATTAAAAAGCTTTTATAGTTTAAATAGCAATAACTTTGTTTTTGCATTGTTTTACAGATCAAGAAGAGGTATACCAGGAAAACAATATATCAGTGATAATGGCTCATAGATTTATAGAAATCTATAGCAATGTAATTATATTTTCTAAACCTAATGTTGACATTACATTTTAAGTCTAATGCATATTTATTAACATTTTGTCCACTTTTTTATTCGATTTTTGAGGACATTTTCAAAAATGTGCCCCCCACAGGTATAAGAAAAACCTGTACACACAAATATTTTATTTTTGCTGTGTATAAAAATGGGAACATACCATAGACAACTATTGTTTTAATACACAGTGCAACCCAATACAACCATAACAGAAACAAAAAATCTTTTTTGCATATTAGGGAAATTTCGTCAGATTTAGGTCATTTCTTTTGACAAATTTGTACTCAAATTGAAGATATGCACATAAACACAAAGTCAAGCTGCTCTGTTCCGACAGGAAAAAACAGGTTCACAAAACAACATTACAATTTCTTTTCGTCACAACATCGTCTATGCAATCCATCTTTTGACATTCTGCATACAGAATCAATTTTCTGAGCGTGAATTGGAAAAGCAAGCTAGCATCACATCTGTGTGGACGTGAGACAAATGCTTGCATACCGGGTATAGTGAATGTATAAACCAATAAAAAGTAAATATTTATAATGGGTACACTCATTTACAAGTGCTTTGGCATTTATTGGTGTTTATATAAAATATGCATTGATATGAAAAACAATAATGAAACAATCAAATCTTAACATTAGTAGAGAAAAGTCTCACTTGTGTTTGTATATTGTATTGCAAAAGTTTTGCAACTGACTCAAATCTTTTGCATAATTTGTTCATTTTAAGCTTATATTATAGCCACATTATATGTTTTGCACACTTACAGTATATAGGCATGTACAGTATTTCCTTAACCATTTTTACGTAGATTATTCTGCTTTTCTTTGTCTCATTGAAAGTTTGACCTGTCTGTAATTATTTCTTCTCCAGTGGGACAATTATAAATAACCTATCTTTCGAGAGGGAGGAAAAATAGAATAAACAGAGAAAAATAATGATGTGGATTTTGCTGAATCCTTGACACTCTGTTCAAGGTTCTGAAGTCACTTTCGGGAAGCCTTTCAGAAAAACCACCACATACAGATGCACGTTTACTTGAAATGCAAATGATTTACAAGGTCACTCTGGTCTCTAAGTGCTGGTTCCAATTTTTCCCCTCTCTCGGGTGTAATTGAACTCCGCAATTGAAAATCCACAAGGGCAGATGTTTTATTTCCTCCTTGTTTTTCCTTTTCACGACAGGTGCAAGTGCAACCTTCACGCCAACAGCTGCATCTTTGACAAAGAGAAACTGACTTGCGAGTGCGAGCACAACACCACGGGGCCCGACTGCGGCCGCTGTAAGAGGAATTATCAGGCCAGAGCTTGGAGCGCTGGATCCTATCTTCCTATCCCCAAGGGCACAGCAAATATCTGTGAGTATAAACACACACACACACAGGCTCCTATTCCACTTACTGGAAAGAACAATACAGGCTTTATGTGTGCGGATAACAAGGCACGCGTCCTTTTTTCTGACCGTAAACCATCTTTCTTGCTGCTGTCCTACCTTTCACAATGTGCTCATGGTGTCTCTTCAAAAGCCATTACCCTACTTCTACTTAAAAACAAGGTCTTCTCAGGTACTCTGTCACCCAGCGTTCACAGTCTTGGTTTTTACTTGATTCAGTTCTGTTGAATTACTAAATATTTATTCTTTACTGGACAGGTTCAGCGACCCCAAAAGTGTGGCTGTACTATTATCAACATCTTAATATCCTGCATTAAGATCCAAAAATATAAGACCACTAGTGACAATAATATACAAGTATGTTACAAAATAAATATTTTAATTTAGGGCTGTCAAATCGATTAATCGTGATTAATCTATTCAAGAATAAATGTTTATATAATATATTTGTGCTTGCCATGTATATTTATACAGTATGCATATGTAAATACACAAACATACATGTATTTATTTAAGAAATAGTCGTAATTTATATTTATACATAATATAATCTATATTTCAATATGATGTTATACATTTATGTAAATATTTGTACTGTATACACAAATAAATATACACGACACAAACATATAGGCTATTATATAAACACAAACCTTTTTTTTAATCGATTAATCGTGATTAATCAATATGACAGCCGTAGTTTATCTTCGTTGTCTTTGTTTAAATCCAGTCGTAGTCTGTTTACTTTTTGATTTAGTCTTAAACGTTTGATACTTAATGATACAGAAATTATACTTAAATAATAATACTTTCTAAGACCATGACCATGGTTTGGTCATAACGACAGAATGAAAATACATGCCATAACCATGTGGCCCTAAAAATGGTACGGTCATTTTTTTTTCTTCAGATAGATGCAGGACCTTCCTTTAACAAAAGCAGCAGTCACATACTGTATGTCAAATGTTAAAACAGAAGGACAGTTAGCCTTTAGAAACCCAGCGCTGTCTGTACTATAATTCCAGCCTGGGGACTACACCACCACTGCAGTTTAATTCAAATGACAGGAGACAGATTCTTCCATCCAACACACAGAATGTGTATCCAGAAGTAAGCTAACACTATTAGATGCTCACCATATGCTTTTGGGATCAAAGCAGTGCTATGTATCAGAGATATGACCTTAGCATGCATAGCACACACACTGTGTATGTGCCAAAACTATAGGAGTGTCATTTTTTCAGTTGTGTGCAGGATAGTGTGTGTGTGAGAGAGCGCATGCACGAGTGGAGCGACGTATGCCTCCTGGCAGCTGTTGTACCTCATGACTCACTGGGAGCCGGTAGAGTGTTTTGAAGGAGTGAGATTGACAGGGCATTATTAAAAAAAAATCTGCACAGACTTTGAGCCCATAAACACGACCTCACCTTAAAGACCATTATTATAATCCTGTGTGAGGAGAGTGAGAAATCCATAATTTAATAATGCTATAAAAGGCAGACTCCTATAGTTTATTCCCTGTGGATTAAAGTTAATTGGATTAAACAATAGCAATATTTCAGGCAAAAGAAAGGCGTTTTTTCATTTTAAAACCGATTGCAGATGATTGAACTGAAATATGCTTGACACGGCCACCATCTGGCATAGTAATTACAAACAATGATAAGCAGTGTTGGGGAGTAGCTACTGTAACTAACACAATAAAACACAACATAGATTTTGCCAGTATAGTACTTTTAGATTTACTATACGGAAGTATGATGTAGAATTTTACATCCTTCATCCCTGTGCAGCATTTTTGAATTGTTAAAAGCTACTGTATATACAGCCACGGGATAAAATGAAAGACCATTTCAAATG
Organism: Triplophysa rosa; assembly: GCF_024868665.1. Taxonomy (NCBI): domain Eukaryota; kingdom Metazoa; phylum Chordata; class Actinopteri; order Cypriniformes; family Nemacheilidae; genus Triplophysa; species Triplophysa rosa. The sequence goes on along the minus strand of NC_079912.1, from coordinate 15,602,305 downwards.
TTCATTCGTTTAGCATTTCTAGATGTACTGGTCATTCCAGTCCAGTGTGTTCAATTTCAACAAAATCAAACCTCAGGAGTGACAAAGTCGTGCAACAGCAATGTGAAAGACTGACTGAATGACAAGACACATGAAAACTGCGATAAAAAGTCAAGGTTACCACATGATATATTTTTTTACTTTTCCCAAATACATGTACAAATATTACTGTTGTAATTTGAAGTCTGAAAAAATTGGTAATGTTTCTCCAGTTTTCATTTCCTGCAAAAAAAGGTAAATAGAAACAATATTTTAACTTGAAATATGGGAGAAATGTTAGTAGGTCACATAATGAAACAAAAATGATCATTTTACATCAACGTAAATAGTACATTCAGAAATACTGAAAATAAGTTTGAAATGGTCTTTAATTTTTTCCACGACTGTATATTTGAATTACTATATTCATTTTGACATGGTCTATAGTAGCAACCTGTTCATTGAAGTAACAGGATGGAAGAGTGATGTCACCTATTTTGTACAGACTCTGCAGGGGGTGGTGTGGTTAGCCCTTGTGGGTTTGGACGAAATGAAAAAAACTGAGTTTGAGAAGAAAGAAGTGGGTATCACTCTCTGGCGAAGCGCAGTGGCTAGATTCTCGCTTCACATCGGAACGGCGAGTCTGAGAGCGATCAGTTGGAGAATTAGCCATGACAGACCATTTCTGCTGTCGGGTGGAGGGGAAGTGATGAGGGTGCCCCCATTTTCTCCCTCCTGGAAAAGGAGGTTCGGGACTCAGACACAACGCTTTGGCCCTTGCTGATCTGAATCTAAAATGCCTTCTTAAACTTGACTAATGTTTGTGTGTTTTACGGGTTGTCAGAATGATGTAGGGTTTCTCGACGGTGAGTCAAAACAAAATCCGATCTGCACCTCGCCTGCTGTTTTTCAAAGACAGCGACTGTAGGGCGATCGCTGCGGCTCAGAGTCTAAAATCAGAAGATCAGGAAGCCCTTAAAAATCTGACAGGGGGATTAGCAAGCAACGCTAATTGTTTTCCACCCACGCTCTCGGCCGAATAACACTCTGTGGTCCGAGACATGGCTTCTTTACAGACTAATTCCTCTCGTCCTAGCAGGATTACACTGTACAAATGAAACTTCAAATCAAATCGGTCCGGCTTTGTAAATTACTCTCGATCAAAGCACTTAAACAGAGATGTGTCCCGACACTGTTTCAGTACAGGTTTTATCGCTTCTCATTGACCTCAGTCCATGAGGATAAAAGCCGAACATGATATACGCTTTTATGCCACTTATTGATTTTACAGCTTTTTAACATTTAATTATTCCGATACGAAATTCCACTCAGCAAACAACGCAGGAGCCACGAATATCACGCCTGGGTGAGATCCACCGAGAGGGAGGTTTCATAAAACCTCATTTGCTTCCGTTCAGCCCAGCTAGGTAAGACAGCCCGACACATCTGGAGATGACAGTTGCAATGAGAGTAAATTATTATCAGCGGTGCCGTAATGTACTGATGGCTGATTTTGTTTTTTTAATTAGTGTACATAAGCACGGTGCTGCCAGATGTCAGCGTGTTTCCCTGCCATTGTTCAGCGTCTTTGAATCAAACGGTTCGTTCCTGGGCTGAAACTGCAGCAGTTGTACGCTTCCTATCTCATCTGACATTCTCAGACACGCAAACTTCCCCACACCTCCTTATATAAAGAACATCACGGTGGGAAAAAATGACGTTTCCCAGTCTCCGGCCTTGTGCTCCGGAGAAGATGTTTACCTTTCTTGTTTTGTAACACGAACGTTCGTGAAGTGTGATTAAGAATGTCCTCAATCCCTGTTTCGGTGCTGTACGGATGTTCTCATTAGTGCTATCTGAAGGGCCAGGTGGCCATATTGTCTTCTCCCAGAAGAGGAGTTATTTGTATCGTTTGTGTTATCTAATTACTCATTTTAACATCTCCACCCTGAATGCACGCATTCAACAACCCCCACTCTCCATTTCCATCTCGACTCACGATAGTGTCATTTCTAAAACCATATTATTCTCTTTCTCCGTCTCTCTCTTATTCCTTCTCTTTCTTTGTCTCTCTTTCTTTGTTTTGTGTTATGTTCTCCTTATTCCCCCTTGAGACCTGGTTTGTTTACTCTGCCTTTTTCACATCTCTTTCCGTGCTGCCGCAACGGTAATCTCTCTTTCAAATATTTGTTTCTTCCATCGCAAGATTTTCCACCCTGCGTCGCATTCCTGGAATCTTAAATGTGACTGACTCACCGCACCATCTTTCATACAAATCTATTCACTCTGCCCTGCAAGACGTTCAGACGGACGGCATGTTACTGTAGCAGATTTTGGGCTAAAAGATCCAATCACTTCGGCTTGGTCCAGTGTTCGGGTTGTCACTTTTCCTTCCGTGTTGAGCCCCACACGGTTGCTTGTGCTTGTCACGGCTCACGTCCGGGTAGAAAACGGATGATGGATAGCCAGGAGATGTAAGTGGCCAGGGAAAGTAATTACCAACTTTGCCTAGGGTAGAAATTTCGTAGATAAGCTTTACCGGAATGTCCAGGTGGACGGAAAAAGCAAACAGATGAGACTCTGTGAAGGTCAGAATGTTATTCTACCAGAACAACAATAATGAGGCCACCAGCAATTCTAACTAGCTCCGTTTTCAAAGACAGTGGCATGAAAACACGAAATCACAGACATTTTGACCGAATGTATTGTTTCATTGGCTTTGGAAGTAGGCGGTTAAGGAACAGATTGGCTTTTAAACATGGAAAAAGGGAAGCCGTCACAATTTTCATGCCGTCCGGTGGGAATCCTTCAAGCTGGATGACTTGGCAGGCGAGTGAGTGTGTTATGTAGGGCAGGACAGATCTGGTATCTTGCCCAGGTTGGGTTAATTATGTCCCGTCAACCTCTGGGAGGAAGCCTGAAAAATTAACTGTCACTATAACATGTGTATAGGTGTGTGTGGGTGGATTCCACCCCCCCCAGGAGGCTTTTTATTTTGTATCATTCTGTGCAGCTTCATACAACACAGTAGGTGTATTTTGACAACATAATTGCTTGTTTGGGAGAAAGTGAATCTTATGTATAGAATAGTGCTGTCAAATCGATTAATCGTTATTAATCGATTCCTAAATAAATGTTTGCGTTTATATTACGTGTGTGCCATGTATATTTATATGTATAAATGCACACACATTAATGTGTGTGTGTATGTAACAAATATTTACATTAATATACATTTTGTATATTTTTACATAATTGTATATATTTTATGGAAAATGTATATTTAAATATAATTTACATTTACGTATAAAAGCCTATATGTTTTTTTATTTAAAGACCCATGAAAACTGTGATAACCGAGGTTATTAAATAAAATAAAATAATTTTTGAACGGAATAATGTTTTTCCTGAATACATGTAGAAATATTACTCTTGGATTAAAAATGAACTTGTTTTCTTTGCAGTATTTGAGGTCTCAAAAATACAGAGTATCTTTTCTTATTTTGAACTGTTTCTACAGTTAATGCAAATTTCTACAAATAAATGCAAATAGAAACAATATTTGTAATTGAAATTTGGGAGAATTTCAACATTTATAAAAATGTATATTATAAATGTAAATATTAATAACATAACATTATATTATTAACATTTTCTTTTCAAAATGTTTGCTGTCACACCATAGGACACACGTTTGGCTTATTTGTCAAATACCCATATATACAAATAAAAATAAGCACACCACACACACACATATATTATATAAACATGAACATTTATTTTGGAATCGATTAACTGCGATTAATCGATTTGACAGCACTAGTATAGAAATATTTTATATGTATCAGCGATGTACAAAGAAATGGTACAGGTAACAAGATAAATTGCATATGATATATGCGAAGTCCACCCTCATAATCTACTTATCCCCTGTAGGATTACGAGAGCTGGAGCCTATCCCAGTATGTTAGGGCACAGGCAGGGTACACCATGGATAGATAGCCAGTGGAAGTAAAGTGTAAAACTGTATATCATACAATATTTATTTAGCAGCAAATCTATATCATGTTTTGTGTGCACACAACTGCGTGTGTGTGCGCGCGCATGCTCATGTCTGCGAGTGCATGTCTTTGCACATTATCAGTTGATCTGTGAGACTGAGTGACCCCAGAGTGCAGAAGTTCAGATGGTAAAAATCAATAGCGTGTGCAATAAACATAAGCAGCCTAATGCCTTTCTGCATCAGGCTTCGCAATTCGATTCACATAATGGAGAGTTTCAGCAGGTGAAGAGGCTTGGAAAACGCCGTGATTGAAAGTTAATCTAATGACTCGACACATGATATTTTGCGTCCGTCTCAAGGCGGACGACTGTCCAGGAGAGATGAATAAATAAATAAATTAAAGCCCAGGTCGTATCGCACTTACATGAATCGCAAGGATGAATACAAACACGGATACTAAAAGCCTGCATGTATTCAGAGCTAAGTGGCGAGTATGCTATAGGGGTGCTGTATTACACTGAAGATGCTGTATGGGGATACTGTATATGTTGTTGTAAATCTAAGGCATGAAAGTTTGAAAAGACTTGTTTATTAAGGACCCTGTGTTATTGATACATTAGAAAATGAAAGCAGGACATGATTTTCAAGTTTGTATACATGGGTTCTCTCTGCATTCTTCGCTCTCTGACTCTCTCAATCTGCACACGTTTCTCAGAGGAGCCTGCAGTCTTTATTTTCCCAGTCATTTCTCAGCCCTCGTTCCAATAGGTCATACATTTGGCTCTTAACTGTCCATGTGAAGCAGAGATCAGGGGGAGAGATTAGACGCTGCACACTAGATCGATGGCACATGGCAGGGCCGTGGGTTCACATCCCTTTCCGCCACCAGAGCATTATGTCCAAGAGCTCTCCAGCGTTCCCGAGGAAATCCTCCATTCGTTGCTCTCAAAACGGACAAGTACATTGACCGATTGATCCGTCACGGCCTTACACCACCTGGGAATGCTGGTGGAACACCAGAACATACTTTGCGTTAATTAAAAATATAAAATAACTTTAAAAAATTTAATTTGGCATGAAATAATGTGTTGTTTTTATTAGGATCATACACTCTTGAAAAACAGGTGCTCAAAAGGTTCTTCACGTTGATGCCATAGAAGAATTATTTTTGGTTCCACAAAGAACCATTCAGTCAAAAGTTCTTTTAAGAACCGTCTCTTTCTTACCTTTTTATAAACCGAAGAACCTTTTTTCGCCACATAGAACCTTTTGTGAAACAGAAAGGTTCTTGGGATGTTAATGGTTCTTTTTAGACAAAAATGGTTCCTCTATGGCATCGTGAAGCACCTTTAGTGTATAGTGTGTGAACTGTAGGTCTGTGGTCATGTGATTGCTTAATGCCATTTTATTATTCTAAAAAGTAATTGTTATCATTTTAGAACGTAAAAAAGTCAGTTCAGACGTCGATTGTTAAATCTCTTCTCTCATTTCTCTTTCAGGTCTGCCAAATAGCGTCGGCCCAGTTAGTAAGTAAAGAATTCATAGCTCTAAATCAACATGAAACACATGCACAGCTTTGCTTCTCACTTCTCCACAGGTCCACTCCTGGTAAAACTTTTATTTCTGATTTTCAACTGTTCCATCAAATACAAAACTGTGGGACCATGTGCTAATTATAATAGAGTCGATTTCTAGACAATGGCAGTATTGCTTCCAGCCATAGAAAAGGTTGTGGAAGAATTAATTCTGAAATGCTGAAGCTGAATTCAAAGGCCAGTGTTTTGCATGCATATAGAATACCATTGTTTTCTCTTTAATATATTAGAAATAAATAGCACAGGGCCTTATTGAAGTTCAGGACCCCTCCAGAAGTAGAAAGAGGAAAAGATCATTTTAATATGAGAAATGCGGGCGTGTGTGATTATCTGGTCCTGCCAGAGGGCTTGTGAGCTGGCAGACAGATAAAGTTACAGGATCAGGAAGGCTGAATAGGAAAAGCGGAGCCACAGAGATATTGAACAAGTCAGAATGCATGTAGAGCTCTTAATATTTCTCCACTCCTGGGTCCAGGACAAATATACATGCTGTAATTTATATCATAGACACATCTTTATATCATTGCACATCTGAATTATTAATTAACGGAGTCTGATTTACACATTGTAAACAATGGTTGCCATTGACCATCTGTTGAGCTCTGATGACAAATCAAAATTGGTTACAAAACTGAAAATGTAACATAAAACTGCAGATTTAATCAGAAATGAAGGCCATACCAAGTGGACCTCTCCGCCCCTTCCCACCCTTCAAGAAGAGTTGTGTGTTTGGCTGTAATGCATGGCCTATGACACACATTTTTGCATGAGCTCAAACAACCCTCCCACATGCTACTGTACCATGAACATCCATCTACTGTCCTTCATGGTGAATTTCCATCTAGAATGACACAAAGAGAGGACACTCGCAATGCAGCCAGGGTCTTGAAAAGTCTTTTTTTTTACACCAGAACAGAGATGAATCCATGAAACTGTCCTCTGACCATCACTGTTACACCTTTACAAACCTATAGAGAGAGAGAGAGAGCTTGTAAAAAAGAGTTGTCCTTGAGAATAGTGATGTTACGCCCCAGTTTGAAAAGGAAAACATTGCCTTTTCCTCAGAGTTGCTTGAAGATAATTGAATTCTTTATTAATTGAATTCTTTATTAACTTTTCTCAATTTTATTTCAAGTTTAATAAGAGAGCCAGAATTGCCTAATGCGGGCAAAATGTATATTTTAAAATGAAATTTTGACAGCTCGGAGTTGCATTTCATTGATTAAAATCTGTCACTTCTCATTGATGCAATTATCATAAGAAAATTCACTAACAAAAACATTAATGAATAGCAGATGCGACAAGCATTGGGCTTAGTCGCTCGCTAATACAGAACACATTTTATATTAGTAATAAAGCTCTCACGGGAAGCCTGACGCTGGCTCTCGGAAGCGTTAGTGTCATGAAATATAACAAGATGGGACGGCTGGATTTGTCTGTCATTTTGAGGACAGATTTCATCCAAGCCAAGTTGTTGCCAATTGCTTTGTGCCCACTCTCGGTGTCTCACAGTCACAGAATACAAAAACAACAAGACAACTTCCTTGAAAACATAGATTTTGTGAATAAAGAAAGTGTATCTCTGATTATTAGATTAGTTCGATAAAGATAAGTTTTGGAATATTTGTTGTTGACAAATTACATTTGAAGTTTACTCACTGTTTGAAAATTTGTCAGCAAATTTATTCCAGCAAAAATAATATTAATATTATTTTATTTTTTATTAGATAAATCAGTATTTTTTTATTAAAAATGCTAATCTAAAGAAAGAGAAACACTTTTCACTTTATGATGTTGACACATCCCCAGTTTATTAATCTAACAATTTCATACCTTTATTTTTCCATCTTTAATTTCGTAAAATATTACTGGAGCTTGAACTGAAAACTCAGTTGTGTTTACGGAATTCCGCAAATCACATGGAAAAAGTCATTTCTCCTAATGTGATTGGACATAGAGGTCATTTCATAACGGGTCTTCAGGATGGGTTTCCTTCAGTCAGTATTCTGCGTGTGCATGCATTCTGAATCCCCAAACCACCATTCTATGTCTCCGTGAACCAAAAACAATTGTGTGGACGTGTCCTCACTGAAATTCCTGCACCCTTCGTCTTCGTTTCACGTGCCCACACACTATGGTCAACCACGAAGCAGCACGTACAGTATGTTTGTGAGATTGACACGAGACTCCATTCCCAGCTGTAATATTTCCACCTTCAAAGGAAATAATGCATTGTATGTCATTCAAAATGATCGTTAAAACATTACAAATTGTTTATAACAATTGTAAATGAAAACAAAGGCTAGTGTCACCTTCCAACAGACTGACACGATTTCTTTTCATATCTCCCATGTTATAAAGAGTAACCCACAACACACAGCTCAATTACACACAATCTCTGGAGAAGATCTGTGATTGGTCTGTTGGTTGCTTGTTCTCAGCTCACCTTTATGAATGACCCATCTGGAAATATGATGTGTAGCTGTTTATGTGTACATGAGTCCGAGCCGCACCCGTCTTAGTGCATCTGAAAGCCCGTGCATTCAATTAACTCTTGATTTCTCCTGCTTGCATGCAGTTCGGCAGAACATATCGTCCCTAGGTGTCGCTAACCGAAATCAAGGTAGGGTCCATTTTCAACTTGGATACAATTTCTTAATCTGACTCTCAAAATAATTCTATAGGCTGCTGTAGGAGTGAAGATCTAGCTAAAGTCATCATTAAAGAGTTTTTTCTTTATTTAGTTGTGTTGCATTCCTTAAAAAATCATTTTCAGGCCGTAGAAGAGACATGCACATCTGCACACATACAAATGATAAGTAGATAGGCTGATACAGGTCCTGGGTTGGTCTTTGTTGCCATTGGGTTGTATTGTGACTCCACCATGAGCGGATCATTTAGGGATTGTTCTGAGCTTTGCATTCTGCTGTTGTGTTGGAAAGTATGTAGAGTCGTAAGCCTTTACAAGCTCTCACACAAGAAACCTGCGAAGCTCAACTGCTCGTATGCCAGCTGAGCAGTTTCTGCCAGCAACTCAGACTTTTCATTTTACACGGCCGTCGAAAACGTCCAAGCAACAACACCTGCAGGGAATAGAGCATACACGGTGTGTTTTGTGCGTCGATGATGCTGAAAAGGCGTAAATATTCATGACACAGAAATAGAATTATAACTGATTGCATTCAGTCTCTATTTATGAAAAGAAAGAGTAATGTTTATATTATTATTTGGAATTTCTGTTTTTTATTTTTATTTTTGCTGTTTTTATCTTTATTTTGTCTAGTAGCTCCTCAAGTTGCTTTGTCAACCGTTCCTACTGTACAAGTTGCAAACAGTAAGAGAGGTAGGAGGGCTATGATTCTTATATACACTGTATATACAGTATATATACATATATATATATATATATATATATATATATGTATAATAACTTTATATTAATGTGTTTCGTCCAAATCATCCCCCACCATCCGCCCCTTAAAGGAACAAGTCTCCCAGAAATGAATATTCTCTCATCATTTACTCACCCTTGAGTTGTTCCTAATCTGTATGAATTCCTTTGTTCTGATAAACACAGAGGAAGATATTTGGAAGAATGCTTGTAACCAAACAGTTCTTGGACCCCATTGACTACCATAGTATAGGACAAATTGCTTAATAAATGTATTTGTTCTGTTGAACACAAAAGAAGATATTTTGAAGAATGTGGGGAAGCAAACAGTCATGGGGCACTCTTGACTACCATTTAAAATTGTCCTACTATTATAGTCGATGGTGGCCAAGAACTTCCAAATATCGTTCTCTGTGTTCACTGGTACAAAGAAATTTAGACAGACCCGAGGGTAAATAAATGATGGCAGAATTTTCCTTTTTGGGTGAACTTTCCCTTTAAAAAGTGAGTCCCGTAACTCCTCCTCGTCCAGGCCCTTTTCTAAAGTAATTTTATAACAATTCCTTCCCTTTTTGCGTAGTGTGTTTTTCTCCCTGTTGTTTATAGCTATCCTTGTTGAATGTTTCTAAACTCGGTCCCGTCTACTGACGTGCCTGAATGCATTGGGAAAACAAGTCTTTGAAATCACAGAGACAAAGATTCAACTTGATGAATCAGAGGGGAAGCATCATGCTGGATTAATGCGTTGTATAAAGTCAATCTTGCAGATCCTCGTTCAGATGAGAACACAGAATCTGATATGATTCCGCAGGCGAGAACTTCAGTCTGGTTTTTTGTTAAACCATTTCCAGACAGAATGATTGACACATCCAGGCAGCTTTAGAGATCGTTTTACAGGAGATATGTCGGTCTCGCTCCTCGACTCACGGGACAGAGGAAATGGATGTTGAGGAGGCCTGACCTCAATCCAGATCTTGATAACCAATCCTTCCATTTCTCCCGATAGTCCTTGCATCAACTCAGGGGTAAAGATTTGGGACTTCATAAGCGCAACTGCCTGTCCGTGATGTGCGGTAGTAGATTTGTTGAGGGCATTGGTCCGTTGGTTGACCAGGTGTTCCTGGTATGCAGGGCATCTGCTTATGTTTGCATCCAAGCATTGAGATTTAACTTCACTTTGAAACTAGGGCAGACTCCTGCGGGTCCTGGATAAACGTTGTTTTTCGAGGCTATGGGGAAATAGATAGGAAGTTATTTCTGATTTGGTTGTGCTATTTCTCATTTTGGAGATGACAGAATCAATACTGGAAAAAATGCTTTGTCTTTCATTTTTACGGCAGTAGTTCTGTGGAGAGGATACAGTTTGTGTACCCATTTCCGACCTGAGTGCTTTTGTTATTTCGGGGGTGTCGAAAATTGAAGCCATTGTTTTATTCCTGTGTTTCAAAGTTCCAGCTCCTTCACTGCACTTTTCCATCATCTATGAGACAACTCTCCATGAGCAATAGAATATAAATACTGTGGATGTAAATTTCAAACAGCGTGTGCATCTGCATTCTGCCGAGGTTGAAAATTACATCCACTTGTGTTTTTATTTGTACCCCGTCGTTTCCATGTAACATTTTGTTGTTATTTTCTCCATCGCTGTGGTGTGCTCGAGGCAAACTTTCTTATAACAACACCGCTTCTCCATTCATCTTAACGTGATCTAACACCGCTGGCTGCATCCATAGCAGTGCCTGCCATCCTTCTGCTGTTTCAGGCCATCCAAACCTGGCGTGCGATGGCACCAACACGACTCGTACACACTTACCCTAAACACAGCACCATCTCTCTCCCCTTTTTGCAAGACTGCGAATGCTTCAGTCACTCCAATCGCTGCAGTTACATCGAGGTGCTGAACACCGTCATTTGCGTGGGCTGTAAGCACAACACTAGGGGGCAGCACTGCCAGCTGTGCAAGCTTGGATACTACCGCAATGCCTCGGCAGAGCTGGACGATGTGAATGTTTGCATAGGTCAGTCCTCTAGACCTCCCATCCACAAACATGGCTTATCGCACATCACACACTCCCCGAATCTGCCATCTGGCCTTCCCTTCTATCGCTCTGTCATCTTCCATCCATTCACCCACTTTTCTATGTTTGTCCATCCCACTGCCGTCACCCGAGTCTCATCACGCATGCGTCTGTGCACCACATTGATTCCATAAAATTAGTGCGTAGATCCACAAGCACAAAATCATCAAGTGTAAAAATCTAAATGCAAATTGTAATATCTCGTTTAAGCATAGTATCTGGATTTTGGGGGGTTTATTCTGAGAATTAAGGTGTCTAGAGATTTCACCAATGTCACAAGCTGTGCTTTTCCAGGACCAAATTCTGCATTAAGTACAGATTTCAGAATTAATTCATTATTATCAAGACTAAATTGTGCTCTTTCACATGAATAATATAGATCTATATTATTACTGTGCATTCTCTCATTTGAGTCTGTTTTTGTTTTGTTTTTAGAGAAAAAATTATTGGAAACTTAAATTCCATTGAGTTTACTTAACTTTTTTGAGCCTCCTGAGCTGTAAACAGTAACTTTAGAGTGGAAGAAAGAAAGAAAGAAAGAAAGAAAGAAAGAAAGAAAGAAAGAAAGAAAGAAAGAAAGAAAGAAAACAGAATAAGTGACAGAAAGAGGAGCAAAATGAATAGAAAGAGTGGAAGAAAGAAAGACAAGACAGACAAAAAGCTAGACATAAGTGTCATTGTGTGACAAAGGTGACGTCTGGCATAGCACTTCTCTGGTGAGGTGTCTGGAGGGACTAACACCCACAGAGAAAGGTGCCGCATGCTGCATATGTCACTCTGGGAGAAAGAGAGATGCTAAGAGAGAAGCAGGTCACGGCTTTAGACCTACACACACATCTTTAGGTGTTACAGGTCACAGATTCTGACCTCCACCCAACAACATCAGTAGTCAGAAGAGACTCACTGAACTGACAAAATATGTTAGAAGTGACTCGTGGGAGAAGTTTGCAGCGTTTTAGCAAGGCATTAATAAAAAATGAGCTTGAATGTATTTGCTAAAAGCACTACGTTTAATGGCTGCATTTACACATATACTGTAAAAACAGTTTATCTTGGCTGTTGCTCTGGGCGGCTTGAAATAGTCTTGTGTGTATTTTGAAAAGCAATAGTTGCATTGAAAAGGGATTAATTGATGATTTTCATATCAATGGTTATGTTTTAGATTGTAATCACGATCAGGAATATCCTTACACACATTTTCCACTAGGGATGTAACAATTCACTGTGAGCCCGTTAAAAATCGATTATAATATCTGACGAGTAGAGATGTTTAATGAATGGCGTTACATGTTTTGAACAGCAGGGACCGCTGTGTTTACTACAAACTTGGAAAACGAGGATATGCTGACATTGTTTTTAAAAAGTAAAAAAATCCTAATCAGGAAAAGCACAGACAAATTGTAAGTTAGTTTATACTAAAGATACTTTTGTATTATTCATTTTTTATTTGATTTTGAATTAGTTTTAAAATTGCAATTTAGTTTTGTTGTTTGACATAAAATACATTTTTATTTTAGGAATAAATAAATGTGCATGATTTGAGAAATAATAAAAGAGCACTTGTTCATTTCTAATTTGTCTCAACAAAACGTCGAAAATATTGTATCGTGAGATCATTATTGTGACTCGCATTGCATCGTGAGCTGAATGAATCATTACATCCCTTTAACCCACTGATCAAACAAGGTTTATCAGCGAAAATGTTCAAGAAATTTTTTATTAGTTTTTTTTCTATAAAGAAAAAATATGTATTGTTTCTTTGGAAAATTGTTGTATTTACTTTTTATTATTAAATATTATATGCTATGTTTTATTTAATACATCTTATTAGCTTAGCATCTGCAGAAATGACTAGTAACGTCTCCTGTAAACATTTCCATTGGTGCAGGTTTCGAACGCACCATATGAGCAACCCAGCACTGTTTAGCATGCACAGTGTGATGGTTCAGTAAAGGCAGTAAAACATCATCTACGCTTTCACATTATGGCCTTTCCAAGACGTTAAACATTCACAATATCCATGAAGTAAATACCATTGTCTCATTTCCACCCTCACTCACCTTCCCCAGCTGAAGCTTCTCATTTCGTTCCTTTGAAATGGTAGACGTGAGGTAAATATTCAGCGATGCCGGTTATAAATCTGTCTTTTGTAGACTAGCAATGTGCATGAAGGAGGCAGCAGAGGCCCATTTCGGGCCACAAGCGTAGTTTGTGTAGAAAACACAGAAACATTATTCGTGAGGCTGAAGAGCGCAGACCCCGTCTCTCCACTGTGTGTATGTGTGTGTCTTGTTTCTACAGACTGTAATTGTGATCCCTTTGGCTCAGAAAATGTTCGCTGTAATGGCACAGGATATTGTAAATGTAAGAAAGGAGCAAGAGGGGCTAAGTGCGATGAGTGTCTGCCGGGATTTTTGTGGGACAATGGCTGCAAATGTAAGTAGAACCTTCACCCAACATGCAGCTTTGGTCCCTCGCTTTCTCTCTTTCTCACAAGCTCTCTCGCCCTCCCTTCCTCTCTCCCTCTGTCTGTTTGCTGCTGTATTTTGGCTGGAAAAGAGCAGCTTGGTTTGCTTACAGCGCTCGGAAAAGAACTTGGACCGACTTCCATCAGAGGCTCAGTCGCACCTGTTATGTAGTTTTGATTTCATTCGAAGAAGATAATAATCATCATCAATTGTTATTTATTAACACTGTTTTTGAATAGAAAGTAGACATTTTCTACAGAACAGAACGAAGCGATGCAAGTCAATCCCTGCAGAATTTCATGCATGCGTGTTTGCGCTGACTCGGGATCTGCGAGAACGTGGGCGCATGATCGCAGACAGCTGAACTAATATTTGGAGTGAGCAGAACGTCTGATGCCTGTGCTAACGCTACGCATGGCTGGTGCTTCTCCTTTGGCGCCGAGCATCGCGGTTTAAACGATCTGCAGGTCAAGCATTGATTTGTATTCTCTGCTATGAGCTTCGATGGGCTTCCAGCATCAAAGGTCAACATTTACCAAAGCCACAGACAACACAAAGCGGCGTTGAGCCAGAATGAACAGGAAGGTGCATGTAATGTGAGATTGAAAATTTGGTGCATCTGTTTATTGAGTCAGTTCTGAATGCAACGGTGTGAAGCAGATTTACGTCACGGGTTATTGCGAGAGAGTCACACCCTCGCATGTGTCTCAAGATTAAAGTCAACTCTGCGGTTTGGTGCAAATGAGCAGATGCTCCCTTTATTGTTTGTTCCGGGAGACTTTACATGCACATCCATTTTCCACCAGCATGAAGATGCATTACCATGTGACTGACTTTCAGCCAATGGTATGCGAGATGGCAAAGCACACAATCATTTTAATTTAGTGCCGTCATCAACACAACAGCATCATACCCTATACAAAAGATTTAAGCTCTCGTGATTGAGCAAAGTCTCGAAGGCCAAAATGTTTGTGCAAAATCAAAAAATCCATTTTTCAGATGTATTTGCAGTACGCAATTAAAGCTCAAATCTTTCTTCAAATAAGCCTTTGCTTTCCGCCGCATCGTGCAATCTACTGTCGCTCTCGATAAACATTATCCCTCTTATCAAAAGCAAACCCATTAAATTGCTCGATTTATTCTCTTATTAGGGTTTATTTACATGCCGGTAAATTATAAACGTGTTGGGTTGGAGGCTACCCGTGCCTGTTTTTTTTCCCCTTCTGCACACGCTTTAAATCGGAACATTCAAGAGCTTTGAAAGGACCTTCTGTTGGTGTTTTAAAATAGGTGCTCATATTTATTCCATGAAAATGCCCATCCGGACAAGGCCTCTGGAGAGTATGGCATAGGCTGTAGAGGTTAAACAGTGTGTTGCACTTGAACGATGTGTTCTCAACCAACAGCACAGTGAGCAAATAGTTTCCATCTCCGTGTTTGTTAGCACTCATAAACACCATAAATCACTGAAAGGCCTTTCCCAGTGTCCACGTATTCACCTGGTCACGAGGGACATCAAACCGGAAACACAGAAAGAGTTGAATGCACAGTGTGAACCAATGACAATCTTGAGAGATGCATCGCGTGCGAAACTGTGAAACTCGTCTTCAGACGAGATACAGAAACACTCCTGCCAAAGGCCACAGCTGTGGAAAAGGTGATCGATCAATTTGTTTTATTTTCCTTCGAAAGGGAGCCGTTCAGGACACAGTGCACTCCTTACTTGCCTCTCTTTGTGGTGTCCTTTTCATGGACAGTTTGGTAACACTGATGTTTCAATACCAAACAGTCAGTACAGTCAGTATGTCTTACGATCCAGTTTTAAGAGAATTACTTCATTTGTAGGAAAAAACATTTACCCATGAAACAATACATTTCTGTCAAACGATTCATCGCAAATAATCACATTCAGAATAAAAATGCATATATCAGACATATATTATGTAAAGACAAACTTTTATTCTGGATGTGATTAATCGCGAATAATCATTTGAAAGCCCTGTTTTTTTTTTATTAGACAAATGCTAAATGTTGTCTCATTTGTAAGTCACTTTGGATAAAAGTTATCTTTAAATTCACGGTTACTTTATTATTGTTATTAGTATTATTTATTTGTTGGTAATTGTAGATTAAGTTTGGTGCTAGCAACTGAACATTTCTTTACATTTAGACACTGATAGAAGTATTATTAATTTGATCATTTCAGCTTGTATTTAGATATAAAATGATTTCTAAAAGAAACAATTTAATCATGTATATTATTGTAATAATAACAAAAATAATAATTCATCTAGTTTATTAAAAGATACATGGCTCTTTTATCATAAAAGTGAATTAGCAATAATAGTAATAATAATAGTAGAATAATAATTATTATTATTATTTAATGATAATTAATTGTTATTGTTATTATTATTGTTATTATGTGTATATTTATATTATGACATATGAAAACCCATAGAATTAGATATTCTGTGCATAACCACTCCATAAATATTGGTTGTATCTGTGCTTATCCAACCATGCAGATATGCGAGAACTACACTTTATATGCAAATACCTACAAATGTAAATGAGACTAACACTAATTGAACACATTCAGTCTTTGCTTGTGTTAATCACTGATAATCCAAACAGCTCCTTCATCTTACAGGTACAATGCCTGACTGCCGTGTTTTGTGGTACGTGTGTGGGTTTTCACCAGGTAGCAATTGATCTGCATCGTAAAACGACTCGGCAGTGATGAACAGGGGGAATTATGGACACAAACAGGGTCTCATTTTTCCCTGACTCAACCAGTTCATATCCACACAGGAGATGGAGAGAGAGACTGGAGACCGTGTAGTTCTGCCAACTCCCTAATCAGCCTGTTATGACTAGAAGAGTTACCCCTTCTCGCTCTATCATCCAGTTTTCCCTGTCAGCCCCGTCTGTCCAGAAATAGCTCGGTTACAGCCATTAAACAGACACTGCAAGGCCTCGTAGAACCGTTCCTCTGCAGCTTATAGAGACAAAGAGACTAGAGAGGCATGGCTTGTTCATCAGTTTTTATTTGTCTCCGATGGTTTGATAGTTTGCGGTCTGTTTGCCTGCAGCTTGCTCAACAGCTTGCATCCAAAGGGAGCAGGTCTGGCCTCGGTTTCCCTGTTGGTAAATGTACTGATGTCCGATATGCTGATAAACATGAGGGGGGTAATGACTGGCAGTGTCGTCACGGGAGGAAAAAGTTGAGAAAACTAAGCCGTGTTAATGGGAGTTTCTTTTTTAACTTTTCTTTAACAATTTCACATTTTTATTAAAATGTTACAAATGAAAAAAATAGGCAGAAACAATTTCTTACCTGAGGTATCTTTAGTAAATGGATTTGTGCACGTATGTGATTTATTCAGAAGTATCGTTTCTTTCTTCATGTGAACGCTATTAATGGAAAGGAATAAAAATACTTTTTTAAAACACCAGGGAGATGCAAACTCTTCATTCTGAATTACTCGTGTTTAATCAAAACGTAATTTTTTTATCGATATTGTTCACTTCTGAATTTCTATTAATAATGATATTAAATTTTGTACTTGTGCTTCATTTCAATCGATATTTTCCCTGCACTTTGTATTGACTATTTCTGTCTATTTTCAGCGATAGATGAATATGTGATATCTCAGGATAGAGCTCTATGTAATCATAGAAGTGTTCATACTTGTTTGGGTGTAACCTGTGTGTGTGTGTGTGTGTGTGCGTGTGCGTGTGTGTGTGTGTGTGTGTCTCTTCTGCTGACCCTCTTCCTCTCAATGCCACAGCCCGGGTGTGCGACGACGAGCTCCTGCATTGCCAAAATGGCGGCACGTGCGAGAAAAACGTCCGTTGTAGGTGTCCTCCGGGTTACACCGGCCTGCTGTGCGAGCGAGCCGAGAAACCCCACTGTGAGAGCGAGCCGGGCGGCTGCAGGGTGTCGTTTTCGGGCCAGGCTTCCCTCCGGCCCCCTGCGTCGATACTGCTTTTGCTGCTGTCCGCGATGGGTCCCAAACTCCTGGTGGAGGTCTGCTGGACCACGGTCTTTTGAGAGGCAGATCTTCGAACCTCCAGCTTCTTCTGTTTGAGCAGAGCACCAGACCCACCGACACTCGGCAAGCCAAGTGGAATGTGCCCAAATAAGCGAAATTTGAGAGGATGACAGACAAAATACAATAAATATCAATAAAATAGTATTTATAAAGAATTGATTACATATAAACGTTTTAAAAGTACAAAAAACAAGGTGTTATTTATAGAATTTATCCGAGCA